>NC_141548.1:57685714-58021428 GCF_021556685.1 Rattus norvegicus | reverse complement strand
ATGTAGCAGGTGCATCTGTAATTGGATAGAAATATAATAAAACATACTTTTATGTTCTGTTTTAGAGATAGATGAAGAGAGGGGGTGGGAGAGGAAAGGCAGGGAGGGGAGGGGAGGGGAGAGGAGAGGAGAGGAGAGGAGAGGAGAGGAGAGGAGAGGAGAGGAGAGGAGAGGAGAGGAGAGGAGACCCTGGAGTTAGAGTCACAGTGGTTGGATACTGAGCTTGGGTCCTCTGGAAGAACAGCAGCTCTCCAATTTGATAATCATAAGCTTAAGTTAAAATAATTTTTTGTATAGACTTTCCATTTTCAAAATACAAATATATTGCAGCCTTATTTGAATCCATTTAAAATAATCACAAGTTTAAAGGCACCAATTAGACAGCTATATAAAGCCCCACCCCAGTGCCTGACATAAAGGCTGACTAACTGTCTAGCTTTTTTACAATTTACTGCTATTATTGCTGGAAGGTTACTGGTGAGTGGTAGGGTACAGCCTAGTCCGATAGTGTCTATTATGCCAAAGGATTGGTAGCAAATGTCAGGCTGGAACTTACTCTTTTGATCAGAGGCACTGACTGATCTAGTCCCAGACTGTAACTCGTAGACCACTCGTTACACTCGCTGCTTCAGATCTTGATGGGGTGACTAAAACAAAGAGTCTATGATCAAATAGAATTTGACATCCCGGGTTGCACAACTATGTTTCCCAGGCTTTGCTTTCAGGAGCCAGGGTCATCAGAGCAGAGCCGTCCCATAGTGCACTGTGGATGTGCAACAGAGAGTTCCAGAACAGAACACTCTGCAGACTTGGCATACCTCAGAATCTTTTCTCTTGGGTATCTCTAGGGACTTCCCTCCTGAGAAAGACTTTTTAAGAAATACTTTCTAAACCACACTACACATAGCAGACACCACAATGCCCATCTATTGAGGCCGATTAAGTTGTGTCTATAGCCAGGCAACTTCACAGTGCCTGGAGAACACATTCTTTCTTGTTCTTTTGTTAGTCCAGAATGGATTCCAAGTCTAAACACTGGCTTCTCTTGTGAGAGAGGGCAAGAGACCTTCGCTGTCTGTGTCTGCACACAGGATACTTCCCTGGGTCAAAATTGATGAATGGATGGAAAATATGATACATCGAGAGCTGGTTCCTGGCATCGAATAACCTAAAACTAAACAAGGGGCAGCTTTGGAAAAGGAAAGCAGATGAGAAAATAAAAGCCTTGAAGTCCGTGCTCCCGCTGATCGTTACCACACAAGCAAGGAGCCTGCTGGTCGGGCAACAGGCACTGCCTTCTATAATTGGATGGAAAACTATTTGTTATGAGAGCTGGGCCGGCACAAAGGAAAACTCAGGGAGACCAGAAGACCTCAAAGCAAAGCATCTGATTCACTAGGTGTAAACTGTTAAATAACGAGCCATGCATCGTGCTAAAGACCTCCTCCCTTTACCTTCTGCATCTAACTGTTGCACCATGGGTGCAAAGAACTGTTGTTTGCTCTTCTTCGGTCTTTTGGAAATGCAGTGTTTGGTCATCCTCAGCCAGTGCCAGAGCAGACGTGGAAATGATGAGAGCTGAACGTGACAAGCCAGTGGTGCTCCTATTCCTGTGCTTAGTATCTTAGATGAGATCGTTCTCCGGGCACAAGTATGTTTGCTCTGTAGAATAGGAAGACTTATGAGCTAGAGGTGCAGAGTGCTACGTCTAGTGGTAACACTGTGGGTTACAGTAATTTTGCCTCTGTAGTGCAGACAGCCTGGGCCTTACAGCAAGATTTGACTTCTAAGTTTGATTCACTGTGCTGGTGCGAGAGTTGCTCAGCAAAAACCATACTCTGGGCTTCGAGTTTCAGTCTTTACCTGGGCTAGCAATGATCAATAGAATGTGGATATCCTCTTGTGCTACTTGGCGGAGGTAGAAGCTGTAGCTGGCAGCCAGGCATTTGATGGGGAGGGCAGACCGCTGATACTGAGCTTAGAGTCCGTGCCAAGCTATGAGGCTTGGCCAGTGTATTAGATGAATTTCAACTTAGGGCGTTTCCAATTTTAAAATGTGAATTAAGCCAGGCATAGTGGCATATGCTTTTAATCCTAGTACTCAGGAGGCTGAGACAGGTGGAAATCTCTAAGTTTGAGGCCAGCCTAGTTTACAAAGTGAGTCCAGGACAGGCAGAGCTCTGTTACACAGAGAAACTCTGTCTCAAAAGGTGGGGTGGGTGGGTGATAACGCAATCACAAGTTAAGGGGCATGTGCCTGTGCAATCGGACTTAGTCTAGAGTTTTCTAGATCATAGGCTGGTTCTTCCATCTGTTGTGATACGACATCTCTGAGGCATGTTCTCTTCTTATGAAAACCTAGAAGAAAAGCCTTCTTTGATGATATCAAAACAGTTTCCTCATCTTAATCCTTAAGGATGTTGTCCTCATATGAACAGAAGCCCCCTATTACTTGAGCTTTTTAATGATTTACTTTTGTTTTTTTTTTTAATTATACGTACATGTGAATTGGGGAGGTATATGTGTACTTCAATGCAGGTTCCCATGGAGACCAAAAGAGGCCTTTAAGACCCCAGGAACTGGAGTTACATTTGGTCATGATCTGCCAGATCTGAGTCCTTAGAATCAAACCCAGGTCTGCTACAAGAGCAGTAGCCACTCTTTACTACCTAGCCGCTACAGTTCCTTCATGCTTGTGTTACTGTTTGTGTTTGCTTTGTTTTGTTTTCAGAATCTCATCAAGTAGCCCTGGCTGGACTTGAACTCACAGAGATCCTACTGTCTCAGCTTCCTAAGTGCTGTTCTAAACGTGCATCCCATCAAAACCAGCCTTCACTTGAGCACATATCAGGAGAATTTTTTTTCTTCTCAGTTACACTAAAAGCACATGATTGAGTCTGAGTTTTAGTTTTTTAAGTATGAAAGTGCTAAGTCCAATCCTTGCTTCTGAGAGTTGGATAGAGAGCAAGTGTTGATGTCAAGGACATACAAGGGACACTAGATGTGCTCAGGGAAACTTGGTTCTTACAATGCCAAAGTTGGTCATCTAATTAATGAAAGTGATGGTGTCTGGAATGTGTCATTGCCTGTCCTATATTTTGTTAAAATTATTCATCTGTGCTATCTTGCTAGCCATGAAAATGACAGTGAAATATGGCTGTCCATTAACCAAAAGCAAAATGCAGCACAGTAATGATGGCTGAAGCTTCCTGCAGGGCTGGAGTTTTTAGAAGTCATTAATAATAAATTATCGGCAATGCCTTGGGCAGCTCATAGGATTCTAAAATTTGCCATTATAAAATGATAATCTACTGTCATGTATCACAGCCTTTAGCCATCTACTTACATCCATTTTGCATGAAGAATACTCTTTTCAACTTTGAACTCATTTTACAGATGGGAAAGTGGAGGTTACTGCACTGGGTGATTGGGTCAAATGATTCTGGAAATTGAAATCAAGGATCCTGGTTCAGTTGCAGCTTTACATTAAGGCCTCTGGCATATATGTGAGTATGAGAACACGTAGAAGTGGTTGGCTAGTGAATGGGTTGGAATGGAGATAGGGTTCTATTAGTCATGAACTCTAGCTCACTTTATTTCATTTATCAAAGTCTAGAAAAAGCAACACCATAATAAGTTGTTAAAAGGAAGTCTCGGACCACATGTCTCAATAGGTTATTTGGGGCCATGTGGAAAAAGAAGAAGGAATCAGCTCAGAGCAAATAAAACAAACCCAAACCTGTAACAACAATCAAGTCTAAAACTCCAAAACTCTTGAGCACAAGTGCTTCAGGCTCAGGTATGAGCATGGACCAGGGTCCAGAGAGAGAAAGAGAGATTTTCCTTCACAGGACCTCCATTGTTAGAATACAGGCGCCCTCGCCCCATTGTCTTCTCCTCCAATGAAAGCCCATAGAAATGAATCTGAAATACAAGCTGTGTGGTATTTAACAAAACACTTCCCTCCAGGTTTGGTCTTCTTATAGATAATGGCCATCCAGGGAGCTATGACAATGAAGCAGTTTAAGAAACTCCCCACTTCAAAATGTGGTGGGTGTTTACACTGAGTGGTACTGGTATTGAGAAAAGTCATGAGTCACTGAGGCACTCAGTTCAGACTGATATATAGCTTTGACATCTTAGAAATTTCTAATGTGACATCCTTCAGACAAATCTAAACAAAACAGAGGACTGCACAGATAATAAGTTCCTAACAAGATCATATTCATGGGAGGAAACCATAATAAGGTACCCTTGCTCCATATAGGTTCAACACCAGCAGAAAGCACAGGAAAGCCTGGAGCCCACAAGCTCACCCCAACCATACATATAGAACTCTCAAGGATCCAGAAAGAAACTGAACTGAGCACTTGCTCCTCCTCAGCTGCCCTCTCTCCTGCTCCACCTCACTCCTGCTGCCCTCCCTCTCCCTGCCCTCACTCCCAGTCACCACATTTTGCTCCTGCTGCCCCTTGCTCTCACTCACCATTTTATACCTGGTGCCTTTTCTTTACACTACACTTTTAGTAGTATTTTCACTTTATTCTATTTTTTAAGTCTTCCATTTTGGAGATGAAGTTTTCAGTTATTGTGTAATCTTTTACTTATATTTCTCCATTTTCTTGTTGTCCCTTTGTTTCTCCTCTTCTTTCTTTCTCTTCTTTCTCTCTTTCTTTCTTTCTTTCTTATTCTTTTCTTTTATACTCTGAGTTTTGGTACTTTAAAAAAATATTTAATTTATGTGTATGTGTCTCTGTCTCTGTCTTCTCTCTCTTTTCTCTCTGTCTCTCTCTCCCTCCCCTCCACCTCTCTCTCTCTCTCTCTCTCTCTCTCTCTCTCTCTCTCTCTCGTGTGTGTGTGTGTATGTGTGTGTGTGTGTGTGTGTGTGTGTGTGTGTTCATGCACGCACACCTGTGGAATCCTGAAGAGAACACCCAGCACATTCACAAACTGCATCCCAGAAACACAAGCAAAGTGTTTTTTTTAAACAAAGCAATTTGACTCCTCCAAAAGACTCCCCAACTACTGAATTCTCTTATATTAAAGTAGGTTAAAATCTGGATGAAGATTTCAAAATTAAAATGATCACCAGCCACAGTGATGACACAAGCAAGAGAATGAATTCAGGTAAAGACTTGGACACATAAGTCAGCAACATAAAAAGGTCAGCAAAATTGATGGGAGAAAGAAAAGCAATGTGGATATAAAAAATCAATTATATGAAAGAAAAATTCAGCAAGGAAATTGAGAGTCTTAAAGAAAAGCAAAATAGGAAATTTGAAATTGAGACACTCAAGGAACCAAATAAACGCCACCAACAGACTAGACCAAGCAGAAGAAAGGATCTCATGGAAGGAAGGTTAGGATAAAATACTGCAGAAGTGAGCATGCCCACGGTTTATAAGGACTCAGTTAAAATCAGGAGATCAAACCTGAGGGTCTGTGAGATAAAATGGGGGAACTGGAATATAGACTTAAGACACCAAAGCAGAACACTTCCAATCTAGAGAGAGAAATGGGTATCCAGTCACAAGAGGCATTTAGGACCCCGGACAGGTGTGAGTGAGAAGAACCTTTCTGGGATATGTCAGTCAGGATGTTAAAAGCACAAAGCTGTCAGGCAAGGACACCAACCCAACTGAACAAGGCAGCACATCAGCATAAGCCAGATCTCAGCACCCTGGGAAGGCAGGGAAGCGTGAGCACCCTGGGAAGGCAGGGAAGCGTGAGCACCCTGGGAAGGCAGGGAAGCGTGAGCACCCTGGGAAGGCAGGGAAGCGTGAGCACCCTGGGAAGGCAGGGAAGCGTGAGCACCCTGGGAAGGCAGGGAAGCGTGAGCACCCTGGGAAGGCAGGGAAGCGTGAAGCAGCACACACCCCTGAAAGTCAGTAACCGCTAACCAAAGCTGCAATGTGCGTCAAGCTGTCTTGTAGAATTGACGGAGAAACAAGAACAAGTTGAGAGCATCACGAAGCCCAACATTTCATGACCACCAATTCCAGCGCTGAGGAAGACACCTAATGAATACTGCACACGGTGCAGGAAGACGAACCAACCCATGGAACCTTTGAAGTAGACCACATTCCAGGCCAAAAAGCAAGTCTTAACAAATTCAAAAGAAGTAAAATGATTTACTGTATCTTATGAGATCCTACTGGAAGAAAACTCAGAATCAACAACAAGGCAAGTGACAGAAACTACACAGAGACTCGAGGGCAGCACAGTAAGAATAACAAGGGGGCCGGCGGCGAAATCATGGAGGAAACTCCAAAGTTCCTAGAACCGAATGGAAACAGAAGCACAATTTACAAGAGTCTGAGGGATGATGTTAAGGTATTGATTGGTAAGAGAGAAGTTTACAGTCCTGAGTGCGCACACACACACACACACACACACACACACACACACATGAACACGAACACAAACACACATGGGGTGGAGGGAAGACAGACAGACAGACAGACAGACAGACAGACAGACAGACAGAAAGACAGACAGACAGACAGACAGACAAAACGAACTTAAAGTTTTAGAAAAACAAAGAAGAGTCAAACCCAAAGCAGCGAAAGGAAGAAAGAGACAGAGACGGCTCAGCAATTAAGAGCCCTGGCTGCTCTTCCAGACAACTCAGGTTCGGTTCTCAATATCCACGTGACAGCTCACAAGCAACCGTAACGATAGTTCTAGGAGATCTAACACCCTCTTCTGGCCTCCATGGTTACCAGGCACACATGTGGTCTAGAAACACAGATGCAAGTAAAACACCCATGGACATAAAGTTAATCTTAGAGGATAAGGGCAGAAATGACCGAAATAGAGACCAAACGGGCAGTGTATAGCATCAGTCTCACAAAAGGTTTTTTCCTTTAGAAGAAATCAACATGACTGAAAAACCTCTAGCCAATTTAATAAAATGGGAGATGAAAAGGGGATGTTACAACAGATTCTGATGACATTTGGAGCACCTTTAAGGAAAGCTTTAGGAACATTAAAAAGATCCTAGATTCCTAGACACCTCCACTCACCAAAACTAATACACTAGTGACGTGAACAGATCCTTGACCAGAAAACTGAACTAACATTAACTGGGTCCATAAACAAATGAATGGGCAAAGAAAATGTGATGTACATAAACAGTGGAACTGTGCACAGCCAGAAAGAAAAGTGAAATCCTGACATCTGCAGGGAAATGGGTGGAACCGGTGATCATGACATCATGATGTTAAGTGAAATAAGCCATACTCAGACAAAGGCTGAACCAGAACATCATAGACCATAAAAGAGAAGGGGGAGCAATTAAAGAAATGGTAGGAGGGGGAAAGAGAGGGGATATGTGAGCAAAAGCACAGTGGGTCTACTTAAAGGGAAGAAGAGAAGACAGTGGAGAAGATGATGGTGAGGGGGAGGGGACAGGATGGTGAGGGAGGTGGTGAATAGAGAAAGTATCATGACAATCTGTGGCAGAGTAAAAACATACACATGAAAACAAGCAAACACATCAAACAACCCCATCAGGATTCTATTCCAGCTCCTCTTTTCTTCCATTCTCCAGGGGATAAATCTGTAGACCCTGACACTAACCATTTGAGACACAGTCCTAGGTTGAGCTTTTGTAAACACAAGTTACTGTGTGTAAAATCATTTAACTCAAAGGATATGAATTTAACACAAATAACCTTACACTCCCCATCCAAATCTTATCCTGTAGCCAAATTTCTAATCAGACCTCAACACCTGTAGTCAAGTTTCTAAAGTTAACTCTTGAGAGAAGCAGACAGAAAGGAGAGACAGTGTATCCAGAGGTGGAGGCCTCAAGACTATGGTAGGTAACCCTAGAAACAGGGGAAATAGTTATGAGCATGATCTCCCCCCTGGGTGTAAGTTGCCATTTCACAGGCTGTCACTGTCACTGTGTTTTAAGTCCCCTGCCAACAGAGTGTCAACCACCTTGGGGCTGGCAAATGGCATCACAGGTCCTGAAGCCGTAACAGAAATCTTTTTCTCTTAAAGACTGGATTGGTCTCTCTTTCCGTGAGACACCCAATTCATATCCCCGGCAGCTTCAATTTTCAGTGAAGGAAGCGTCCTTCGTTAGCGTGTCTCTGAAACAAGCTGTGTACTCGGAGGCAATTTTCCTGGACTTGGCTGCCCATCCGTTTGCAGCGTGGTCCAGAAAAGTAATCCTGCCACCTCAGATGGCCTCTGAAAACCTGCGCCAGGAAAGTTCTTGACACATTTGGACTCTGGCTGGGATCAGTGTCCAGCTTCCTGCAAACACTCCCGGGAATGTCAACACATTTTTCCATCTTCTCTCCTGTTTGCATTGCACCCTGGGAGGACTCGGTTTGGGCAAGCATCAATATTTTGATGTGATGACATGATGAATGTCCAGTCAGCGCTTACAGTTTCGATTTTGAGATGCTAGAGCACGGAGGGTAAAAGAGGCAGAAGAAACAAACCAAAGGCCAGGAAGAGAAGATGTCCTACTTAGTCTGTCACAGAAAAATGGTAGCTCCGCATGCCTGCAAATGAAGCATTTATTTTCCTCCCAAGTGTGGTCTGTTTCCTGCTTCAGAGCCAGATGAACAGAGAAGGAACTGGAGGGGAAGCCTTGGTGACTCTTGTGTTCAGTCACATGTAGAAGTCTACTGCATAGCTTCATACTTGGAATACATCTTACTGTGACCTTTATCCTTTCTGCCACCACCACATTACCCTTCCTCTCTAAACACCAGTCAACACTTCTGGCCTACCGTGTTAGTCACCTGTCTTATTGCTGTGACAAAGTATCTACAAAAAGTAACTTTTAGAAGCATTTCTTTCCAGTTCCTGGTTTTGAGTGTACGGTCCATCACCCTGTTGGAGGCAAGGCAGCAGAAGAACGGGAGGCTGTTCACACTGTATCCACAGTCAGGAAACACGGATGCTTGTTCTCAGCTTGCTTGCCCCTTTATATCAACCAGGGACCCCAGGACATGGAACAGTGCCACCCACATCTACAGCAGACCTTCTCATTTTGGTAATCCTGATACACGCCCAAGATTTGTTTCCATGGTGATTCTAGATCCCACCAAATGGACAATCAAGATTAACCACAGCAGCTATGGCATCATTATCTATTGCTGTGATCAAACACCAGAGAAAGTAGGAAGGGTTCATTTGGGAGCTCACTCATAGCATATCATATGTTCATATATTTCACCATTTTTCAATAGGCTAGACTATGGAAGCTAGAAAGATGTGTGTGGTAGGAGAAGAAAGGAGTCCTGGAGGCTAAGAGAAAGTAAAACAGGAAGCGACTGGCCCACATGACTGTATAGTGTGCAGGCCTATGTGAACTTGAGGACTGATCCTCTCTCTCCTAGGCCCTTCCTTTCCCTATTTATTGAAGTCATTACTGTCTAGGTGTATTAAAACACCCATCAGAGTGTATGTGGCCATACACAGGAGACAAAGATAGAAAAAAATGAATAAAAGCCTCAACCTTGTGACATCTGCAGTGCCCCAGAGTCTAACAGATACTAATCTGTTAGAGGTCTACTGGCCAGTACCAAAATCTACTTCCTTGTCAAAGTAGCCTTGGGGTCCTGTTTCTTTTTTTTTTTTCTTTTTCCGAATTGGGGACCGAACCCAGGGCCTTGCGCTTGCTAGGCAAGCGCTTTACCACTGAGCTAAATCACCAACCCCAGGGGTCTTGTTTCTTGAGCTAGAAAACCTATAGTATTTTGAGTAACAAAACTATAAATACAAGAAAGAGATTACAGTCAAAGCACCAGAAAAGGGTGAAGGTTGCCTGTAGGAAGGGAAATGCAATATGATCCAAAGAGCACACAAGGAAAGGTTTCTGAGCAGCTGAAAACACTTGTTCTCATTGGTAGTTTGGTTGTGTTTGTCATAAAACAGAAGTTCTTAACCTGTAGGTCATGGCCCCTTTGGAAGTGGATGGACTTTTCCACAGGGTCCCCCAAAGATCATCTGCTTATCAGATATTTACATTAGGATTCATAACAGTAGCAAAATTACAGTTATGAAATAGCAACAAAAATAATTTTATGGTTGAGGGGTCACCACAACATGAGGAACCATAGTAAGGGGTCGCAGCGTTAGGAAGGATGAGAACTACTACCTTAAAACAATGTAAATGCATATTTGTTTCAGGTAGTCTGTATCTGTGTTTTAGTTCATATACAAATTGGAAATATTACAGTCCCAGATTGGCAGGGATATCTTTACCTTAGAATTTCATATCATCATCTGTGATGTTCATAAAATAACTCTGATGTGGGCTCTATGAGTCTCTACAGAGGAATGTACTTGTACCCTAGTCACCCTTAATAATGCCTTTCTTTGTGTTATGTTTCCGTGGGTACAGGCTCTTGCTATAACTGCCTATGTTAGTCTCCAATTCTTGATTCTCATCCTCAACCTTTAACTTTCATCTGTTCTGTGCATTAGTTCTGGAATTCTTTCTTATTATTTTTGTGGATCTCAATCTTTCCACTGAAATCCTCTATCTTGCTATCAATATTGATATTTTTGACAAGTACTTGAAACTAGTGCCTGGTAACTCCAATATGCACATTATTTTAGCCAACGTTCTATTGCTATGAAGAGATACCATGACCACAACATCTCTTATGAAGGAAAGCATTTAATTGGGGCTGAGTTGCAGGTCATCAGCTTAATCCATTGTTCTCATGGTGGGGAGTGTGGTAGCATGCAGGCAGACACGGTACTGAAGAATAAGCCAAGGGTTCCATATCTGGACCTGCAGGCAGCGGAAGAGATAGAGACTAGAACTGGATTGGGCTTTTGAAACCCCAGAGCCCACCCCCAATGACGCGCTTCCTCCAAAAAGGCCACACCTCCTAGTTCCTTTCAACTAGTGCCAGGGCTTAATGACCAAACGTTCAAATATATGAGTCTGTGGGGGTCATTCTTATTCTAACCACCATGCACATGCTGTCTGTATCTGTTGTGGGTCTGTTTCTATTGTCTTAAAATGATTCTCGGCCATTTGACAGACTATCCACCTCTTGATACATCAGCACTTTTTCTCATCAAACATGGGGTCCTGTTCTGTGAAATGTTAGATATGAGATAGGTTCTGAATAATGTCGTAATTCATATAAAAGGCAACGTCTGGCAGCTAAGCTAGGCAAACCCCTTAATCCAACTAAGCCTGAGACCTTTTAAGCTTTTAGGAGTGCTGAGCCACACCCTATCTGCCATCGCGTAGTATTATCCTCTTAGCATTCTGAGCAAAGGATTATTTCTCAGTGTCCCTTCCTCTCGTCAACTAGGTCCCCTGAGGCTTTGAAACTTTCTCCTTCCATGACGGGCTTCAAACACAACTGCTTCAAGAGAAAAATAGAGGTACATTTTTACCCTCTTTATTGACCTCCTCTCTAGAATTTTGTCTACTGATGCCCTTGTGGTCCAGTAGCTTTTATGTTACTTCAAATGGGTTTGCTTAAAATGCATTTTCTGCTTTTCCTAAGTGTGCTTGTGGAAGAGTGTCATATAAATCACCGGATCACAGTTACGGAGAAATGTTCCATTGACTAGGTACTATTATTACTTATTTAACGCTCCTGCTATTTTTTTCACAGCACTCCTTAAAGAAATCTCCAGTTGTTAAAATGTTTGTATCTCTTTGGTTGGTGTCTGTCTTCCTTAGATTACAAGCTCAAAGCTCAAACACGCTGCGGAGATCTGTTTTGCTCACCAGTAAGACCTCGGTACTTAACCCATATTACACACCTGCTAAGGAATCCTAATGGATGAACATGGGCTCTGGGTCTAAGCATATTATATCTTTATACAATCTCATCCTTGTCATAACCATATGCGATAAGCATTAGTCATCCCGTTTTAGAGAAGAAAAGTGGACAGAGCCAAATACCACCCCCCTCAGGATGCCACATACCCAGTGCTTTGCAAAGCTGCCCCCGGCCATCTAGACTTTACACAGTTCACGTGCACCTGGCTCTTTTTAAATGAAAAAAAATGATGCAATAAAAATTCTCCTCTAGTCCCTTCTGTCCCTACCCCCATCTCTTTATATTGCATTTCTGGTTCTTTGAAGCTTGTAATGTCATAGTATTTCATTAAGGAGTGATCTAGAAAGTCAATGGCAGTGGGACACATTAACCAGGCAGGGCTGTCTAGGCTCCAACCCACCAAGCAAGGGAAAAGACTTTCTCTCCCCTTGCTCACAGGGACTGCTTTGCCTTGGCCCCCGAGCTCATTCATTAAATATTTTCCATTTATTTCATTTACAGTTTACATTACAGAACCTTTGTAGCTGCATAGCAAATTTGAGCAGAAAGTACAGGGGTTGCCATGGGACCACGTTTGTTACTGTGGATGAACCTCCCCATCCCCCGCACTGTCCCCATCATTTTGTCCCCCTGTGGGGAACCATCTAGAATGTGTGTTCACACGGTTTCGGCTACTTTGTTTTAAGAGTCTCTTTTGGCCCACAGCTCAAACAGAAAGCATTAATTCTGGTCTTAGCCGGTTTCCACAGTTCACTTACCTCTGAACTTTGACCAGTTGGCGCATTGCAGTGTTTGTGGGCTCACGTCTAGGTAATTAACTCTAGCCCTGCATCGGAAAGGGAAATGAGGCCACGGCTCTGTCTCAGGGTGTGTAAATGCTCGCATTGTCACATCACATCTGAAGTCTTTGGGATGCTGCTCACAGGGTGTGCGTCCCTCCTGCCCATCCAGCCAAGGTCTGGCCTGGAGCCACCACATCTGTGAAGCCCGTCCTAACGAGTACTATCCTGAAACATTTTTTTCCTCTTTGGCACCATATCTGGCATCAGACTGGCATCTCTGAGAAAGCCATTAACCCTCACTGAGTTCAGTCATTTGCAAGTAAGGACCCAAACACGTCTAGAGTGGCTTTGTAGATACACGTAAATTTGCCCAAATCTGTCCACGAGAGCCACAATAGATTTATATTCAATCTCAATGGACCCTCCGTCCTTGCCTACTCAGCAAAGGGTGTTTGGAGGATAGACACACACACAGTGTAAGATATTACACTATTTTTAAATGGGCATGGATTGTTGCAGAGGAAATTCTCGGGGGTAGCAAGTCCTTCTCGGGCGTGTAAAACAAAGGAGCAAAACTGTTTCCGGAGCAGGTCAGCCGAAGGGATGGAAAACTCACTAGCAAAAAAGTAAAAGAAAATGGGGTGATGGGTGCTGCCCCTCCAGGGGTTGTTTCACTCATCTCTATCACTTCTGGATATAGAACACTAAACAGTTGCTTAGCAACATGAACAGACAGGTGCATATCTAAGCTTCCAGCCACAGTAGAACAAGAAAGTGGGCTGCATTTGGACAGATATCAAGGGAGGGGCAAGAGAACGGGTCTTGAGAGAGTGGGTGCAGAGGGAGCCATAACTCTGAGCACAAAGTAAAGCCTTCTCAGGGCTATCAAGACTGGACAATGAGACACTACGTAATTCTGTCTGGAAACAGAGGAGGCGGCTGATAGCAAGGCGCACAGACTATCTGGTGGTGGAGTATGGGATGAGCCTTATCACAAGTGAGGAGCTAATAGAGAACTTTGAGTCGGCGCATCACCTGATGGCTAAGCTATGTGAGCAGTGCAGGCCACAGGGAAAGAGGCTGGAGGGTAAGGAGTAAGTCCAGCCTTGTCATAGTTGCCCCGTGTGAGCAGGATAGCCCCCAAATGGCAGGACTTGTATTCAGATGTATGTTTCTGTCCCCTCTTCCTTTGAGTTCTTTTCTAGTACTTTTACATGGCAGACTATAGGTGTTTAAATGCTTTTTCTTAAACCCGATGAGTGTTTTAAAAACCCACTTACAAATGACAGCAGATAATAAAGTTAGATTGATTCTCAAGGATTTTTTTTTTTTGAGAACCACTGCAAGGCACTTAACTAGAACACTTGCTCCACCCCACACCATCAAAGAGGGATCTTCACAAAGAATGTAAAGTAACACCCAAGCCAGAGCTGTTTCACTCGGCAAACACAGCATAGTTGTGATAGCGGGCGTGACTCATCGTGTACAGCATCGGCAGAAAGAATGTTTTTCCAAAATGGGTTAGGGGACCGCATAGGTGAGGGCATGGCATTGAGTTTTATGTTAAGGAAGGAGGGGACAGAAATAGGACTGGGAGCCCTGTACCTGTCACCTTTGCTGAACTCAACTCTAGTCTTTCTAGCCACAGGTAGTGTAAGCTAAAGAGAGATTTCTGACTGAAGGGCTTTGGGAGGGATGTGCTGGGATGTTTGAGATGGAGGAGAGGACCTTTGGTGGTTTAGATGACATTACATTAAAAGGTCATTGGTCCCCAGCGTGGCCACAATTAGGGGTACAGCTGTGGGGAAAGAGAATGGCTAATGAAGGTTCTGACTTCATCAGCCACAGGATTCATGGCGTGATGGAAACATGAGCAGGTAGAGAGCTAATATCCTGAGACTCCGCTTCCACCCCACAGATCCACCAGAATGAAGGGAGAACTCCTGACAAGACCCTGGACCTTTTGATGACTCCTGCTGTCCAACGGAGCGGAGCTCTAGTGGGACGAAGTAGGCACTTTCCATGTCCTAGGCAGAGATGGCTTCCCTTTGTGATCTCAGTGAGTGTCTAGTGAACCAACTTACAGCCCTACCAACCAGTCCTCATGGTAGGAAGACAGTATTCCTTGAACCCTTGGCAAAGCCTATCTCAAAAGCTTCACAAAACTTGACTGAGTGGCGATGGAATTAAGGAGAGAAGAAATGTTGCTTGTTAGGTGACTAGAAGCTGGATTTTCTCAGTTCCAGGAACATGTGGAAAGATGGGGGAGAGCTCCCAAATTAGGAAGCTTGCACAGTTGGGCCACGCTGATTATTTATTTATTTACCTATTCATCTATTCCCTGGATTTCTATACTTCACAGAAACTCTGAAAGGAGAGAGACTGTCACCACGGTTCCCCAACTGGTGTCACCATAGAGAACTGGTTTTGTGGGCAAGTGGCTGAAGTGCAGAGGGAAGAAGATTGAACACTTCCAAGTGGTGGGTTTATGTTGGCTCGCCCTGTGGATCCTGAGGCCAGCGCTGAGGTTCCTCACAGACATTTCTGAGAAGGGTGATGGAGGGTCTGGTCTAGGTGGGTGACAAGTTTGGACATTAGGGTCTTTTCAGTGAAATGCCCGTCTTCAAGGAGGGCCAGAAGACCTACAGCTTTTGCTCAAGTCTCTTCTGGAGTAAGCCTATACCTCACCTAATCATTACTGGCAAAGATTTCAGGGCCAACACACCACACACACACACACACACACACACACACACACACACACACACACACACACACACAGAGAGAGAGAGAGAGAGAGAGAGAGAGAGAGAGAGGTCTGCAATCAGCAGCCCGAGATGCTACATGGTGGTGTAGGGTGGAAACGCAGCCGCTGCTCCACTTCCTGTTTGTTTGCCCTGTCACGATAGTTAACACTACATGGAATGCTTACCCAGGGGGAAAGGACACCTTTATGTGGCACTTTGTGCTCTGTTGGCCTCATCTGACTCCTCTTATTTTTTGGTTCTGACACCACTTGCCTCCCACCCTGCAGCTGCCTCCTTCTGGCTCATGCCTTCTTGGGAAAACTTGGCAGGCCTCGAGAATTGGATGTTTCTGCTGGGGCGAAAATATCCGAGTTAGGAACTCAGTGCACGCAGATTGAGCCCTTTGTCCTGAATGTCCAGAAGGAAGTCCAAGTCTCTGAAGAGGTACTGGAGTTCAGCCAGGGTGACCTTTTGTCAGGGAACACCCCTTTATGGACACAAGGGACAGACAGACTGCCCGCTGCTCCTTGGCTGAAGCTGTCTAATTGCTATTAAAAAAAAAAAACTCCTATACTATCTCCACTTCTCCACTTCTGCAGCTCCTATGAGGCATTTGGTAAATCTCAAATTACCTCCAGGACAGCTACCCACAAGTTCCCGGTGGCCTCAGGTCCCTTCCTGGGTCCCTGTCTGACACACATCTTTCTCCTTCAGTATGCTTACCCTTTAGGCCATTTCCCTCCAATAGCTTGTGAGCTTCTAGGTACTGCAAACTTTCAAGGTTATTTAATGTGATGGATATTAGTGTTTTGCATGCATGTGTGTACACAGTGTTCATGCCTGGTGCCCACTGAGGTCAGACGAGGATGCTAGAGCCCCAGAAACTGGAGTTACAGATGGCTATGAAGTATCACGTGGGTTTTGGGAGTCAAACCCAGGTCTTCTCCGAGAACAGCCAGTGCTTTTTAGCACCGAGCCCCCTCTCCAGCCCCCACAATGCTATAAACATTTAATAAGGGTTGCGTATATAAATGAATGAATATGGCCAATCTAGGTCTTATTGAGGAGTTTAAAATAGTAGAGTTACCATCTGGAGCACTGAGAGGATCAGGCACCTTCCATTCCAGTTTCTAGAACATTCCCGCACTCCCTCAGGCCTCAAAGATGAATCTCTTCAAAGCTAACTGCAGCAATGATACCAGAAACACCTTGGGAAATACATCTTACTCTTTGAAGGGGGAAACTTTAGAGGCAGTTGCCTCCTGGATCTGTGCCCATGCATCGGTCTACGAGCTGGTGGCTCACAGCAGGGAGGAAGGAATCCCATTCAGTAGCACTTATTTCGGACAGTTGTATCTAAGGATGTACGAGGTTGGTGAACTAGGACTCAGGACCTTCAAATTCCATGATGTACTTACTTGTGTGACTGTGGGTTCTTTCAGAAATATAGTTTAGAGATGGCCTGGGAAACCTGCGATAGGTTTGAGCAGACACAGCACAGGATGAGAAATACTGAAGATAGAAACCCATCTCCCTGCAGCAGTAGTGCAGAGGGTAACAAGTGTGCATGGAGCTGCCTTCCCCCATGCCCTCAGAGCTTCTAGTCAAATGTCTGACCAGGGGTTAGGCCGAGTCAGGAGCTACTGTAACCATCAACATGGTTACAGTACCTTTTGGGAACTCTCATGTGCTGGTCACCTCCACACTACAACACTGTTTGGGGTGGTGATGAAACTTCCTGCTCACAGCCCCCAGGTCCCCGTGGAATGCTACCCTGGGTTCCCGTTCCGTGAGATCTTCCCGTTTAGCCTTCACTGGAGAACACACTATGTAGCATGTGAAGCAGCTTGGAGCTGGGACTGGTGGCTGAGCAGGCTGAAGGCTGAGGTTCTTTCTTCTGCTCGAATGTGGGTTCTTTGTTCTCTACAGCCCCATTTTTCCTCACTCGATCAAAAGGACCTTGTAGTCTGTCGCAGGGAACGAAAGCTACAGTTATCCGCCTAAGCTGCACACCCAAGTTATCCAAGGAGTCTTAAAAGACTCATTCCCGGGACCCACCCAGGAATCAATTAACTCAGAGTCTTGGTGAGTCTAGACACCAGCATTTTAAAGCTCCCCAGGTAACTAGGCTTACTCTAAAATCTGCATTTGTCACATGTCTGGAGATAATCTATACAGTCTGGAAGACACTCTGCTTTCAAAATCTAAAACACCACTAATGAATGGTGCCACAGTTACTCCTGTTGATATAATATGATTTTAATCTTCCTCTGAGAAAGGACGCTGCTGGGTAGAAACACCCAACCTGAGGACCACAGCACATGCAAGTGATGGGAGCTGCCTGGAGCTGCTCAGTGGACTCGTGTAGAGTGCCTGGCAGCAGCCATTACTGAGAACTCCAATCCCTTCCCTGTGTGTCTGTACTCCCTCATGTCCTTGGGGCATGACCTCTTACGGGCACAATTCATGCATCCTGGGGTTGTGCCAATGGAAACACTTCCAGTTGAAGCCCAGTGTCTTCATTTCCCGTACTATAGGTCTCCCGGGAGGCAGCTGTCAGCTCTAGAATCCCAAGTTACCTTTGCTCTATAGTAAACAGATGAGTCAGAGCGGGTCCCAGCAGGTCAGCTGACAGGCAGTCCAGAGCAATTGTGTCTGGTGGCTTAGGCCATGGAGACAATGCCCTCGGTGCCAATGAGAGAGTCATAAAGTTGAGCAAATTATTCTTTATAGCTGTCTTAGTTTGCTTATGTCTTGATAACAGGGACCGGGCTGGGCTGTGCAATGAGTTTAATTAAGGTGAAAGGAGACTGAAGAGCCCCTCAGTATCCCAGGCAACAGTGATAATTAGAGCAATAGACAGCTCCCCAGCTCTCTACTCCAACTGTGCTTCGAATGCTGACAGCAGGAGGAGCCACTGGAAGGTAGCCCTTCTATGTATCATGATGTCAGAGACTCCAAGGCAGGCATCTGTACATCTCTCAAATCTATACACCTCTCACCTCCAAAGCTCCCAAAGAAGGGTCAGACTCATTAGAGGACAACAGTTGAATGCCTGGGAGCCACCACCTACTACCAAGACCCATCCAGAGTAGTTGGAATGATCTAGTGTCACGTCAGGTCACTTCACTGTCGGACTTAAAACCGTTTAGTAATTGCCCCTAACCCTTTAATATGGCCTCCAAGCCTATGTTTGACCTAGCAGCTTCCATCCCTCCAACTCCTTGCTGCTCCACACGGGTAAGTGGGATGCCCCTCAGGCTTCTGGGTATAGTATTGTCTCACACGCCTAAGGTACCATACTCCAGCATACTGTAGCTGACATAGCTGCCTCTCAGAAGCCTTTAGTTTTCAGCTTTCGTGTCTCTCCCTTCAGAAAGTCCTCCCTTCCTCTACCCTCCAGCTCCAGACTCCTGAGTCCCACAAAGCTGGGAGTCTCTGAACCTACCGCTCTCCTTCAATGTTGCTCTCGGAGACTCAGCAGGCTTTAAGATCTATTACGGAGGGAGCTCACGTATAGCCCACGAATCAGTATTCTTTGTGCTAAGGTGGCGAATACATTTAAAGCGAACCCAGAACTGCATATCAAAGCCAAGGTAAAAGCAACATTTCCAGCCAAGGAGAAGACTATTAGGCATGGAGAAGCAGATCTCGAGACACTTCATTTGGTAATAGAGAGCCACACAGCTCTCTGTAGGGAAGTCCACCATAATGGATCAAGTCCCCGTAAGGTATGAAGTGTATTGTTAAATATTTTGTCAATATGAAAGGCACATGTTGCTGGTAATTCCTTAAAAAAAAAAAAACAACTAGAACTAGTCTACTGAGGTGAATAATTCAGAGGAACATAATAGTTGATCATTCTGGAGCACCTTCAGCACGCACCAGCCACAGCAACCCTGCAGGGTTCATACGTTACCACCCATTTTGTAGATATGGAAACTTAAAGGTTTAGGACACGAAGGAATTCCAATCTCAGAAAGCACATGCGGGACATGCGCAGTAGGCTTTACTGCGGCCTCATGCGGAACATGCGCAGTAGGTTTTACCATGCCCTCCGGAGAGGTGAGGCCACAGCTAATGCCTCAGTACAGCAGGGTGGGACTCCATCTCTCAGTTCCACCAATTATTTCTGAAGAGATTACTAAGTCATCATAATCGTGGCTGGGAGCAATCACGAAGTTCTCTTCTTACAGTTGGTGCAGTGTTCAGCTTCCATAAAGGGCCCTGGCTCTGTCGCTCCCCCTCTCCCCGACTCAGAACCGTACTGTTCCGGAACAGCTCTGTGGCTGGGGTGGATATCAATTGCACAGCTGCGTGTGCTCTTGGCGAGTGGATCCAGGATGCCGTCCGTGCCTGCCTGCTTCCACACCAGCCAGCCTCCTGGCCAGGGACAGCGATAAAGGCATTCTATCTCTAAACATGGCAACAATTCCATTGTGATAAAGTCTTTCCCAACTTACCCGAGAAATGGATCATTCTGTTTTAAGGGGTTTAAAATGATACAGGCACCCTTTCCTACCCTTGGAAAATACTGTGCTTTTATGATGCTTCAGGCACTCCTTGTGCACTCTTTGAAATAACTTAGTACTACTGTGCCCACTTTACAGATTATGGGTGAAAAACTAAACACACCAGAGTGGCTTGTTTTTAAGTGTTCAAACTATCAAATGTTTCACAGCAATAAGCTAATAGAACTGAGCTAAATTCGGGCTCAACTCAAGTAACTAACTTTCAGCGTCACAGCTTCCTGCCAAGCCAGTGTGCTTAACTGCTCTCTATGCTACTTCCCAGCACCGTTTTTAATTCTGAGCTGTTGTATTTGTTATGCTTCTAACTGTGCCTGGTTTTGTTTGTTTGTTTCTTTTGTGGGTTTTTTTGTTTGTTTCTTAAAATTATAATTGCTCTTATAATTATAATAACACTGATCAATTGGAATATAATTTTCTATATCTTTCTATTTCCATTACACACATTCCCCAACCCAGCACACACACACACACACACACACACACACACACACACAAACACACACACACACACACACACACACACACACACGCATGCACACACTGAGTTCTGATGTGAGGATTGTGTCAAATCAAAATGTATGCATTTTGTCTTTTCCATTTTAAAGGTTCAAATTATTCTTTCATGCAGTGACCTTCTAGAGTCTTCCACAGGGCTCTAGACTCAATGTACTCAGAAGCCTCTCTGGAAACCAGGAGGACTTATTGAAGAGCAATGTCCCTGATGAACACAGCACTCGGGAGAAGGTACAAGGTCATCTGGACTGTTGGTCACATGGCATTTGTCTCTTCTCTTCCATTAAAATCATGTTTACAATCTCATTGGACAGATTTCCTTTTGTCTTAGAAATCAACTACATGGCACCTTGAGTCATGATGACGTGTCTTCCACATCTTTTGGAGAAGAAAAAATGCAAAATTTCCAGTCTAAGATGGGGGCTTGTGGTCATAGTCAGGCAGTTATGTGCTTTAACCCATGAGCCTTGAAAGCAAGAGAACTGGGCCTAATTTAATCTCAGCCCTTGTTATTCTTGTGACCCTGGTTCATCGTTAGAAGCCCTTCTAGTTGTTTTGATTTGTTTTGTTTTGCATGTTTTGTTTTTATCCTTCCAAATGAGCCCAACAATACCAGCTCCATCTAGATTCTTCTTCAGGGTAAATAAAACGCCAGGGAATGTGTGACCAGCACACTTCGGGCAGAGGTGTTCACCAAAGGTAGAATCTGAGCCTGACAAGAGAAGGCTAACTTAGGAACATTCCAAAAAGGTCTAAACACCTATGAGAGAATTTGTTGCCACAAGCACATTGTTGGATCCCCAAATGCCCAGATTTCTAGGCAAGTAGCAGAACAGAACAAAGTCTTGGTGACGTTACAGCAAAGAATCAACCTAGAGAGGGAGGGGATTTGAAGATGGTCAGAGACGCACGAGGAGGCAGCAGTCGCTACAATTCATCGTCTTTTGTGTAGAAGCTGGATACCTGCGGTAACTGAGTTAGATGCTGATGTTAATTTAACTAAATTTTCAAAGATAAATCTATTAAAAATCAAAAGGAACGAGGAGCAAGGCTCCCAACAATCTGCTGACAGGACAGAAGCATAAAGCCATAGTAATGATAATGGAATAAAATCTGGTCCCCCAGGACAGTGACTATTATGTGGACAAAAGGCAGAGAAAACACTGACACAGTATTGTTGCTGAATAGAATTCCTGTAACTGAATCAAAAACAGTATTTTCATGGGTTCTCTACCAAGGCAAAGGAATATTTTTGCTACTCTAGGCTCAGTTCTCCAGAGAGTATTTTATAAGAAGATTCTATGGACAGTCATTCTTGTGTTCTGGAAATAAATATCAAGGCACAATGAGAGGAATTGAGGGTAACCTTTAGGGTCTGCATGAGAATAGAATCCTGTTCTTTCTCCCCGAGGACTGGAAGTCACTCTGGATGTCCTCTCTCTGCTGATGCCCAAAAACTGTTCTCTGTTTATGTAAGGTTATGACCATTGTCCTTTGAGAATATATAGTAATTCCCGTTGAGTGCTTAGAACTGAATCTTTCTGGATTGAACTATTTGCCTATACACAGTGAAATTATGCAGGGATAGGGTCCAAGTCTAAACAATTATAAATTGATTTATAATACAGTGACTTTAAGTCACACAGCTTAAAGTCAATTTTATACAAGTTCCCAAATGAGTCTGTGCACAAGACAAAACCATGAAACTTCCCAATACACAGAAGAAAAGGTTTGTTCCTGTGCATCAGCAGAGAGAAACACATGAGGCAATCCCAGTCCTCAGGGAAAAGAACAAGAGTCTACAGGTGTTGCTTCTGAGACTCGTGCAGACCCTGAAGCTTATGGTCAATTCCTTCCCACTTTTTCTTTTTCCTATCAGATTTTAAAACACTTCAAGTTTCAGGAGGTCTCCTGCTTTTTTTTTTTTGTTCTGTTCGTCTTAGGGATGTTCCACTTCCAATAGCAGCACTAACTCCTCTCTGCACATCACTGTATTACAAAGTAAAACATAAGAGAAGACTCCCATCGGTGCGAAAAGGAAGCAGAGTGCACTGTTAGATGGGTCAGAGGTGCACGAAGGCTTTGAAAAAGGTCGCAGTTAAACGTATCTTATCATGCCCCAGCTGGAGACTAATAGAAGACTCTAGAAGCCCAGGGCTTTCTGTGAAGGAGGAAGTGTTACTTGATCAGAGTGAGGAAAGGGAATGCAGAGCTATAAAGGGAGACGGTTTACCAGGTATTAATGAAAGTGTGTGTGTGCTCCAGAGCACACCCTGGACTTCTTCCTGTGGCCCAGGAGGAGACCGTGTAGAGACAGACTCCTTTTATAGCCACCTTACATAACAAGGCCCTCTTTCCAACCCCATGGACCGAAGCAGAAAGCCATGTGTGCATGCAGCTGAATAAATAAATCACATGTGCAAATGACGAAAGAGTGGGGCTGGGCACACAAGGTTTCTTCATTCATCAGGGACGGTTTTGTCTCGAGGATCGGCCTCTGACTTGCACAGCAGTGAGGGCGGTGGTCCAGGCTAATGAAAAAGATCTCACATAGCACACCAAACTACTGGAAAACAGTTCCACAAAAATCAGGGAAAGAAAACATGAATTCAGAGCGTTCTAAACTTAACCTCCAGGTTAGAATCTGAGCTGTGCTGCAGAACTGAGTCTGAAGCCTGCAGTTCTCTCTCTCTCTCTCTCTCTCTCTCTCTCTCTCTCTCTCTCTCTCTCTCTCTCTCTCTCTCTCTCCTATAAACCTTCCATTGATGATCAGGTTTCTTCAAAACAGACTTCAGGAGGCGTTTTGACACAGTCGTCTGTTTGGAACAATCTGAGGAGCAAGGTGTTGGTGGGAAACGGTGTTGCGACGCAGAGAGAAAGGCAGAGTTGAAAGTAGAGTCAGCACCCTGGAGACGGAGGCAGAAGGATTCTCAGTTTAAGGCTAACAGTGAGTTGCAGGCCAGCCTGGGCTACACAGTGATAGCCTGTCTCAAAAAAAAAAAAAAAAACAAAAAAACAAAAAAACAAAAAAACAAAAAAAACAAAAACAAAAACAAAACAAAACAACAAAAACAAAACAAAACAAAAAAAACCAATACTATACAACTAGTAGGAATTATTTCATTCATAAAAAAATTAAGTCTAGCCTAGACAGTTGTATCACGGGTACCACAAGCAATTATTTGCTGTATTTTTCTAAGAATAATTGTATTTTTCTAGGAATAGCCTGCAGTCATATTAGCTGGGAAGTAAAATAAATTTTCAAAAGAAATCTAAGTACTGAATTTTCCTCAAAGACCGTCAAGTTCCGTCGTGTCCTTTGGCTCTGTGGCATTCACTTTTGACCGCATAAATCTTGCTCCCACATCAAGCTTTTACTCGCCCATCCCTCCCAGACCTCTACACTTCCTCAGAAAACCAAATGATCAAGTTACCATGCCGGGGGAGGGGGGGGACGGTCTATTTTAAAAATAGGAACAGCTTCCAATGTACTAATTTTCTTGCTTTTCAGAAAGTGATGAGAAACAGCTTGTCCTACATTGGAAGTGCATGAGCTCTGAAACAGAGTGTGGAAGTCATGTAGTCCAGTGGCTTCAGACATTCTCCAGACACTTGACAGTGACAGAATCCTCTCCCAGGAGCTCCAGCCATTCCTCCTATCCCCACCTCCACCTCAATTGCTAAGCATCCCACTTCTATCCCACTCTCATCCCCACCCCAACTCCTAGCCCCACCCCCACTCCCACCCCTACTCCTAGCCCCACCTTCATCCCCTCCCCTCCCCGCTCACCCACTTCCCCACTCCTTGCACAGGGGAGGTTGCTTTTGCCTGCCACCAAATGAACCCAACTTTTAAAAAAAGCCTTGATAACTCATAGAAATAGACCCAGAAAGTTCGAGTGACTCTGCTCATCAGCGCACAGATGTTGGAGATGGTCTGGCAGTAATTCTGCAGTTCCTGCTTTTCTTACTGTTTCCTCAGATGTCTGTTAATTCTAAACGGAGCCATTTCCTGTCTGTGGCCGTGCACACCTTGCTTGTGCACATCTGCATTGGCTCTGCTAAGCTCATTGCCCCTCGAGGTTTCCATAAACTGGACCCACGTAAAGCATCCGGAGGGTACACATGGATAATAGCCGGAGACCAACTAGTCTCTGAGACTTGGGTAGCTCCATGATTGGTCTAGCCCTTTTGAGGGGTGAGGGGAAACTTTTTATATTTGTAAAAAATCCTTGTGGGGATCCTGGGCTAAAACCCTCAAGGCTTTATTCTTCTTCAGAGGAAGGTAAGAAGGAAAGACTTGGGTCTGATGACCTTCTAACAAAACTCTTGTCTTTCTTTTACTTTCTAACACTGCTTGGGATCCAGATCTAAGATTGATTTATCCTTATTTCCTTATTCTCTCTCTCTCTCTCTCTCTCTCTCTCTCTCTCTCTCTCTCTGTGTGTGTGTGTGTGTGTCTGTGTGTGTGTGTGTGTGTGTGTTGCCTGTACATGTGTGTGCCATGTGTATGCCTGGTGCCTGAAGAGGGTGTTGGATCCCTCAGAACTGGGCTGCAGATGATTATGAGCTACCGTATAGATGCTAAGAACCCACCCTCTGCAAGAGCAGCAACTGCTCTCAACCGCAGAGATATCTATCTGTTCTCTGTGATCAAGGCTTTTGTACCTTGAATGAGATTGTGTTTTCAACAAGACTGTTGTGATAATAAGATTGTCTCCACTGTACAAAAGTATCTTAGCATGTCTTTAGCCAAGTCCCTGTCCCAAAAGGCTGTCATGGATATCAAATGGAATAAAATATGTATTTAATATTGTCAGAGAGAAAAAAATCAAACAGCTATAGTCAAAGTGTGGGCAGAGTCCATGGAGAGAGGACATTTGTCTTTCCCTAAACAGTAAGTAGAATTCATCAAATCAGGAAAAAGGATGTGCTACGCAGGGGGGCCCCCACCATTGAGGTGGGAAAACCTAAGGTTTACCAAAGAAAGAATAGGTCTGCCTATTCCAGACAATCTTGTCAAAATAGGCAAGGCAAGTTGGAGACCCAGAGCAGCCTAGACTACAGAAACCTTCAAGATTCCTGTGTCATGGAAACTGGACTCTATTCAATACTCCTTCCTAAAACAAGACTTTAGACTGATGCCAGGGGCTGAAAAGCACACTCACCACCGAGAACAATGCAGTTTAAGATTGCAGCGGGGTGAGGAGTGGGGTTTAAAGTGTCCCAAGTGTCACTACAGAGATGTATTAGAAATAGGTAAAACGTGAGCATGTGTGATCAACTCTTTGGAGGCTCAGAGGGTTCAAGGAGAAGGGGAGGGCTGAAGCTCTAAGGAAATAAAACTTTGGGGCCCAAAACATGATCAGAGCTGTTTTTTTGTAAATGCCCCCTCACTGTACCATGTGCTTTGATTTGGGGTAATGGAGCAACAAGAGTCAATAAAATCAATGAAGAGGCTATTGCAAGGTCCAGGAGAGAGAAAAAAAAAGAGAGTTGGGAAGAAAGACTAGGGGGAAAGATATGGGTGGATTTGGGTGTTCCATGTGCAAAGACGGTAATGAATCTAGAACACTATAACTGCTCATGACTATGTCTTATTCACACAACTAGCTTATGATGCCGAGCATAGAATAATGTCTCTACCAGTATATAGAAGTATTCTAAATTACTGATGTATTTCAGATGGTGCGCCAATTACAACTTCTCCCTCCACCTCTCTATTAATGAGCTGTCATATTATCCACCCAATCTTAAAGAAATAAGCAAACCCTCTAAGCATGTCCTTTGAAGCCTATGTCTTGTATTTTAACCAAGATTCTCTACCAGTCCCCTTACCAAAGTGTTTCCAAAGCACCTAAATCTTTCCAGAGAAGATTAATGGGAGATCGGGTAGTCAAATATTCGCAGATTTAATCCCAAGGCTCAATTACAATTCCTTGAGTGGATGGAAGAACAAGCTTTTCAGCCTCTACCTCCCAAGAGGGCTGCTACATAGTCATCATGAATCCAGTGACTCTTGCACTGCCCCCATGCACCCTACCTGCACATGTGTTAGAGCCCAGGGATGAACTTAGTCCAGGGGAAGATGTTCTTCAGGAATTAACCCAAGTAGGGATGCTCAACATGAACTGGAAGAAACCCAGAAAAGCGGCTAAGGGTGAATGGACTCAGGGAAGCCTTTATGCCATGAGAATGTAAGACAAAGATGACTCCTGGGGATACAGTAGGGAAGCACATGAGCCATACCCGGATCAGCCAATATAATCTGTGTCTTGTCATATAATTTATGATAACAGTCATTTAATAGTTGCTTATGGAGCTGAGTTGCAAGAGATCATGTTTCAGATGAATACAAAGGAAATTTGTATAATAGTAAGTGCTGTCTAACTATAATGATGAGGAAAACTAAAAAAATATTTCAAGTTATCTTTTCTACCCCCTTTCCTCCTCCTCCACCACTGCCACCATCATCACATCATCATCATCAATAGCATCACAATCAAGATGATCAGTCTATAATAGCAATCATTACAGATGTTTCATAATTCCAGTTGCCAAGGAAATGATAGCTTTCAGCTTACAATGTTTTCACTTAAGATTTTCTGACTTCACAATGGCCTGGAAGGAGCATACATTCAACGGGAACCGTTCTTGAAAAGATTTATATGAAGAGGAGAGGGGGGGATGTAGTGAGAAACCAGGAAACAAGAATAAAAGAAACTACAGTAAAAATAAAAACAAAAGCAACCAAGCACAATGAAAGCTCCAGATGAAAGAATCAAGAGGCATCTTTGTAGAAAGATGCCTAGGAACGTGAAAGTGGGAAACTCTGTGATATGATGCTATGGACCAGGAATCTTCCTCCCTGCTGGTAGTTTTCATAGAACCAGAGGTGCTATGTTGAGTGCTGAGGGAGAAGTCATCAATAGTCTATCCAGCTGCGAATGCTCTGAGCTACAATCAGGACTCATATAGCAAGATGTACCCATGGGTGCAATAACGGCACAGATGGTATGGCGATAACCAACCATTTTCGGGATGGATTTGAGGCCTGCTCCCCAAGAAGAAATGCATGTCTGGTACCATAAATATAGCTTAGAACCCACAGTTGGGGAACTCATAAGTCTCGATGGTTAAGCTACTATTACTTTGTTAAATGGACACAGTATCAAGCTATCCTTTAAATTGGTGTCTCTGTATTATAGATTAGAAGACCTCTCAGACCTATCAGAGACATTTCTTTGTGGAGTGAACAATGGCTAATGCAGAAACTTACCAGTGGTCAAAGCACATAGAATTAAGTGCCTGTGGTGTTTGTAACCATGGTGGGACATCTGTATTACACACAACCTAAAGCTCAGGGATCCACACAGAAGTAGGATTATAAGAGCCAGAGGTTGGAGAAGATTGGCCCAAACCAGTCACTTTTGATTAGGAAAAGACCACTGCACTCATAAATATATAGTGTCTATGGCTACTTAAACTAGATCTGCATGAAATCAAGCCAGTCAATATTCCAGCCTGGAGGGTGAAGGGTTTGGAAAAACCTTACCACTAACTGAAGAACTACTGACGGTTGATAGCTTCATGGTGAGGGAGACTGTTTCCTGTCAGGCTGTGACCCCTGTTAGGGCAACCATGTTTCAGTGGATGGTTCCACTACCCATGAGTGTAGACAGCATGAACCATAATCAACGGACTATGGGAGGGGACAAAGTTGAGCTGGGTTGGGGGGGGGCAGAACCCCAGAGGTGTGGTGGATAATTATGATCAAAATACATTGTATGAATGTAAAAAATTATGAAAGAATGAAATGTATTTTCAAAGGATGAGAGTGGGTATGCAGAGGATGTTGCGAGTACCTGTCATTATATCTTGTCTGGAGCATAAAACAGAGAAAAGTGATGGAACACTCCAGGATCAGGTGGCAAAGTCTACTAAAGGTGTGGATAAGGAGCTTGCACTGGGTCTGAGTAGCCGGCTAAGATTGTGTTGCCATAAACTATATCTGGGGGAGAGGCAACCAGTAGGAAGCAAATGTAAAGATTATAAAGAGGATAGAGTCAGGGAGACCTATGAACAGGTAATTCTCTGGAAAGACAGCCATGACTAAGGACAGAGCAAGGTGAGCAAACGAAACAGTAGGGGGCAGAGGAGGAGGTGCGGTGTGGATAGCGCAAGGTGAGCCTGCTCTACTGAGCAACGTGGGGTTCAGAAAGGAGCATCACAGAATGCAGGACAGCATAGCAAAGCAAACATACGATTGTTTTGTTGTTGTGCATGGGAATCTGCCCCCTCTGCTTGTTTTGTCTGGATTTTCAACTCTCCTCCTGGTGTCATACAGATGGCTTTGTGTAGATGTTGGTGGACAGTACCAGACTGTAGGTAATGGTGACAGCAACAAATAGTGGACTGTTTCATACAAATGGGTGAGGAGGACTTGAGGTTACGGCTCCAGTGACCTCCCACGGTCTACGTGCGCCCTGGCAGGACATCGTAAGAGATTACAGATGTGCCGACTTGGCACAGCCCAGAGCACACCCAGGGGAGGCTATCATATGTGAGAACAAAGCAAGCTCTTTATTGCGTACGTGAACATCAGGAGGGTCAGTGCTTTAAAAGATTAAGGGCTGCAAATGTCTTTGGATCGCATGAAAGCATTTAGTGAATCCGTGAGAAATGGCCAATCTTACAGGGTCTCCTCTGCCCTGTGCCTTGCTTCTGTTTTAATTCATCTGTCTGACCATTGTTCGGATGGGCCTGTACTTCAACCCCGTTTTGACACAAGTGTAAATGAATAATTGGAGTCTTGTAGCAAATTACCCCGGCCTTGAATCTGATTTAATCTGGTCTGTCTTCAATCAGCTCAGGGACAAACAGACTTTGGAGTCAAACAGTCCTAGGTTTGAAGGTTGGTGTCCCAGTGAGCAGACTGGAGAAAACGTACGTACATTTACTGACCTGTCTGAAACCCTCTTTCCTCATTTCAAAAAAAATTAATAACAATAACAATAATAATAATAATAATAATAATAATAATAATAATAATGTGGTTTGAAGGCCAAGCTTCTAGAGTGGAGGCATTCAACACAGGAATTACCTCCACCTCCCAGCCCACCCCGAGAACTGTGATCAATAACGAGATGGAGAAGCCAAGTTCCAGCAGGCTAGGCTTGCCAAACTGCCTCACATGAGGGGAGGGGGTAGAGGAGGAACACTGGCTTTGGAAACAGCTTTAAGGAGAAAATCACTTCTCACTTAAGTAAATGTGATATATTTAATACTTGATATGTTGGCTAAATAGTTTCTGGAATTGTCGTAGAAAAACTCTGACAGAAACAGCACAGAAATTGCAAAGTGCTGACTTCTGCTGACATGCTGGCTGAGGCCCTCACTCACCCCAGGGATTTTCTGCTCAGAGACTAACTGCAGCCACTTCGCTTCTTGTCGCACTTTCCTGTTTAAAATGGGGTGTGGGACTGTGAGCTAATGCACTTTACAGGAGGGCTTCTGGTTTGGTTTTCCATTCCTGTTTGAATGTGAATGTGGCCTAAGATATTTTACTACTTCCTGTGAGCACTCTCACCAGTCCTGACAAGGTAGTTACACAAACTTACTAGGGCAGCAACCCTCAAAGGCGTTGGCTTCCGGTCAGTTGTGCAGATCAATGGTTTTCCTTGGTCATCAGTTGAGAAAGTAGATTTAATAATGTTTCCAATATTATGAAAACTAATTGTTGACAAGATAAGTAAACTAACCAATTAAAGTGAATTATAGGGGGGTTGGGGATTTAGCTCAGTGGTAGAGCGCTTGCCTAGCAAGCGCAAGGCCCTGGGTTCGGTCCCCAGCTCCAAAAAAAAAAAAAAAAAAGAAAAGAAAAAAAAGTGAATTATAGGATGGTGTTGTACAGATTCATTAGCATAGAGTACTCTCCTCCATGTCCTGTACTGAAGTAGCGTATTAACCGGTCAGACTCTAACTCACCACACTTAGTGCTTTCTGCATGCCAAACCCATCTCCTCCAGGACCTACATTTTACACAAGGGGAAACTGAGGCAGAAAGAAGTAAGGCTTTGTGAAATACCGCTCCCATGTAAATAATGTTCAAGTATATGAAGTGGTTGATTCTGCATATCTATGACACACAGACTTTTGTGTAGGAAGACTCTCCATGCAGTCAGAGCGTAGGACAGACATCTCCAGCATTTTTAGCTTTGATCTCTTTACTCGGCCAATAACACGAGTTTAAAGCAAATCAGGTAAAAGGATTTCCAAGTATCCTCTTGCTAATTTTCTTAGCCAAGGTTATCAGAGAATTACAAAACGCTTGAGTCTAAAATGAATTGCGCTGTACTCGTGAATGTGCCCAGGCTCCCTTTGCCTCATGGACTCCTCGTGGAGAAGGCAGTTACGCCTTCTGAACTATTTTCTATGCTCTACTTCTTTCTACTAAAATAATGGTTAAAATAATATAAAAAAATGGAATGTTGGGTCATGCTCCATGGTTTAGTGTAGACTTCTTATAATGTGCACGTGAACTCTGAAAACCTTCTCCTCTATTTCCATCCATTTGCCTAAGAATTTCACAAAGACATTGGTTTTAATAGCTAAGTAGTACTCCATTGTGTAAAAGTACCACATTTTCTGTACCCATTCCTCTGTTGAAGGACATTTGGGCTCTTTCTATCTTCTGGCTATTATATATAAGGCTGCTATGAACATAGTGGAACATGTGTCTTTGTTATATGTTGGAGCATCTTTTGGGTGTATGCCCAGGAGTGGTATAGCTGAGTCCTCAGGCAGTTCAATGTCCAATTTTCTGAGGAGCCACCAGACTGATTTCCAGAATGGTTGTACCAACTGGCAATCCCACCAACAATGGAGGAGTGTTCCTATTTTTCCACATCCTCGCCAGTATCTGCTGTCACCTGAGTTTTTGATCTTAACCATTCTGCCTGGTGTGAGGGCCTTTTGATTTGCATTTGCCTGATGACTAAGGATGTTGAACATTTCTTTAGGTGCTTCTTGGCCATTCCAGATTCCTCAGTTGAGAATTTTTTGTTTAACTCTGTACTCCATTATTAAATAAGATTATTTGGTTCTCTGGAGTCTAACTTCCTGAGTTCTTTGTATATATTGAATATTAGCCCCCTATCGGTTGTAGGATTGGTAAAGATCTTTTCCCAATCTGTTGGTTGCCATTTTGTCCTATTGACAGTATCCTTTGTCTTACACAAGCTTTGCAATTTTATGAGGTCCCATTTGTCTATTGTTGATCTTGGAACATAAGCCATTGGTGTTCTTATCAGGAAATTTTCCCCAGGGCCCATGTGTTCACGGTTCTTCCCCACTTTATCCTCTATTAGTTTCAGTGTATCTGGTTTTATGTGGAGGCCCTTGATCCACTTGGACTTGGTAACTCAAACACAAAGGAACACACATGATATGCACTCACTGATAAGTGGATATTAGCCAAAAAGTTTCGAATACCCAAGATACAATTACAGACCACATGAAGCTCAAGAAGGAAGACCAAAGTGTGGATGCTTCAGTACTTCTTAGAAGGGGGGAGCAAAATACTAATAGGAGGAAATACAGAGACAAAGTGTGGAGCAGAGACTGAAGGAAAGGCCATCCAGAGACTGCTATACATGGGGATCCATCCCATGTGCAGTCACCAAACCAGTCATTTTTGGAGATGCCAAGAGGTACAGGCTGACAGGAGCCTGATAGAGCTGTCTCCTGAGAGGCTGTGTCAGAGCCTGACAAATACAGAGGCAGATGCTTGCAGCCAACCACTGGACTGAGCATGATGTCCCCAATGGAGGAGTTAGGGAAGGACTGAAGGAGCTAAAGGGGTTTGCAACCCCATAGGAAGAACAACAATATTAACCAACCAGACATTGCAAAGCTCCCAGGGACTAAACCACCAACAAATAGTACACATGGAATGACCCATGGCTTCTGCCACGTATGTGGTAGAGGATGGCCTTGTCATGTATCAGTGGAAAGAAAGACCCTAGGTCCTGTAAAGACTGGATGCCCCAGTGTAGGAGAATGCCAGAGAGGGGAGGTGGGAAGGAGTGGGTGGGTTGGTGGGGGAGCACCCTCATGGAGGCAGAGAGGGGATGGGATAGGAGGTTTCCAGACAGGAAACCAGGAAGGGGGACAACATTTGAAATGTAGAGAAAGAAAATATCCAATAAAAAAAGAAATAAAAGAAAAAAATCTACTCTTAATTTGCAGACACACATAGTCTCCTGTGTGATGTGTTTTATCTTATGTGCATTTTGTGCCTTTTACTGGAGACTTATCACACCAACATCAACAAATTAAGGTGATGTCATACAATTATGTTCACCCTCGATTGGGTTTTATGCCACAGAGTTTAATTAACACTTCGGTGCCCAGCCACTTAGATCCTCAATCCAAAAGAGAACACTGATTTTCTGGTGAAGAACAACACTTCAGGCCTGCCCTTGTTTTCTTTCCTTCATTTCCCAGGGGCCTTCCTGCTCTGCTCATGTCAGGCTAGAGAAGTTGTATCTGCCTTCTCTGATACTCTATGAGGCTAGCTGCTTCTATGGTCCATCTCTAAACCATTGTGTTACATTAACATTATTCAGAAACAGAGTGAGCACCAACTCTCCAAGAGTAACCAGCCTCGACAATTTGGTAAGAAGTTCTCTTCATATTAATTTTTCCTCTTAACATCTGGTCTTTCATTCAGAAACCCAGAAGACAGCATTCATTAATCCTTCGCCGACACTCCATTCCAGAGCTTGCTTGCTTGCTTCTCAGGAAACAATCTGCTTTTTAAATTTCCACCAACTTTTAGGGCCATTGGCGAGAGGTGAAGACACAGGAACCGTGTAGAAGCGGTGACCTTGGCACCTTGGAGATGGGTGAGGTAGGAAAGGATGCTGGTGGAGGACAGAAAGGACACAGAATAACTAGCACCACCCGGAAGACATCAGGACCAGGAAAAAGGTGAAGCTCAAGTGGGCTGGGAGCCCATCAGGGGTAACATAGACGTGATGAACATTGAGAACTGGGCCCAAGTCTAGGTCTAGCAACTCTGCTTGTGTTGTTCTTTGCTGTTCTTTGCTTATCTGTTGTCTTTGCTGGTGTGCAAGCACCACTTTGTTTCTCTTTTCTCCCTTTTGTTTGTGATCACCATTCCCAATTACCAACTGTCCAACAATGAAGATGGCAGAGGTGTTTGAAGAATTTAGGGAGAAAGTACTGGGAAAGAAATTCAGGATTATGTGTTCAGTAGGTATGAGGTCCCTGGGTAACACACATTTGCTCATATACACACATATACTCACACACATATATACTCACATACTCACACATACACACACATAGGAACATACACACACACACACACACACACACACACACACACACACACACAAGAAAAGCCCAAACTCTGTACTGGGGTTCTTTCACGGAGATTCCTGGATTCTCCTGAACCTGCCTGTGCTTGCTAAATTTAAAGGAAGTGTGAATCCATTTAGCTCAAATTCAGCTCTCGGAATGCATAACACAAAAGAAATCAGTGTGGTTTGCAATTCCAAGAACTACACAGGCTTGCTTTGGTGTGCACTAGGAATGGATTTGGAAAAGCTCAGCATGCCTTAGGAAAAAACACACAAACTAGGAAGTTGTCCCAGTGCAGTTGGTTAGCGCCTCAGTGCTGCCAGGCCAGAGGGTGCACACATGGGGGCCTGTCAAGTCTCCCAGCACCAGTTTAGAGGAGACGCTATCGGCCAGTTTCCCTTGCAGAAACCAGGCTGCCAAAGAAAAATTATATTTCCCCTCCTTTAATTATGTAGGGGTTTTTTGAAACTAAATTAAATACACAAAGAGGCTGGCAGCCAATATGTACAAAGGAGAATTCCCAGACTCCTCTGTTTTCTGTTGGTCTGTACTTCCTTAAAAACAGACAATAGGCAGGGGGGAAATGTGGTGAACATTTCAACAGCAGAGCTAAAAGGAAAAACACCTTCTCTTTACGTTGGCTAGACACACCTGGCAGAGCCAGGGCCAGCTGAGTGACAAGTCACTTGTACACAAGCCAGCCCAGATGTCCTTGGGTTGGCCTAGCAGGCAATGGCTTGGAAGCTGGAGAATGAAGGAAGAGAATCTCTGCTCAGAGATGTGTTTGGTTCCTTGTGTTAAAATAGAGAGGTTGGATGGACAAGACACAGGTTCCTCATGTTCAAAGAAATGTTTGTGAAAATATCCCAGAGCATAGGGTTTTATAGTTTTTATTACAAGAATGTCTGGAACACAGGGTGGTGGGGAATGGGAACTCATAAAAACTATTTTATGTCAAAGGGGGAAATATTTATTCAAACTCTCTCAAATCCATTGAGAAGCTCAATGAATAGAGAAAGAGGCAGGAGATTGGGAAATATAGTGATTCCTTTATGGGGTTTTTTTCTAGCTCAGCCAGAAAGGATTTAACACATTGCTCTCTAAATCCTGGAACCCATGACCCCAGAGTAGGCCAAGAGGAAAAGCCTACACTTAGCTTTGAAAAAGGTTGGATTTCTATGTTAGGGCACAGAAATACAGATGCTTCACAATAGGTCATGAGGGTCACAAGGACAGAATGAAGAAATCGTGTTTGTCTGCTGCCTGCTGATGTGTCCGGTCACACTGAACAGCCAAGGTCCCAGAAAACACACCTTTCGGTCCCTAAGTCCAGGGACCGAAATGTTTCAGAATCCATACAGAATGTTAAGTCTGCAACAGGCTTGCCCAACATTAAATCCCCTCGTCAGTTCTTAGACACCTCCAAACTGTGAACAAGACGACCCTTGTTCTGGAAAATCTATCGGCTCTTGCCAACACACACACACATACAAAAACACAACTGTTAGGCAAATAAATCTTTCCAGAGAAAATAAGATTCCTTTCCAATTCAGTCAACTGTACTGAGCTGGAAAAGGGGGAAAAAAGTTATTTTTCCAGGATGAAGAGAAAACAAGATCTCTCCTTGTTTACCCTGTAGAGCTCATTTCAAAAGAAGGTCAGTTTAATGCCTTCATTAAAAAAAAAATGCTTGAGTGTTGTTTATCAGAAGACACTCGGTCCCTTTCAGGAGAGAATCACACTGGAGCTCTGTGCTTTCCCCTCTGACCAGAGAAGTACAGAGAGGTACATGGCATAACTGAGGTCCCTGCTGCTCTAGACATTCCCCAAGTGTCAGAGTAGGGGGCCCAGAAGGTACACAGTTCAGTGGTGAAGGATTCTTTACGAGTGGTAAACTTTCCCATTCCCTGTTCATGTGCTCGAGCGTAGGAGACCAAGTACAGCCACACCCTCCACCTTCGCTTCCTCTGCACCCCTTACAATTTGAGGATGTGGGTCATCCTCTAGGAGAGTGAGGAAACACCTAGTGTCAGCCCGAGTCAACACTGCACCATGTTCCTGAACTCCCGGGTATTTCTTTAAGTGTGAACCCCAGTAAACTGAAGGCACAATGAAAGTTTCCATTTCCTAACTCAGTGTAAAAAGCAGGCTTCTCCATAGACAGCATTTTGCATACAGTTGTTGCCTACTAAACAAAAAAAAATCTAATAACATAAAAGACTTTTAAAATGGTAATCTGGGAGACTAAATTGAAAAATGAGCACCTTGTAAAAAAAAGTATTCCCTAAATAATGACTTCAAAAGAGATCTGTAGACTTCCAGTAGACCCAGGAAAATACAGGTGACTACCTGCCCACCCAAAGTAGACATCCTTTGTCACAAGGGCATTAGCTGTGTCAGAGGAAGGTGACACTGTCACACACACACACACACATATATATATATATATATATATATATATATATATATATATATATATTTGTTTCAAGCATTCCTCATACTTGTCCTACCTGTTATATGGTTGCCTTACCTTATAAAATGTTGTTGGTGGGTTTTTTTCCCTCTCCATCTCTTTCTCAGTTTATTTCAAAGAGACAAGTGTGGTAGGTAGCTGCTGGCTGGCAGGGTTGCACGTGAGCAGAGACAAGTGGAAAGCCAATTCATTCTCTCTCTCTCTCTCTCTCTCTCTCTCTCTCTCTCTCTCTCGATGCTGGTGGCTGGTGTGGTTTGCATCCTTCTGGATGCTTCAAAGGGTCATGCTTTGCTTCAGGATAAGTAACTACAAGCCCCAAAGGGAAGATGCCAGAAGCCAGCAGTCCTCCTCCAGGTGCAGCTAAAACTGTTCTGTGGGCTCCTGGCTTAAGGGTATTCTCGGGCCCCATCCAGATGTTCCTAAGGAATAAAAAGGAGAAGCATTTGCAAAGACAGCTTGTCAGATATCAGCAAATCTCCAATGAATGCGCCTATGAAACCTATTTCCAACAACCGACCCCAGAGAGGGGGGAAATGTCATATTGTCTCTCTCACAGACCCATCTGCTCTGAGAGTGGTGCAGAGGGACTTGGTCTTGAACTCATCGTATCCAACGTGCATCGTGTTCAGCAGTAAGCTCTTCCCATTTAGTTATGTGTTGCATGCAGTGACAATAGGGACCCCTAAGGCCCCTGTGGCTAACAACTTCTAGGGCGGTACCCTACCCCTAGTGTTGGGCTTCTTAATGTTATGGCTTCTGGGAATCCATTTCCACTCTAAGAGGCTACTCTTGTACACTTACAGGTCAGGCTGTTGCAGATTTTCCCAGTCACCTTGGGAAATCACTGTGCCTTGTCCAACCAACCCGTAAAGCTCCTGACACTTGGCCTTTGGACCCTCTGTGAGCTAATTTCCCAGGCTTGTTCTTCAGACTCATTCACGTGTCTCTCCTATGTGCTTCCAAATCCACAAAACACTCAAAGGTTAGCATTAGGCTGCCTAGATAAGAAAGTTTGCAAATGGGCAGAACAATAGCACAAAGTCCTGAACCACCCTCCCATACACTAACAGCAGGGTCATCCCGATAACCTCAGCCAGGCTCTCTGACAGCCAACTGTCATCACTCCAAGTATCGGGCCTACAGACAGCTACAGCTAAGAAAATACCAGGGTCCAACGTGAGCGAGGTTTAACGCAGTATGGGAAGACTTCATCTGTTACTCTCTGTTTAATCAGTGTTGGGGACAGCAGGAGGCACTGCCTTAAAGTGACACTCCACAAACCTCAGTCATTTTCTCAGGGCTATTCCACTTCCAGGTCCTACAGCTCTCCCAGGGATCCTCCCTGTGATTCCCGGCCCCTGATGAGCTTGGTGGGGCTGGCTCCTGCTGCTCAGGCCAAAGGAGGATTGAGGCTCTGCTCTCACCTGCTGCTTGGGCCTTATCCCTGCGCTGGAGAGGCTCTAGGTTAGCACATTGGCTACAGGGGCAGCTGGTCTCTGGACAGGCTCTGGCTTAGCAAACCAACTCCACGCCCAAGCATAACCTCTTTCAGGAGAGAAAAGGACTTCGCTTAGGAGGTAATTGTTCACCCTCCAGTACAGACTCAGTCTTCTGCGCTGTTACTGTTTTATTGTGTGAGCCTTCTGTAAACTCTGGCTTTAAAGCCTCCCAAGTCGCTCCTTAGCAGGGGATTTGCCTTTATGTCATCTTTTTAAAATGTGGGTTCAACGCAGATCTTGTCAATTTGCTTTGGAGATAGACCTCTGCTGCTTCACCTTTCTCTCATCTCCTCTAGACTGCTCTCCCATTCCACGGACACACTTTACATGCTAGTCTGTGTCACATACACCTCCAAAGACTTTTAACCTTTGTTAAGATCCTGCCCCAACAAGGAGTTCAGCAAAGCCATTAAAGCACCGTGCCAGTCCCAAGATCCCTGCTGTATCCAGTTCTCATTAAGTCTCTGGTGAACACAGTCATGTCCAGCCCAGTGAACTGGGCATCACATGTGGCCTTTGCCATCCTAGTTCCTCAGTAAAGCCTGTGCTTCCTCCGTAGTCCTCCGGCCCCTAATATCCACCAACCCTTCACTGATAAAGGGCGAATACCGCCAACGGCTCCTATGAGCTGTCTGTCAGGAACCAGTTCCCTGTGATACCTCGCGGTTTGTGAGTCTGTGTCTCAAGGATGGACGTGTGGTTATACTGCTCGGTTTCTCTGCTTCTGGAGCCCTCAGACAGATCCCACACAGCCCTGCATCCCACAGCCTCAGAAGCCATCAGAGGATCTTCCATCGCCTGTCTGAAACCTTTCCCCGGCTCCAGCACTCTGGTACTGAATATGATCTGACACCACAGTCTCTTACACCAGACCGTCGTCAGGGCATCCGCCGTCTGGTTGTGGAGCACGGATTTTTTCCCCCTTATCAGAGGTCATACCTGAGTGTCTTGTGTCACATCATTTCTACTGTTTCTGCTCCTTAACTCCTCCTGTGAGTTCCAGGCTATGGGGTTCCCGCAACGCTTGTTATTACAGACCCAATTTGCGTTGTTATCCTTCAGTCTGCAGACTGTGAGGAGCAGCAGGCCAACGTCCCCACCTCGTTCTCCCGTTTACTCATTTTTCCCCGCCAACACAGACTAACATGAAGGGTGCGAGCCATGCATCATTTTCCTTTACCATTCCATCCTTCCACACCATCTCACTCTCCGAGGCCGTTTCAGCCTCAGAAGTACTTCTTGTTACCCTAGCAACGGCCAGGCAACCTCTGCAGATGATTGTCGATCAATACTCTTGTCTGAGAGACTGTAATATCTGCCTTAGCTCTTCAGCTGCTCTCGGGGCTGCTTTGTATTCAGAGAGGACCAGAGTCATTAAGGAGGTGCACCATTTCATCCGCCTCGCCTCTGAAAACCACCATGCTGTTCTGGGATTGTGCCCCATCTTAGTTATGCATCTCACTACCCACACCTCTGCCACTGTCGCCAGAAGGCATAAACAAGAACACGTCACATGGGGATGGAAAGCCATGTCAAAATGTTCCGCCGTTAGGAGCATAGCTGTTTGTCTCAAACTCATCCTCAATCTTGTCATATCCTGCCAGCTAGGCCAAGTGCTGCTAAAATTCTTTCCTTGGGGAGTTATAAACAGTCTACCCTTCCTCCTGAGAGCCAGGCTACAAACCAAAGTAAAATTTCACCAGAAGTCCCTCTGGGGGACCAGTGAGTTTACTGGGCTAATTTAAAGAGCAAAGGGTGGCCTAGAGCAGCTGCGTTGTAGGGTCTGTGCATGGATGGGGACCACTCCACGGCGGCACAGATGGCGGCTTCCTCCGTAGGCATTCCGGCCTAGATTCATACCTCAGCCTCTCCCTCAAGACCACGTGTAATTAGGGCAGAGTTGTGTACAGCTGCGTGGGAGGCATGGCTGGATACTCAGGTGAGGGTCTCACAACCTTCTTCTTTAAGGGTATGTCAACAGTCTGCAATCTCAGCTGGGATGGTCCATTGATGGGCCTGGCTGAACTCATAGAGACCTGGCACTTTGTCCTGTATGACACATGTCTCCTGTGTCTCGCCCTTAACTGTTAGCTTTTATTTAAGGTCAATAACATTTCTGAGAGGTAATTATTACTAGTCCCATTCTGCCCCAGAGTACACTGCATTTAGTGCATGCTAATATAGCAGAAATGACATGTAAATTCAGCAAATTTCCCGCATCAACACGTATGACTTTTCAGTCTTTAAATGCTGGCCTTCTGTATTACTCATCTTGCTTTAAAAGCAGCCCCCCCCCCCAGGTTGGCAACACCAAGTTACCTGGAAAACCAAGGGTTATTGACTCCCTGGGATTCTAACTGTAGCTTAAAAGTTGGGATGAGCAGTAAAAGCAGTGGAACCGAGTCATTTCACTTAAAATTCACTTTATTTTTTGTTGTTTCTCTCTGTATGTATGTGCATGTGTGTGCACAAGTGCATGTATGTGTCCATGTGTGTGTGTGTGTGTGTGAGAGAGAGAGAGAGAGAGAGAGAGAGAGAGATGTTTATTAGGGTGGGTACACACCACACCACATGCATGTAGTCAGGAGGACAAAAACAGTCAGTTTCCTCCTTCCTGAGGGTTCCTGGGGTCAGACTCAGGCTAGCAGACAGGCAGGTTTTTCCCACTGAGCCATAGCCCAGCCCCCAAATCATTACTTTAGCTTTAAAAAGAAATAATGAATGAAACTAGAGATCCCCATTTTAAATGAATGACCATGTGGGTTTGTGTTTGGACAGTGTTTGGCTATCACAGCCTAACTGTTCTTCCATTCCAGAGCCTCCTGCCTCTGTCACTGGAGTGCTAAGATTACAGGTGTACCCAGCTTCTCTGTGCTCTTGTCCGAGTTAAATGCCAGACATTTTAACCTGACCTTGCCATCAAGGGCAGTATCTTGTTTTTGTATGCTTTCCAGCTATTTGATGTTCAGAGTCCTCTTACGTGTGTTCATTAACTGTTTACTCTGGGTCCTTGGCCATACGTGGACCAAAGCTGACAGCTGAGCACCTTAGCTCCTTCTCTGTGCACCTGACACTTCAGAGCTTGTGATTGTCAGCGGCGCATGGAGGTGAGAATCCCTGCTTGTTCTCCATCTTAAGAATGCACTCCAGGTTTCTGCACCAAGGATGTTTGCAGGGGGAAATGGAAAAGAACGCCTTCCATTGAAGGAGATTAGGGAACCAATGCTTTGAACTCACTGCTCAGTTTGCTTTCTTTATTTTTTATAAAGTCACAAATAAGCAAAGAATACATCAAAACCCTTTTCTACGTTAATTGAAATTAACATGCGTTTAAAAAGTTAACTTACTAATGCTCCCAATTGTGTTGGCAGAACCTCTAATGATGACTCAGTCATTAGAGGGTTAGATTTAATTAGCTAATTCTTTAAAAGCCTTTTCCACATTGAGTAGGGGGAAGTTGCTTAGACTTTTCGTTCCCTTTCAACACTGAGGGCTTCTGATTGTAGCGACACTGTAAAACGGGCATGGCAGCTTTTCCCCTTCATCTTCTTGGGATAACTTAGAGCACAGCCAGGAATCTGTTCTTCCTCTAGAGTTCCAAGCCCTCACCCCTAAACCCACTTGGGCCTGTACTGACTTTGCAAGTGGGAGGGGAGGATCGTTAGGTTTTAACCACTTGAAGATTCACTGCACTTTGCAGTCTCTCTACCTCTCATGCCAACCCTGGCATCCTCCATTTTGGCATTTTGTCTGCACCTCCGCAGTTGTGAGTTCACAAAGTCTGACTGCGTTAGTGCACCTTACATGATCCCGAGCGCTAGAGACCCCAAACACCGCAGACAACTGCAGAGCAGAAAGTTAGAAGGGCCATCTCAAACCCTGTGTTTCAGAAGAAACTGTCTCCGTGCTCAGATACAGTTATAATTTTATATAAGACTTCTCTTCGCATAGGGAATTATAAGAGCATAAAGTTGAACAGCAACGCACTGTGGTTGGTATGTATAGATGCTGGTAAGACTTACACACACATATAGAGGGAAATGGTTGCCGAAATAGGCGGATGGTGGGAGTGTGCAGAATCCTGCACGTTTTTCTCTTTAAATAACAATCACAGCATTTTTGCACTTAGTGGTCATGAGAGCCTCTCCCACAGGAGTCTGCACTAACAACAGGACTCCTTTTGTGCGTCACTGCAGCCATCCTGGTTCCTGGTATCTATTCCAAGCTAATGGGGTATTTACTGAATGAGTAAATGCACTTGAAGTACCATCTACAAACACTGTTCTCCGAGCAACATACGTTCTGTTTATATAACCCTCCCTTGTCCCTTGCAAGGAAGATGGTATCGGTCCCATTTTACGGTTAAGAGTTTGCTGAAACCAGAGGGAAATAACTTGCCAAAAGGGCTTAGAAGGCAGCCTGCCAGATTCAGGCATAGGCTCTATCTAAACCCAGCACCTGCTGTTTCTCTAGTGTTCCACTCGAATAAGTAGAATGAGGACCCTACACCAGAGAGAGCCAAAAACGGGAAAGACCAAGCGAGCTTTGGAAAATGGGAGGTCCCTTTATTGTTCTTCTGGACACGGGGCCTTGCAATAGGAGCTGAGCTTCAGAGACTCTTTAACAAGCTTCCTGCCTTTTACACCACCAACAAAGAGCTATCTGCAGTGCTGTGCAGTACAGTGGGTGGGCAGGGAGGCAGAAGCACGAGCAAAAATGATCCCAGAAGCTTCCTATGCAAAGATGGGGAGAGAGAAGGCGGAGGACAGCAAGCCCTTTAACAGACCCAGCAGAGGATTCCAGGAACAGAAGGAGGGCCCTGGAAGTGACTGCACAGCTTGGCTTAGCCCTGCTTAGAAAATGGCTCCCACTTGGAGCTACCAGTTAGGGGGAGAGGGTTCTCTAGGGTCTGACCAATTAAAAGGAGGGTCCACTGACTTGACCTCATGCTAAGCACACATTGCAGACCAATGGGGGGAACAAGTTTAGCGCTGTGGTACAGGATTAGCTGGTGCCCTTGTCAAAGCAGAGCCACCTTGGTCAGCCTGCATGCTGGGGAGAAGCTCTCTGTAGGGCAGGCCTCAGCATAGCTCTCTGGTTAAGGCCATTTAATCAACTCATTAGAACGGGTTCTAGTTGGTTTGAGGATAGCTGTCATTTAAATGAACAAAAAACGTCAGTCAAGCAGCGCTATAATCCAGTCACAGAAAGAAGACAGGACAGGTTATTTCCTGGTGACCCTTATTAGGGGAAAAATCCCAATTAAGAACTTCTGATGTCATGACACAAGTTCAGATATTACCAGTCTCCAAGGAACACGTGCACTCTGGAGAAGGCTGTATTAAAAACCAAACACAAAGGCCACATGCATTTCTGTCTTGTGCTCATGGTGTTTGTGCGTGTGTGCATGTGTGCATGCGTCTGTCCGTCCATCTGTCCATCTGTTTGTCTGGGTCAGCTGACAACCTTGCATTTAATTCCTCAGACATCATCCATTTCCTTTCCTTTTTCCTTTTCTTTCATCTTTTGACACAGGGTCTCTCACTGGCCTGTCACGCACCTCAGCTGGGCTTGCTGGCCGGAGAACCTGAGGGGTTCCTCCTTGCTCTGTAACCCAACTGCCACCCCCATCCCCACCCCAATGCAGGCATTGCAAATGCAAATCATTGCACTCAACTTTTTATAAAATGTCTGCTCTGGGAGTCAAACTCAGGTCCCCTTGCTTCAAAAGTAAGCAGGTGGCTGACTGAACTACCTACCATGTCCACAGCCTAAGGTTTAATCATCGACTTTTGTTTGAAATATAGCAGACACACACACATGCAGACACACACACACACACACACACACACACACACACACACACACACACACATATCTAACCAAGTCAAGAACTAGAATTATTGTTTGGACTCCAAATTTCCTCCTGTCTTGTTCCAGCCACTGTTCCCAAGTAGTCCCAGTTCTGCCTTCTAATTGTGAGGCCTGCTTTGCCTTCGGCTGAACTTTGCATAAATGGAACCTTTGAGTGGATACTCTCTCCTCTCTGGTTCTTATCAGTCTTCTACTCGTGAGATTGGTCCGAGTTCTTGCAGGTAGCAATAGTTCAGACTCATTTCTGTTCAGGAGACCCTTGTAGAATGTAGAACTACAAATCACCCTATTCTGTCTTCTGTTGGTAGACATTTGGGTCATTTCCATTTGGGTTACGTGAATAGCTGTCGAGTTGCTTGATCGTTCTTAACATACTCTTACCACAAGTCATACCAAATATGAATGTGGAATTCAAGGGCTAATAAATTTTCATGGCCCGTGAGAAGCAAAACTGACATTCTTTCTCCTGCTCGGAGAATGTGAAGACGCCATGTAATCTGGTGACATACCGCTGCAGGAAACTACGTGCAGTCTGTGACTGAAAGTAACTCACTCGTCAGTGAGAAATGGGGTGTGAGAGAAGAATACGGGTCCATGTGACTCCTAAAACAGCCGGTTGATTTGTCCCTGTGCCATTTGCAAAGCTTGCTAAGTTTTCTTGTGAAACAAAAAGACAATACTCCTGGGATTAGCGTAAACTCTGCTGGGGTGGGGACTTCAAACTGTGGGACAGGTGGCAAGTAGCAGAGCTCTCTTTTTTTCCAGAAATAATTCAGTCAGATCCCTTCCACTCCCTCATGCCGGATTCAGGACTGTGACCCTGTCACGGCTACAGAACATGTGGGGCCCCTGACTCAGCTGAGTGTCTCCAATAGCCTTCCTCACAGTCAGGTTCAGCCTCTTGGGATGCCCAGCATGTGACCAGGAAGGCTGTGGGAGGAACTGGAGCCCTGGGGTGGGAGGGATTCTATTAATACCTTCTGTGCTTCCAGTCCCCTGTCTCTGGAGTACTTTAAGCATCCTCTCTGACTCATGCTGGCATGCAGAGAAAAGTCACTTTGGAGACGATGGGGCCTTCATGTTCAGTTTCCGGGGCTCCATCCAGTGGGCTCATCTGTGGTTGTTATGTTCAAGAAACTGTTGAGTTAATCAGAGAGCATGTTTTTGCCTCTAAATGTCACATACCGGCTCAGCAATAAGGCTTTCTGGGTATCACCAAAGACAGGCTGCTTCCACTCTAGGAGCCCTTAGCCTTCTGAGCTGTCTGCTGAACCCTGTGGATTCCTTCTCAGAATATTGTGTTCAAATGTGCCAGATAAAACACATAGGTTTAACACAAAGACTGAGAGCACTACACAGATTCACGTTATGGTAGGAGCATGTGTGCTTAATCCTGCAAGAATACAGTGTTTGCATATTCTTCTTTCTGCTGGTGGCAGTCAAGGACACTGTTAATACTTCTGTGGTCTACTGGGAATATATATCCGTAGTGGAAAACTTGAAATTTTCTACTGAAAGTTAGTAAAAGCGTATATACGCCACCCTTCCCCCATCTCAACTCAGAGGACCCCAGAATGCTCTTTCCTTTTGGATGCCTCAAACATGGCTCCTAGACTAGCTATGGGCAAGCACGCCGTCATTCCGAGAACCTAGCGTTTTGTCTTCCTATCTTCCATTGCAGCATGATCACCTTACACTGCGGTTATTTTTGACATGTTATTAGAATTATGCCTGTCATCTTTTTCTTGGTATTTTTGTATAAAGTAAAGGACATGCAATAAAATTTTTTTATTTTAATTATACTTGAATTGTTTCTACACTTTATACTTTATTGTGTGTGTATATGAATCTGTGTGTATTGTTGTGTATGAGTGTGTGTAGTGTCCTATGTATGTAGTCTCCTCTATTTGTATGTGTGTGCGTGTGGTATGTGTGGTGTGTGTGTGTGTGTGTGTGTTGTGTGTGTGTGTTGTGTGTGTTGTGTGTGTGCATGTTGTGTGTGTACATGAATCTGTGTGTAGTGTTGTGTATGAGTGTGTGTAGTATCCTGTGTATGTAGTCTCCTCTGTGTGCGCACGTGTGCGTGTGGTGGTGTGTGTGTGTGGTGTGTGTTTGTGTGTGTGTGTGTGTGTGTGTGTGTGTGTGTGTGTGCACGTGCGCGCCATAGCCACATGTGGAGGCCAGACAAAAGGAGTCTGTTTTTACCATGTGAGCCCCAGGGATTGAACTCACGTTGTCAGGCGTGGTGTCAAGCTCCTTTTCCTGCAGAGCCACCTTGTCCCCACTAACTCATTTTTTAATAAAGGGATTCTTCACTTACAGGAGACAGGACGGAGTCTGAATCAGCAGAGTTAGTTAGCTGATGCCGGGTCATTTAAGACATTACTTTTACTTCTTATTCTGTATATGTGAGTGCACACATATGAACACGTACATACTCAGAGTCCAGAAGAAAGTGATGCCTGGAGCTGGAATAGGTGCTGGCAACTGAACCCAGGTCCTCTGCCACAGTAAGAAATGCTCTGAAGCGCTGAGCCATCTCTCCAGCCCCCAAGCTGGATGGGTTTGTCCCTCCCTGTCTGCACCTCCTAGCCATTAAGACAGGAAACATCGGTTCTGAGATGTCCTCTTTGGCCTGTAGCTTCCAGCTAAGGGAAAGTATATGCAGGCCGGCATGGGTCTGGCAGAGCCGGGCAGCACACCCAGTGGTGGCCGTGTGAGTAGGTGGAGTGGGCAGGTGTGGTCTCTGAGTCACTGGGCAAGCGCCTCGGAGCTTAAGGACGGACCCCGCAGCCCCCGCACTGAGCTTCCTGTTTCCTGTCACAGCACCCAAGATTCTTCCATATTTGGTTATTCATACTGAGTCTTTCGTGAATCTCAGTTAATGATTAACTTTTAGTTCGTTATCTCTATAAGCTTCCGAGATGAGAGCAGCTGTAGGTGAGGAGGGCAGAGACACAGGAAAACGGTAGAGAATACAGACAGGTTTTATACTTTCTCATTCAGAATAGCACTTTCTAGAACGAATCCCTTTAGTCCTTCCAAACTACTCAGGCAGCATTGGGAACGCAGGGATTGGACTCCCAGAGTTTGATTTTTGTGTATGTCTATGTGCCTACAGTGCAGGTGTGAGAGGAGGCAACAGGAAGCTCTCAGATCCCCTGGAACTAGAGTTACGGGGACTTGTGAGCCACCAGATGTGGGTGCTGGGAACTGAACCCTGGCCCCCTACAAGAACGGGAAGTTCTCTTGACTACTACGCCATCCTTCCAACTCCACTATTCAGTCCGTAAACACACTTTCTCACTAGCCACACAAGAGTACACGAGAGATGCAAGAGAATTAGGTCACAGACAAGGGATATGCTGCGTCTCAGCCAGATGTCACCAGGCTCTTAGTCACACTGCCTTCTCTGTCTGGGCAGGACCTAGGATCTGAGGAAAAACCTGTCTCAAGTTGAAGGCTGAGAACTTCAAAGGTAACACAGGACTTTATTTTCTTGATCCTGAATTAGAATGGAGACTCAGATACGTGGGTGTGCTTCTATATGACATCTTTTTCAAAAGAGAAATAAATTATGTTGTGTTGGTTAACATGGACTAAATCTTTATTAGTTAGAGGGTAACTTGACTGACCCTGATCCAGGATAGCACGGTCCATCCTGTTAAAAGCACTTGAGGCGTTGCTGTTCCTAACTACTTAGTCCGTGGACAGGGGGCTCCGTGGGATTTTCATCTGCATTACTGTTTATGGCCATCTTGGACAGATGACTTACTGTGTTGTCTTTTCTAAGGAGATCTTCACTTTCCTATCTGCTATTATTGGATACAGCTTGTCCCTTGTCCCTTGTCAGCTCATATACTGGGAGCCTGGGCCTCAGGGTGGTGATATTGGAGAACAATGGAACCTTTAAGAGGTGAATCATAAGGGTGGAGATTAGATTCCTAGGAACATTGTCACCAAAAGGGATTAATTCCTCCTGAGACTCCAGTTAGTTCTGGAGAGAGCAGTTGTTATAAAAGTTGGGCCAGCCCCTCCCTGCTGTCTGTCCCCTAGTTGCCATGTGTTCCCACCTTCAGGATGCCATTTCCCATGGGCACCTCACCATAGTCAAGCAGAGGCTGCTGCCAAGCTCCAAAACCGTGAGCCAAATAAACCCTTCTTCTTTACAAATGACCCGGCATCAGGTATTTTGGTACTGCAATAAAAAAGACTAACACACTACATGATTTGAACCGGTTATTTTATGTTCCTCTTACCAAGAAGCCCCTTATATTGTATTCATTTCACCCTTCACAGTTGGATTCATATGAGGTTTTTTTGGTATGTAATTATGTAGACAATCTCAATCCATAAGTGTCCTCATCAACATGGCTCTTGACATTCTAGTAAATAAAACCATAGTAATTTGCCTTTGCTTTCTCTTTTCTAACTAGGAAAGAAAGAAATATTCCTGAAAAGCCAGGATAGTCTGTCACCTCTTAAGAGGTCATGCTAGACTGAATTGCCCTCGAAGAAATCCGTTGAAAAGCTCTAGAACCCATGACTGTTGGTTTATACAGTAGAATAATGTCTGAGGATTTGGCTACATTAAGGATCTTGAGATAAATGGAGTTTGGAGTTACCTGGGTGGGCTCTAAACACCTTGAAAGAATGGTGCAAGAACATGACACCCCCCCAGAGAAGACATCACTGTGAGGGCAGAGGCAGACCGTGGAAGGACTGCAGACACAAGACAAAAATCACCAAGGAATCCTGGCAGCTTCCAGAAGATTCCAGAAGCTAGGTGGGAGATGATTCTTCCCCAGCCTCTGTAGGGAGTGTGGTCTCCGGAAATGCGTGACATTTGTAAGGAATTTGGTCTCTGGAAATGTGGGACATTTCTGTTGTTCTCAGGTGTCAAGGTTGTGGCAGTTTGTTAAGGACAAATCCACTGGTTAATGCTGAGAAGCCCATAGTTTAGGTCTAGAATAAGTACTGCTAGCTTTCGTGTATTGTACCATTGCAATGTACCAGGAATACACAGGGTGGCCTAGTAGGTGGGGAAAGCACGTAATCTCAGATCTGTCTAACCCCATAGCCAGCAAAAGAAATATCACATGGTACTCACAGTACTGTTTTATATCAAGATATGTTAACCTAAAATGACAGCCAACCCAGCAGTTCATTTTAAATATTTGTAGTAGTTCTTGGAGAATTTTATGTATGGTTTGATCATATTCACCATCTTATACCCCATGTTGCTAAAAATCTCTTCTCAGGAGGAAACATAACAGCATCTATCCCTTCTCCTAAAGTCCTAAACAAAACTGACGCACGATTCCACCAGAGCTTCCTCTGCGGAACCAAGGAGCTAACTGGGCCTCCTTACAGAGCATTAGTGAGGGCTTGCAAGGCTGTGGGTCCTCCTCCCTCAACTGACTGCTCCTGGAAAGCCTTAGCATCAGGTCTGAGGGCTTCCCTTTAGACACATAGATGAAGGCCCTTCTCTAGTGCTCTCTAGCCTCCGTGTACTCTATCTCCTCCCCTCAGGTTAAAAATCTCATGACCTACTCCACCCCACTGTGCAGGTTTAAACCTTCAACCAGCCCAGATGGGATGATCCAAGGGAACTCCTCAAGATAGCACTTGCTTGGATCAAAGGCCAATCTCTCACACCACTGAATTCAGGCCAATTTGTAGTGCCCAAGTATTCTTGGATGCGTGGCCTGAAGTGTGGTCAACTTACTAGGGGCTGGCTACATAGCCTTATAGAAAACCAACTTTCCTTCTCCCGAAGCTACCTCTCCTCTGCTAGCAGTGGGATGGTGTGGCCCATCTCTCCCCATGCTGGGATTTGATTCTGCTTTGGCTTGTAGAGGCCTTATGCACATTGTCTCAACCACTGTGAGTGCATAGGCTCAGCTGCCCTGCTATGTCCAGAAGACAGTGTTTCCTTGGAGTCATTCACCACCTCTGGCTCTGAAACTCCTCCTGTCCCTTCTTCCTCAAGGATCCCTGAACCACAGGAGGAAGGTTTCAGTACCTATGTTTCACCACACAACAGGTTTTTCTTCTATTTTTCTTTTACTGAAAAATCTATTTTTTTCATCCGATATATTCTGATTAAGGTTTCCCCTTCCCCAATCCCATCTAGATCCTACCAACATCTCCTCCCATCTAATCCACACTCCTCCTGTCTCCCCACAGAAAGCAGGCACCCAAAGAACGAAATAAAAATAAACAGAAATGATAAGTCAGAATAGACCAAAATGAACAGAGACAAAATCTTATGAGACAAAGGACTTCCATGGATGTGTAAAGTTTGTTTCGTGTTGGCCATCTACTGCTGAGGATGGGCCCAGGCTAAAGAATACTGTCTTCCCAGTGAAACTCCATTGGAGAGAACTAATTTTTTGTTTGTGAGTGGCGATCAACTGGAGATAGTATCCAGCTTATGGATGGTGACATGTCCTCTTCTCTCAGAGCTGGGACCGCATCTGATGCAGACCCACACAGGCCCTCTATGTGCTGCAGTCTCTGTGAGTTCATATGTGCATCGGTGCTGCTGTGTTTCCCTGGTCTCCTCCATCCCTTCTGGCTTTTACAATCTTTTCTGCCACAGAGTCCTGAGAGCCCTGGGTGGGAGTTGGGTAGGGCTTGGCTGGAGGCAAGATTGGGGGGAGGGTGGGGGAATTAGATGGAGTCATCCCATTTAGAACTGAATGTCCCCAGGTCTCTCACAGTACATTGTCTAGGCATGAGTCTCTGTTTTTGTCCCATCTGCTGTTCTGATGATGTCTGGGCAAGGCAATGATCTATGAGTATATCAGAATGTCATTAAGAGTCATTATATGCCTGTCTTCCTTTAGCCGAACACTAGTATTTGGTTTTCACTGAGGTCCCTAGTGTGTATAGTCTCAGGTTCTTGGCCCTCCAGTCAATGTCTGGGAGTGAGCCTTAAATCCAAACTGATGCTGCTTGGTTACTACCACAAATTTTCTGCCCCGATTGCACCTGGGCGTCTTGTAGGCGGGTACCTGGGTTGATGTTTGCCTTTCTCCTTTAGTAGCATACAGAGTGCCTTCCAGTACTGTGACAGCTCTGGGCAGACACCAACAACTTAACTCCTCCATTCTCAATGAGTCGTGTAAGTGTCGTCTTCAGCAATGGGACCTTACCATCAGTTTGTAGAGAACAGCCAATAGCCTGGGTTGTTTGAGAGTTCTCATAGGGCCCCTCCGGCCAACATGTCAACTAGATGTGTCCCAATCCTGGCAATGGAAGCTCCATTTGGTGACAACAGAAAATCAGTTGAGGCTCTGCCACCCTGATATTAGGTAGTTTCATTTAGATCACGTTCATATATGTATATGTCATAGGAAGTATATACTGTATTAGATTTCCATACAGCCCCTCAAATGTCCCTTAATTTTAGATGTCCCTGAAGTGGCTCCTTCCCCCCCCCCTTCTTCTCCTAGCTATTTGATATAATCCCCTCCTTCATCCAGCCACAGCTATTCAGTTTCTCCTTGCTAGAGAGCTCTACCTTTCCTCCAAGTCCCTTACTCTATAGCTAACTTTGGTTGTTATATAGCTTACAGCTTACTTATTAAAGACTTAACACCTGATATCACACGTAAGCACATTTGTCATCCTGGGTCTGGGTTACCTCAGGATGATATTTTCCATCCATTTACCTGCAAATTTCATGACTTCATTTTTGAAAATATTGCAGGACAAGTTGTGATTGGGGCTGGTGATGCTCCTAGCAAATTTTTTTTAATCATTCGGGATTGTTTTCACTATTTTTTTGTGTTTTGTGTTTCCATATGAAAGTGAAAATCATCTTTCAAATTCTGTGAATAATTGTGTGGAAATTTTGATAGTGGTTGCATTGAATCTGTAGATTGCTTTTGGTAGGATGGTCATTCTTGCTATATTAATACTATCAATCCATGAGCATGGAAGATTTCTCCATCTTATTCAATTTCTTTCTTTTGTGTCTTAAAACATTTATCATACATGTTTTCCCTATGATTGGTTAGTTCTCCTAAATTATTTTTTGAGGCAACTGTAAAAGGTATTGTTGCCCTGATTTCTTTCTCAGTCTGCTATTTGTATATGGAAAGCTACTGATTTTCTGTATTCGTTTTGTATACTGCTACTTTGATGAAAGTGTTTATCAGCTGTAGGAGTTTCCTGGTGGAATTTTTAGATTTACTTATATACGCTGTTATATATTCTTCAGATAAAGAGAATTTGGTCCCTTCCTCTCTGCATCCCTTTGACCTTCAATTGTCTTATTGTTCTAAGACTTCTAGTACTATATGTGTGGAGACAGTAGGCGACCTTGTCTTGTTCTTGGTTTTAGTGGAAATGCTTTGAGCTTCTCTCCATTTAGATTAATGTTATCAAACAGTTCTTAATTATTGTTAAGACCAGCTGTATTTATTCAGCTTTCCCTTTCTGCCCATAACAGCCTCTCCCATTTGGTTATCTCTTGGGGTTTTTTTTTTTTTTTTTTTGAGCTATTTTTAAAAATGCTGTACAAACAACTCATTTCACAGAAGATGAAACTGAGGCACAAAGCAGTGAAATCACTTGTTGGGAAACACCCCTCAGACCATATTTTACCACAAGAAACCATATTTTACCACTTCCTGCTGTAAATAATCTTGGTCTCAATCAGTAAGAAAAGCCTGATGGCTTGCTTGCTTGCTTTCTTGCTTTCTTCCTTTAAGTGGCTTTTAGTTGTGGAGAAGATGTGCACAGTCAAAGGTTAATAAACCACTTGAAAATGCAGAGGACAGACAGGGTTTTGTCTCCATGGTAATAAACTGGTAAGTGATGCCTGCAGAAGACGAAGCCTATAATTCCACTGCTGCTGGTTGGTCTGCACCTCCTGTTCTAAAGACATGCATTCCTCTCTTCATGGGAACCATTAGGTCACAAAAGCCAATGGTCTGCATCATCACATCGCTGGATATCTGCCTCCTGCATCCAAGAGATAGATCTAGCGATGAACAGTCACGCTGGGTTCTGGGAATTTAGAATCCTTGCAGAATCCATTTGGAATGCCTCAGATTTGTTGTTAAGCCCCCTAAAGCCATTTACTTGGGGCCAGCTTTTGGGGGATGGGACATCCATTGTGTGCCACTTATTGGGAGTTATAACACAGCCAATGAAGTGAGACAACACAGTATGAAAACACAGGCATAGATGGAATTGCAGGAGATTATAGGAGGGTGGGAGGGGGAGTAGGCTGTTACATTATGCTGCTAATGACTGTGAGCAAAGAGCAGAGAAATGTGGGAAGAGGCTCTGTCCTGCTCCCTGACCGACCGACCTCTCTCTTGTGGACTTTTCTTCTGATTTCATGAGTCCCCACATCCACACTTACCTTGACCCACCCTTGCAGGTCCAAGGACTTCTTTACAATCCTAGAGCAGGGATCATTGAGAAGAAGCAGGTGTAGAAGGTGGGTCGATGCTGATGATGTCCAGTGTTGAGTACTTAATTCAACATTAAGAGCACAGTGGTGTCAGGAAAGAGGCGGTCACACATTGTCTAACAAGGAAGGTTCAGTTCACTTGTAAAATCGAAACTACTTCACCAACCACAAATTATCATCTTGTGCTCAGAGTTGCATTCACTTGGAAAGATGGTCTAGGTCAGCTTTCCTCCTTCTAAGAGTACACATGTTATGCCGGGGGAAATTGGGGAACAGGCAGTGATGAACTCTTTCAAGGGCTTCAGAAATGCACCTTGAAATTACCAAGAAGTCCAGCTTACAACCAAACCATTATACTAGGAGGACTGTATCCTAAGAAAACCAGGCTAAGTGACCTGTGTAAAAGGTCTCCATTGTTATACAGTGCCTCAGAATTAACAAAAGCTCTCAGGAAGACATTTGCATACCCAGTAACAAAAAGTGTTTTTTAAGAACACAGCTATAAAAATGAGTTGCACTTCTGTGCACCGACCTGGAAACACAGCCTCACAGATTATTATTGAAAGGCAGCTGCCCATAAATACATGCAACACTGTGCAATTAAAATTGAAGTTGCAAGGTCTTAGTGGCCCCAAATACATACAGTCTTTATAATATCATCGGTGGCTTTAAGGGGCTCATCTGCAGATCTAGAGTATAAAGTGGAAGGATGTCGGGACTGTACACTGGGTTGGTTTCAATCTCTCTCTCTCTCTCTCTCTCTCTCTCTCTCTCTCTTTCTCTCTCTCTCTCTCTCTTTCTCTCTCTCTCTCTCTCTCTCGACAGGAGATGAAGTTTACATCATATTGTGGTTGCTTGAATGAGATGTTCCCCATAGGCTCAGGAATTGAATACATAGTGTCCAGTTGGTTGCTGTTTGGGTTTGGGGAGGGCTAAGAGGGATGACCCTGATGGATAAAGTGTGCCACTACAAGGGGGGACTGGAGGGACTCTGAGGTTCCAAAAGACCTGCCCATTTCTAGTTAACCCTCTCTGCCTGGTTTGAGACATAGCTCTCCATAAGCTCTCTGACACTGTTCAAGCTTCTTGCTGCCCACTGCCTCCTCTGCACCCTCGTGGTCTCTCAACCTCTGAAACTGTAAGTCCAAAACAAACTCTTCCTTTTAGAAGCTGCTTTGGTCATAGTATCTTATCACAGCAATAAAAAAGTAAAATAAACATGTGCTCTGCCCAACCCAACCATCCACTACCCTGGTAATCTTCCCAGCACAAAAATACCCTTTAGACTGCAGAAAAATCTCTAAAAGTTAGGGTTCCTATGAACAGTAAGGTCAAGAGTCAGGATAAAAATGTGTGTGTGTGTGTGTGTGTGTGTGTGTGTGTGTATGCATGTATGATGTGTATGTGTGCACACATGTATGTATATGTGTATGTGTGTATGTATGTATGATGTGTATGTGTGTATGTATATATGTATGTATGTATGTGTGTATGTGTGTATGTATGTATATCACCCTGGACCTATAGTACCTTGATTTCCAGAAAGCTGGTGACAGAAGATGGAGAGGAAATCATATTTTATTGAGTACCTCAGATAATTTGGATATTCTTCCCTCTCCTATAAGAACACAATTGAAAAAATTAAAATATACACCCTCCTTCTATGACCAAGAAACAATAGGTAACAATAATAGTAACAAGAGGACATATAACACGTCAGAACGCCGGCCCAAGGGTATTCACCTAAAGGAGTTCATTTCATTTTTACATCATCCTACAAGGGTTGTGTCAGGTGTTATCCCCAGTTAGTGAAATGGGGTTAGACACACAGACTAAAGACCATTACACAACAAGTTGCAGATCCCAGAAGAAGGAACCTGGGAAGTCTAGCTTCACTGCTTACACAGAGAGATGCAAGTCAGAAGACGGGAGCGGGGTCAGGCTCCGGAATGTAAGGGTGTTTGCCTGTGCACCTTTCTCGGGTATCCTGGCCCCCAGAGCTCATCCACAGCTGAATGCTGATCACCTTTGAACTGACTAGTGCGACTGGAGAATTGGCTCTACAGAGGCATGGTCTAGGATGTCTTTCCCCAGTGTCTCCCCTGCCATGGAGACAGATTGCTTCCCTAAGCCGGGCGCTGAGTTCACTGTTCCATTAGATGCCTGCAAACATGAACTCAAGTCTCACAACGTCAACTGCTTTCTGACTATGTTCCTAACAAGTGCAGCTTTCCAGAGCTGTTGGTAAAATTAGCCTGTGCATACGAACAGCCTGCCTCAGAGATCACTGCCTGGGGGAGGAGGAGGCGAAGGAGAGCGAGTGCAAGAGTTCTTTTCTCTCTAGGCTTGTTCTCGGTCGAAAGCACGGTAATTAAATCTTCTTGCTTCAAGAATTATGTTATTAGGAGAAACACCCTTAACACTAAAAGCTGCTTCTGCCACTCTGTAACAATGTCTTCAACTCAAATAGCTTAGCTTTCTGAGCCTTGCTCTTGACATTTGTGGATTGGGGAGGTTCTTTGTTGCCCTACTGATTTGACAACTTGCATATTTTGCTCTGTTCTAGTTTCATATCCTTGGTGGCCATCTGTAAATCCACAATTCACTCATTAATGAACATTGTTTCATCTAAAGTTAGCTGCAAAAAGTGTACACATACAAATATAAAATCAGAGACACAATACACAGATGCACAGAAAGAGATATGCACAAATATATACACATACTGACACAAAAAAAACATGCCTGATAAGGTTAACCTCAGATATTACTCATTGCATATAACACAGACACATATAGAGAAACATACAGACACACAGACACACAATACATACACACACACGTATACAGCACACACAGACACAAACATTCATATGCACACAGCACACCACACACATATACACACACATAAACAGAGACACATACATACACAGCACACACACACGCACAATCACACGCGCATATGAAGTACTTTAAAACCATGCCTGATAAGATTAACCTCAGATGTTACTCACTGCATATAAAATAGAGGTTCTACATGGCCCGGGATATTATTTTACAGTTAATTCACCGTGGGCACATCGGCATAGGAATGTTGATAATGTTTTTGATTTGTAAATGTTTTGCCATGTAATGTTGGATGTTTCTTAGAAGTACCTGGAAAAGGTAAAGATGTGAGACAACAGGAGCTGTTCCATAAATGAAAGGACCAGAGGCAGTATATGGTAGTTCAAAGGTATCTCGGACTCCAGGGTGCTCACACTAGCTTTTTCCATCCGAGGTAGATTACTAATCGAGGAAGAAAAGGGTTGTTTTTAATTGCCCTTTAGATAGGAAGGGCTTCTTATAGTCTAGAATATTGCTGATAATTCTAGAAATAATTCGCCCTCATCCAGTTCACATATTAATGTTAACCACACTAACTGAAGATTTTAGAAGGTGGCAGTGGCCAGAGATAGCGCTGAACCAGCGATCAGAAAGGCCAGAGTCCCCTATCCGCTGTGTCTTGAAGGTCAAGTTTAATGTGGTCATTGTCCCGTGGTGGTAGGAAATTCTCCAAGTGCTTTAAGAAGAATGTGGTGATAAGCCTTTGCAGCAATCCCCCAGACTGGGCTCAGAGCAGCTCAGGAATAAAGTCTCAAAAAACAACAACAACGACCAGGGAAAACAAGGTGCCAGAATTCTCATTGGCCCTGAAAATCGCGGTCATTCTTCCGAGTCCCCCACCTTCTGATTTCTCCCGGGAAACTTGTCTGTGCCTGTTCAATGCAGGCAAACCTTTCCTCTCCTTCCCTAGCTCAGGGCCTGGTATCTTTATCACAGTCTGCCCCACTGCCTGTTGGCTAATGTGTCTGCCACTCAGCCAACTACCGCACTACCCCACCAATCCCCACCAACCGCGAGCTTCTTCAGGAACTGCCCACCCTAGCTATTGGACCATCGGCCCCACTCAGTCATTACCCCTCTCTCAGGGGAGTCTATCCACAACTGCAGATTCCCCAGAGTCTTTCGTCTTCTGGTGTGGAACTCTGCAAAACTAGAGATTCTCAGAGTTATAGATACTTAAGGGAGTCAAAGGACATATTCAAGGGTTCTGTGAGTTCTTACATAGAAGAAAGATCATGGAGTCCATAGCAACGGCAAAAATAAAGAAAGGCAAAAATACCCCTCTACGGTGACCTATAAACAATAGTGTTAATAATTTGATAGAAATTATTCTAAATGAGTCATTCAATCTTCACAAAACCTGTGTGGCACATCCCAGCATGTTACCCCCGTTTCTCAGGCACAGAAAAGTTGAGTAATCTACCTAAGATTTAAACAGATAAAAATGTGTGAGAGGAGTTGTCACACCAGGCAACCTTACTAATACAGAGAGGCACACGTCAATATATGCTTTCTACATAGCAAACAGTGTGCGAGAAAGATCTTTGGTAATGGGGTTTGTACCGTCACCTACAAGATGCCTATGCCTTTTTTTAAGTTCCAAAGGAGGCTGGTGATGAAAACAGAAGCAGGAAGTGAGACCCGAAATTGTTGACACACCACATACCCAGACAGATTATTGGAAGCACGGGTTATGGGTGTTATGCATGGAATTCTGTTTGAGCTGAGTGCTTTAGACTGTTACTCCCTTCAGAGACTCCACAAAGCTGTCCTCTTTGGAAGAGTGATTGGATGATGGGCCTGGAACGGAATGTGGTGGTCATCTTATCTCACCACACAGTCAGCTCCCAGGAGGCAGCGTGGCTCAGCTCCTCATGACTGTAAAGACATTCTGAGAAAGTGATAATATCCAATTACCTCACAACCACAAGGGTGCGGGAATGCCGACCTTGTGTCCCTCAGTCAACAGGTGTCACAAAACAAGAGGAAGGGAGAGGAGGCTGCTGATTTACTGGAAGAGACCAGGGATTTAACTGAAGCTTAAAGGTCAGGGGTTTCTTTCCCACAAAGGAGGAGAGGGATAATAGATACTGGGGGGAGCTGTAAGGGACTCTCCCTGGGTGCCACGTAAGGTAGCATGCCTCGATATCCCTAGTGGCCCTGATACATAACTTCTATGTGTAATAACGAGTTCTCACAGTGGCCTGAGGGGGGAAAGATAGTTCCCCATCTCTCCCTCTGCCTTCTACTTTTTTCCTGCCTTTCCATGTAGCCTTGAGAACTATGGAACGTGCACAGGGAGCTGAGTGGGGGCTGAGTTGACTAATCACGGTGTTTAAATGGCAGTAAAAGCAGGTCTGTGTGAGCAGTCCTGGGATCTCATCCCTTACTCCCCTCCTTAGAACCCACTACATCTTTCTGTGCCCCTGGAGCTGGTAGGCAGCAAAGACAAACCTTAGCCAAACGAGACTGGAACTGGAGGACAGACCCAAGTGCTCAGTCAACAGCTAGGATGAGTGCCCAGAGGAAAGACAGGTTCCGGTACAGAGAGATATCTGCAGCCGGCCTGTAGGAACCATTTATTGCATGAAAGAGCATGCTGAGACAGAAACAGCAGGAAGCCACTGAATAAAAAACCATCTCTCACATGTCCTCAACTGGGCTAGAGGTAGAGACTGGAAGAAACCATGCCTCTCTACATCACAGGGTAAGACTGAAAAAGATGGTGCTGCGGGCGGCTATGGGAAGGGCCTTAGGAGGACGGTACAGAGGCACAGAGAAGGCACAGAGAGGGCTGTTGGGAGGATGACAAAGGACACATACAGTCTTAGTTGGTGAAAGGTTTGATGTTGGAAAGACAAATAACAATTTACCAAAGGGTGGGTGACTGCAGGAAGAAAAGCCAGACAGAATTAGAAAGAGGTGACCTAACAAGTCAAGGTGTTTTAGTGCGATTGTATGTGTGTTAAGGCTGCAGAAAGCTTTGACAAAAGCCATCGGTCAAAGGTTTCTGAGGGTCTCAAAGTCAGAGACCATGCAATGCTTCGTGGTTCTTCAGCCAATACACACGGAAGACAGCAAGGAGAACAAAGTAGAGAGATGTATGGCTGGAGCCTTTCTAACTGTGTGGCTGAGTGTGTCTTAGGAACTTTATATATTTGTCCAGTGATACCTGCGTGAAGAAGTTTGTCCCGGGAACCCTCACGATCAGTGGCTCAGAATGCTCCGAGAATAGGGTAGTGGAAGCTAGCCAAGTTGTGATTCAGATCAGTAGTCCATAGTGAGAGACGAGATGCATGCACAGAACACGGTCAGTGCCAGAGAGGAGGCAACACAAGAGAGACGCCTGGAGATGCGGTTGCTGGGCTTTGAGAGCGATGGAGGCAGAGCCCTGGAGAATATATGGGATGGAGAAATCTGGACTGACCCCAGGGATTCAAATTCAAGGAAGGGGGTGGTGTCACAGAACATACACCTGTCTTTAGTGCTCAGTACGCACTGCACAATCGCCAACAGAACGCACCGATACCTAAGAGCCACCTTGAGTCACCAAGCCACTAATGCTTTAGGATGTCCCAGTCTGATACCTGAGAAGCTACCTCTACCACAGAAAAATAAATCAAGTGCTCCTCAGTCCCTATCCTCCCTCAAACACCTTCTCCTTTCTGACCCCCTCCCCCATTGCGTAGCCAGAGTAATAACAGCCCTCCTATCTTAAGTCATTATGATCCATAGCCAAGTAGCTCCATAACCACAAGAGGGCAATGAACATGCTCAGAGAGGCACAGGGTGGTAATTACTTTCCCATTAGCACGAACTACACTAATAGCATCAGAGGACAATTAGCATCCCTAAACTCACGCTTCGATATAACCTCTGCATGTCTTGCAGGAGTAGATGGATGCACGGCCCCACAGGAATAAGCAACAACTATGCGGGGAGCCCAATCCATCCTGGTCATGTTTTTGAGCCATGCATTTGTGTGAGGCAGCTAGGGGGAGAACTCAGTTTTGATCACCGCTGAGCTGGCTAGTCTCAAGCCAAACACCACTGAATTCAGCTGTTTCTTCTTTAGGCCCCAGGAAGCGAGCACACGAGTGGGAGAAAAGCTACAGCCCAGCATCGTCCTTTGCCTCCCTCTCTCTCTCTTTTGCCCATCACTAAGCAACCATTCTTTGTGCTCAAGTCTACACATCTTTGTGCATTGTAACCCTTGGTTACTTGAATCAACAGCTCTATTTGATAGTGTGCTGAGGGGGATGTCTATTCTGTATATTCCTGCTTTAGGTCAGTCACAATGAAGAACAAGTCATTTTGACCTCTATTATGATTCGAGGGCTTCTCTTCCATGTTCCCATAGCATCATATTGCAGCGCAGAACACAAATCCCACTTCAATCACCCATTTTCTTGCTCCTTTGGCCCCCTAGACTGTTTCTGGAGAGTAGGTGCTGCACCTTGTCTGTGCGTAACCATATCCTGTGGATCCAGCAGAGGCTAGAGGTTCCGAGATCTCTAACTGCGGGATGAATGAGTGAGAGAATGCGTCCCTGCAATTCAAGCCTTGGTTGTTAAAAGTATGGTTATTTAGTTTAAAGAATAGGCCAGCCAGGCTGAATGGACAGAGACGGGAGGGGTTAGACAAGATGGAAGAGGTTTGTTTTGGATGAACCAGGTGTACAGTAACAGCTACAGATCTGAAGCTATTTTCTCGCTGGAGCCAGAGATGGCATGTGGCAGATATGCTCAGTGACAGAGCAGCAGAAACACACTGAACAAAAGGACTCGTTATTCCTCAGGCAAGGAAGAAGAGCTCTCTCCAAGCAATGGTGTCTAACTGAGATAAAGACTCTCTCTCAAATGATTATGGAGGATGATCGCTCCCAGGAAAAAGAGCAGTCAGTGTAGAGGCCAGAAGGGAGCCCAGTTGGAGACAGCTGCAGACCACCACCATGAACTGTATTAGTATTTCAAATTAAGGGAGGGAAGCTGGTCCTTTGTCTCCCCGTGTGGGGGGGTTTGTAGCTATGAGCTATCTCCTGAGGCAAAAACCGTACCTTCCGAGTGGTGGAGAATCTCTGTGAAAGTTGGGGAGCAAGAAGTCTGCACTCGGCACGAGTGCACACACACATGCACACATACATACATATACTAAATGAAGTGCAAAATAAGTTTCTTGGGCATGGCAACTACAGCATATCCTGAGTTCGAGAGTGCGGAATGTTTATTAGAACAATTTCTAGCTATTAAATGCACAACCTATGCCAAGTTCTCTGCTCAATGTTGTCTGCGCAAGTGCATTTGTTCATCGACTCCTTAGGACACTCTGAGAGAGAGGTGATATGTTATTGCTTCCTTCTTCCTTTGGATGGTGAAAAAGAACTCATAGATCACAATATTTTGTACCGAGGACATCTTGTTTCTATAGCTACAGTCCTAAGACACAATCAGGACACTATATATTTGGCCAGAGTCCCATGCATTTGTTCAATGAAGTCTCCTGGTGTTTTTGAGCATCTATGCCATGACAAGGGTACAGTCTGATCATTAGTCCCTGATCAATAAAGAATCTAGACTCTCTATCCCTATCAATCACATACAGAATATGCCGCAGAGCTGAGGCCACAGACCCAGCCCTCAGGCCCCTCTTTGCTGGGGAAAGATGGACTCAGCTAAAGTCCCTGTCAAGCTCGCATCTTAGGATTCCCAGCCCAGACTGTGCCCCCACAGGGCTCATGGACAGACCCTGTCAGAACTATGGCTATCAGCTTTGGGTGTCAGCCCAGATAAGCTATTGTGGCTGCTGCTTCTGCCAGCCATCCAGGTTTCACCTTGGAGACACCTTTTATCACTTGAGGTGAGATTATCCTCCATTACCCGGGTGGACCTCACTCAATCAGAGAAACAAAGCTTTAGGAGCAGCACTGACGTTCCCACGGGGAAGCAAAGCATCCACCCCATCATGTGGCTCCAGCTCCAGACTTTACAGCCCGCCTGCCTCATTTCAGACTTGCTAGCCACCCCCACAGTCAGTCAAGCTAGTTCTCGAAATAAACCTCCCTTCTTTCTTAAGATAGATAAATAGATATAGATATGCACACATATGTAAAGATATCAATATATAGAATAGATAGACATGTCTATCTCTTGGTTCATATATATATTTATATGTATAAATATCTATATATACATTTACACACACATATATACATACATATATATAATGTATATATATATATATGTATATACATATATATATAGACAGAGCCATAGCTATGTCTGTCACTTCTTAGTTCTGTGTATCTGGGAGACCCTGAGAGAAAGGGACCCACTGTGAAATTTTCTTCGTGCATTGTCCTCAGTGTTCTTAGACCTATCTAGAATGCAAGCAGGTAGATGAAGCTGGTACTTACAGCACCAACTAAAACAAAAGTTCATCTCCTCAACAAATGCATCCAGAAGTTTGCAATCAGGAAATATATATTCATTTAAAGTGCTTTGTTTTTTGTTTGTTTGTTTGTTTGTTTGGATTTTTTTTAATCTGTGTGTGGGCCTGAAGGACTCTAATCCCAAATTCTAGTTTCTATGGGAACTAATCTGGCTTTCATCAACCTGCTGCAGAATGTACAAGGTCACTTTAAGTCAGAGGTTGTCCTACTTTCCCTGCTGTTGTGATAAAACAGCATAACTAAGAACATGAAGAGGAAAGGGCTTATTCTCCGTAGTCCATCATCCAGGGAGATCAGGGCAGGGACGCAAGGCAGGAACCTGGGCGTGGGAACTAAAGCAGAGGCCATGATGGACAATCTTTACTGGCTTGGCTGCTCAGCTGCTCTTTGTATGCATCCTGGATCCATGTGCCTAGAGATGACACCACCCAAAGTAGGCTGGACCCTTCTACATGAATTAGCAGCTAAGAAAATAAGCCGGACATGGTGGTGCAAACTTTTAATCCCAGCACCCAGGAGAGAGACAGAAACAGGCCTATCTCTGTGAGTTCAAGGCCAGCCTATTTTATAAAGTGAGTTCGAGACCAGTGAGGATTACATAGGGAGACTCTCGATTAGGAAGGAAGGAAGGAAGGAAGGAAGGGAGGGATGGAGGGGGAGGGGCAGGGGAGAGGGAGGGGAGGGGGAGAGGGAGAGAACACCAGCCACAGACATGTCCACAGGCCAATCTGATGGAGATAACTCCTCAGTTGAGATTCCCTCTCACCAGATGACTCTAGTTACATTATGTCAGGTTGAAGAAAACTAAGCAGCATAAAGGCCATGTCTTGGTCCCCAGGACTCTCTAGTAGTCAGTGTGAGGACTGCTGCCTCATGTTCCCACCCAAGGACACAGTAGGCTACACAGTTTGGCACTCAAATGAGCTCATCTGCTGATGGTGCACAATTGATCTTTCTATATTTTTTTTTAAATCTAGAATATGTCATCTTGGAGAAATGAGAAACGTTCTTAGAGAAATGCAGGCTTGCTTGATTTTAGCAAATGCATTTACCACCTCCAAGGGACAGGCTGCTTCCTCAGGGTGGCTAGAGATTTCTTAGCTGGAAAGCATTCCAGAGACAAGTCCTTTTCTTGTTTGTCCCTCTGTAGGTTGCTGGGAGTGCAGATGACTGATGTGCACCAGGCCTTGCAGGTGGCTGGAGAGAGATTCATTCTTACTGTAACATGTAGGCAGGCTGCTCCCCAAGCAATTGCTAAGAGTAGGATGTTTGCTGACTCTCAGAGTCTAGACTTTCTTGAGCACAAGTTGTAACTGTTATGAGACTTGGAAAACAGTAGGAATCTAGCAGATGAGTTCATGAGTAGGCCAATCCTCAGTCCCTGGGGCTTTAACACCTTTGATGGAGAAACAAGGAGGTGGTTCCGGTCCTCCGTCAAACCACTCCAGCTTCACATGAGAATCTAGCAACTCAAAAATGGAAAACATAGCGGGGATGTTAAGAGCACAAAAAAGGAAGTTTCAGGTTGTCTCCAGCCTGTAATGCAAAACTTCCAACTGGATTTAACCAGTTGACCCTCAACCCATTTAATGACACAGAGGCTATGTGACCAGACAAGGAGGCTTAGAATAAGAAGGTCAAAGAAGTAAATTTCTTAGTAGAACCTGAAACTCACCAATGAGAGAGAAGTCAAGAACTTAAACAAACAAAACCCTCTGGAATCTTCTCCAGTCTCACAGAAGATCCCCTGGCCACTCTTCACTTCTCTTCACCCAAGCCCTTTGATATAAAATTCTAAGTGTTTTAAAGGATACTCAGAACCTCACAGTACTAGCCCCGCCCCTCTTTAGTCACAGACCTGCCTCTCCCTAGTCACAGTCCTGCCTTTCTCTAGTCACAGCCCTTCCCTCATTACCCTCTGTGTGTTTTTTAGTCAGATAGAACCTTTTTACATGTGTCCTTCCTACCTCAAGCCTGAAATACACACAGCGAACTTCCTAAATCTCACCAGCCTTTCCGGACCCAAAGCAGGTCTGTTCCCACCTCCGCAGGCTGGAGTCCCTTATGAAAGGATGGGTGGTCGAGCTGATAATTTATTAGATGCCAAGTGACTGTTTTCTGTGTTCAGACTTTTGTGAGGGAAACATACAGACGCCACAAGCACATCCTCTGGGAACTACAGGATCCAGGGACCGGGTTATCTTTTATCTCCTCTGGTTCAAACTTTTCCAAACTCCTTGACCGTGAGAGCATCTCACTGTGGAATGGTTCATACTAAAAAGAGGACCTGAACCCCTTCTGGCCTGCTGCATCACGAGGCAAATGCTGGCCTGGGTCTAGGGTGTCTGATCTCCCCATACAGCTCTGGTTGGCATTCTCCCTAAATTCTTACAGAGTTCTAACCTCGATTGTTTACATTCTGTTTATCTCCCACCCTCACCCCCACCCCAGGCTCTCTCCAGTGTATTACTTAAAAGTGACATAAACAATTTAAATGCATCATAAAAGCGAACCCCCCACTCCTTAGGCAAGAACCGTGAGGCTTAAGGGCTTCCAGTAGGACTTTGACCATCCCTGTACCCGTGCATCCTGCAACATTCTCTTGTACTGGCTCTGCTCAAAGAAACAGAAGGTTTTGCCTCAAGCTAGCACACAGCAGAGAACAAAGACTAGAAACCAGGCAAGTGCTTCGAAGATAAAAGATCACTTCCCTCTCCCTTAGTCAGGAGCCTTAAGGAGTGGAGGCATCACCCACACATTCCCCAGTTTGCACGTAGGGTTTCAGCCAGCAAATCCGTCCACTAAAGCTGCCTCCAATTCAAACTGGATTGAGTGACAAGTGCCTTGGGTGTCTCTCAAAGATTTATAGGTGGCAATGGCCACTCCTCTGTGTAATTACCCTCTATGCACGTCTTTTTCTTCTCTCCCACTCCATCCCCCACCCCTCTTTGTTTCTTCCTCCCTTCCTCTCCCTCCTGTTGACTTTTTCTCTCCCTGCAAACAGTTCCAGGCACCGCTTAGCATCTGCCACTCTGGCTCTAGAAAGCTTTGCTTCCCCTCTGCTCCCTGGCTGGCTGGAACTCAGCCTCCGGTGTGGGCAGACTGGCTCATCCTCTGTGTTTCTCTGAGTGTGGACTGCTGCCTTCCACACAGACTCTCTGAAGTCAAGGAGCCGCACCAGCACTTCAGTTGTGGGCCATAATCAAGACAGGACCAGCAGAGAGAGATTATTGTTGCTTTTTATACTTTAAGCAGAAAAGCGAACAAGACATTCAGCTTTGGCCAGATCCCACAGGACTGAGAATGGTGACCGGGCTTCTTGCGCACTATCTCAGAGCGGAATGGAAAAAAAAAGACAGCACTGTTTTGAGGGGTTTGTTTTGTTTGCCTAGGGAAAAACCCCAGCCCAGCTCCCCACCCCGAGCCCTGCCCAGCAGTGGTGGCTGCTGAGGACCTCAGCATGGGGAAAAAAAGGCAGAAGTGCTCCAAGTCAGGGCAGCAAGTGCGGCCTGGTCAGAAAGGAAGTTCCAGTGGTCTTGGAGTGGAACAGATGACTGGGATTCTCAGATCTAGAGGGACAGGGAGCCAGCACAAGAGGGGGGTGTCGGAAGTGCGAAATCAGCTGAATACTCGCTGTGTTTAAAATGTCAAGAGCAAGACACGGAGGAAAGGGGAGGGGGAGGGTGCCTTTTGGTTTGTGGGAGGCAGGTTTCAAAATGCTAGAAACACAAGTTCGCATTCTCGTGTGTGCCTGTTACAAGTCCAATCGGCAGGCTGCTGGGAGCTAGGGAACACGGGAGCCTGGTCCCACCCCACGGAGCTCTGCCTCCACCTTCCCGGGCTCCGGAGGAATCTCCCGCTGCTGCCTCAAGAAGCCAGTTAGAACATCGGACACACCCAGTGCCAAGCGAGAGCTCAAGGATCTGGCTAAAGGGCTACATGGCACTGTGAAGTGCTCGGGAGAGCAGGAACCAGGCCATTCTCTTAGTTTCGATTCTAAAATGTGACTGGATGTGTGTGTGTGGGGGGGGGGAGGGGGGTGTTGGTTAGGGAATGATCTCAAGAAGCATGGCAAGGGAAGAGGAAAGAAAGCAAGACAGAAGACAGCAAAGCTAAGAAACCGTTTGTCAGTGAAAGCAACTGCAGCTCACTCCCACAAGAAACCCCGAGAAGATCCCATCAAACACATCTTTAAGGATTAATCACCAGGAAGGAGGAATACATTTCACCTGTGCTATCCCTCAGTGGCACATCATTAACCCGGGTGCGTCCTGCCTTAAAGGGGCTCGGCAAACACCTGTACAGGCCAGAACGCTGCCTGACTGGATGCAGAAGTGCCCATGAAGCTGCTCATGAGGTACAGAGGGGTCTGCTCCGACGATCCATCTGTCCCAGCCATCATGGCTGTGACAGCTTCTCCTCACTCCTGTGTGTGTGTGTGTGTGTGTGTGTGTGTGTGTGTGTGTGTGTGAGAGAGAGAGAGAGAGAGAGAGAGAGAGAGAGAGAGAGAGAGAGAGAGAGAGAGAGAACACTGGCACAGGTGCACAATCCAGACACTTCTCTCATTTGTACTCCCCAACTACAGCCTTAAACCTTGAGTCCGCAGGTGATTTTAGCCAGACTGGGCAAGGCAACTTTGCTTTGCCACAGGAACAAGTAGAAAGAGCCTCAGGGTACCTAACCGCAGAATTCAGGAATTCAGAAGTCTCTGGTGTCAAGTTGAAGCAGTTTGCTTAGATGACACTAAGAAAGTTAACAAACCTTCCAGAAATTTACTTTCTCTCCAAGACTGTATACCCAGAAGCACATGCACCCCTAAGGGATGTTCCTTACAGAGCCTTGTCCTGCTCTCCCATGGTCTCAGGCATTAGCTTCAGGACCTAAGACGGGTCATCTTTCTGGTCACTTTTCAAAGCTTTGCTTTCTCTCCCTCCCTGGCTCTTGTTGATATTTGGAAGAAGTTGGGTTACCCTATCACTCTGTCCTCCGAACATCCTCTATTCTAAAGGACACTAGGCCTTTGTTAACAATAGAATGAGTGTGGGGGACCAGATCACTCTGAAGGACACACAATTTCATTTGCTCACAGAGCAGGCTTTCCCACTTCCTAGTGTTTCTGGACTTGCCACACACAGTAGTGACAAGAGCAACACACCTTCCCTAAAACATTAGTGGGGAATGAGAAGGGTACCAGCCATGTGGTTAGTGTGTGTCACTGGTGTCTTCAGAGATGCAAGCAAGGTTAGCCATCCTTCTCCAGCTAAACCAGGCGTGCGCTCTTGTGACTAGGGAGGACTGAAGGATGAAGAAAGTGCCCAAGGCTTCGAAAACTGCCTGATCTGGAGAGGACTCGAGGTTTCTAGAATAATCAGACACAGGAGATGATACTCAAGTTCATCACAGTGGTAACAACAGCCATTGTGGTGTGCTCTGTAGGCCCAGGCGAGACCCTTGGGGGATGCCGAGCGCTGTCTGCACAGAAAACAGAAAGAAGATCCCTTCTCATCACATAGTTAGATAAATAAGGGCAAAGTGGACATAAACCATTGTTGGTAGGGGAGGGGCTTGAGGGAGATGCCAAACTGCTCTCAGAGTAAATCCCCACGAAAATCTAAAGAGGGAGAGAAGCCACTTCCTGCTCACTCACTCTCTCTCCTCTGAGCCAAATGCTAGCCTCCTGCGGAAACAAGGCTGTTCTTGGCTCTTACAAGTCAACACGGGGGAGGGGGATCCAAACAGGATGCCCGAGGAAAGAATCCAGAAGAACTTCAAAGGCGAAGACATGGTAACAACAAAGAAAGGGAACAGGGCCAAGAACACAGACTAAATGTACTGGGGATGTGGAACCTTCATTCTTAAAAATAGGGACCAGTCGACGTCCCAAGTGGGGCTGGGTCTTTGGCAGCATTCCAGGACTGAGGAGATAGTCCCCGCCCAGTGGGAACCAGAGTGGCTTCTGGAGGCCCCAGCTTTCTGCCACCTTGCTTGAACCTTGAAGGATTCACTCAGGTCAGCGGGGCTTCACTTTGCAAGGCAAGGGCTTTTCCTTTGAACAGCCTAGTGTAGACGTCCAGAAATGGGCTAAAAAGAATATTCTCTTAACTCCACCTGCCTCCAGGGTACTCTGGCATCAAGTTTGACAAACGGCAGAATAATTAGAGTCTTTTTCCTGGCCAAGGACATCAATACTTGTCCCCAACCAGGCCACCACTGTTCCTTGCAGGGTAAAACTCCAGATCAGTTTGAAACACCAGGTTTCCTCCGCTCTTCAAACCTAATCCCCTCGAGCTCTTTGATCCACAGAACTTGCGTAAAGATATAGGCTCCACAGTTGTTAGAGCAAAGTCAGAGTTACCACCGCTCCAGCCAACGGTAACACTGTATGAATCACAAGACAGGCTTGGCTACGCTGCCTCAAAGTTGCCATCCCTGAGTCACAGAGGACTCATCTACTCTAATGTCCGTCATTCACGCAAGCGTCTTTCTCCAGGAGGCCTGGGGCGCTTTACAAGCCGATGGCTCATCCCCTGTCACGTCACTTGGAAGGAGAACAAAAGGCTAAAAAACAGGAAGGCTGGTTTTTTAAGTGGGGAAACTGAGGCTCCAATAAGCCCTAAAGTGAAGTGTGTAGACATGGCTGAGTCAGACACACTAGAAGAGCCGAAACAAGTTCTGACTCCTGGATGGTCTACTTTCTTGGTTAACTTTATAAAGCGTTTATGACGAGGTGTTTTGATGCAGCAAACTCAGAACAGGTGAAGACAAAACATATACTCACTGCCTCTGGTGTAACCAACTTCTCACCATTTTTTTTCCCATCTCTTCCCCCTGACTGGCTCTGTTTCTTTTACTTTATAGGCTCCTGCTTTCCTGTGGGCCGGACACGCTCTGATCTGACAGGCACGTTATCCCTTGTGCTTACATCGTTTTAACCATTACCAGTTCTTGATATTCTCTGATTTGGGGGTTCTACTGCTCATTTCCCCCCCTGTCCCTGAACTATATATACCCTTGACTCCTGAGCATAGGGGCTGACAACTAGTGGAGATCAAGCTTCATAAGAGTCACAAATGGAGTGTAAAATGTCCATTCTATTCATTTACTTTTTTTAAAAAAAAAAAGACATTTATCTGCTAAATGTTTGGCCCAAATCAAAATACTTGCATCTAAATACATCTAAGTAGCCACTGTCAATAAGCTCTGTTAAAATGGTTGCCTCCAAAGACTGGAGGTGGCTGGTGTCACCTGTTCTGGCGCCTGACTGGACCCTCTTTCCCAGGCCTTCTGTTCTGCTGAGTGCTGGTGTGTAGCTCGTCGAAGGAGACGCGAGCTTCAGGGCTGCTTTTTACCCTGCTATTCCAAGCAAGGGCTACGTAGGTGTCACAAATGAAGCTCACACAGAAGGAGAATAGGACACTAGTGGCACGGCCACGTGTCTCTGTCTCCCTGTGATGCAGCCTGGCTGGCCTCGGCCTTCTGCCAACCTCTTTGCTGTCCTCATCCACCCACGAGCACTTGTTGGGTCAGAAATGAGATTCTTTGACAGTGCCAGACGGCCAGCCAATGCTGGGAAGAAGAAAGCAAAAGCAAAACCGGCTTTCTAAATTAAGCCTGGGTTCATTTATAAAAATAAATATCCACAGCCTAGCAACGCGCTCACAGCTTAGCTTTCTCCTGTTACGAAACCGCTGGGGCTGGGGCCCAGGATGACGGAGTCAGAACAGGACCCCACACCCTGACTCCTCCCATGTGTAGTAGTCATCTGGTGGGTGCTGACATGACCCTTGGAGGGCCCTTGCTCTTCATTCAGGGCCAATCTATGAGCAGGCTCCAAGGGCAGGGGGAATCCAGAGCCTCCCAAATATAATGAGGCCCCCTGAGCACCTTCAGGCTCTTGGCAACAGCTAACACACCAGAGGCAAAAGTGAGCGAAGTCCCCCCACTAAAGAGGCAATGCCCTGTGCTAGATCTTCACACCATCCCACAGAGGGAGCACCTACGAGAGATTACTAGATGCTGGTTCTTCCTACCCAGGTGCCGGTGATGTTTCTGTCACAGCCGGGAGGGAGGAGTACATGGGGTACACTGTCAGTAATAACTTATCATCCCCAAACCTTCTCTCTGTCTTATGTCAACAGCACCTCCAGTGATGAGTTCTGCTTGAAGGCTTGAAGAGAAAATCATGGATGTGCTTTTGATCTTTGTCTTGCTCCGATACTTAGAAGTAGAGCCCACAAAGCCCCCAGGAGATTCAGCAGGAAAATCAGGAATATGGCAGCGTGGTATGAAGGATTTGTTCCTGGCATCAGCAATCTCAAGTTTTGAAATGATATGTCAAGTGAGAATGATCCAAGGACTAGTGACCATCCATTCTGAGTTGCTAGGATCAGAATGACGGGGCTTCACTTTGACTTCCAGAAGCACTGGGAGATTCTATATACTCCCTAGTAACCAGAGAATGCCCAAGGTAGCATGTTAAAATGAGTTCAGAGTTGGGTGCCTCCATTACAAAACTAAACAGATCAAGGAAATTGGTCTAGACTGCTCTTCAAAAGATGGTCTTCTCCTAACCTGGCTTAGCAAGAAATAATGAAATCACATCCATGTCTGTAATAAAGTTTTTGATAAAACCAAACATGTAAGAATATATTATCTAACAGGTTTGTTTTTGGAATAATAATATGCATGTGAGAAAAACTAAATAGCAATAAAAAATACTACAATAGTACCCAGCTCCATCTAACAGTGTGTGGTAATTTTCATAGATTCTGTGACTATTCCCATCTCAGCCACCCAGACTACCAAAGCTTGGCATTAGGATTCTTAGGGGGATAAATGTGATTAGGATTCAGCCCTAGGAGAATTATCATACGAACTGAACAGCTACCCCTAATCTATAGTGACTATAGTGATGGCTCCCTAATGGTGCTAAGGGATGCCTCTCTAGAGCAGGCAAACCACAGCAGCAACTCTGCAGGCTACATTCCAACCTGGTGAGCCCAGGATGGGTTGCTAGCCCTTCCAACCCAGGCCACCCATGTCTGACATGGCTGCTCTGTAATAGGACCCCACTGAGAAGTTGTGTGGCCATCCAGAGATTGCCCCACCTGGGGATCCATCGCATATACAGACACCAAACCCAGACACTATTGTGGATGCCAAGAAGTGCATGCTGACAGGAGCCTGATATGGAAGTCTCCTGAGAGGCTCTGCCAGAGCCTTACAGATACAGATGAGGATGCTTGCAGTTCAGGAACCCCAATGGATGAGTTAGAGAAAGGATTGAAGGAGCTGAAGGGGTTTGCAACCCCATAGGAAGAACAACAACATCATCCAACTGGACCCACCAGAATTCCTGGGGACTAAATCACCAACCAAAGAGTACACATGGAGTGACCCATGGCTCCATCTGTATATGTAGCAGAGAATGACATTGTCTGGCATCAATGGGAGGAGAGGACCTTGGTCCTGTGAAGGCTCAGTGTGCCAGTGTAGGGGAATGCCAGGGTGTTGAGGTGGGAATGGGTGGGTGGGAGTGGTAGCATCTTCATAGAACCAGGGGGAGATGGGCGGGAGGATGGGAGGGGGGGAAAGGGGATAACATCTGAAATGTAAATACATAAAATATCCAATAAAAAGTAAATAAAAAATAAATAAAAAATAAGGAAAAAACCCATCAAACTTACACCAGTTAATAGACTCCTGAAAGATTATATAACCCTTATTGGTCAGCCCTAGACACTCAGCTCTGTGACCTTACCTTCTTACAAACTCAGAACTGACCTTCTCAAACAGGAACTCTCAAAACTATGCTTCCACATCTGTACTGTATGAGGATCCAACTAACACTAAGATGCTCTTCCCCGTCTCTGAACTCTTTCTATATGACTATGTCTTGTAATTATAAAAGCTTCTAGTGTGAGAAGTGGGACTTCTTTGATGAAACCTTTGAGGATAGTTTCTGACTATCAGTGCTTTAGTGTTTGGTCCATCAGAATCATAAGCCTAAATTGTGTGGTGACCTCTGACCAGTTCTATAGCTTTGTTTGCCAAAGACTTCCAACACTGGTTTCTGTAAATATTTCTCTTCCTATCTAAACCCTAGAAAGGTCTGGAATTCTAGAATTCATGAGGAACCTTCAGGGTCCTGTAGTCTCAACCATTCTCTTTGAGGATGGCAGGAAGGGCCAGGTACTTTGTCCAAGGGCATCTGCTTAGTTTCACCCACCATGCCTTAACTATTCCAATCAGCTGATTAACTAATTGATTGGCAGGCAGAGAAGTGATAAATGGACAAATAATTGGAGAGATGGATTACAAATAGATGATAGATAGATGATTGCTTGATAGATAGATTGATGATAGATCGATAGATTGATTGATGATAGATATATAGCTGATAGATAGGGTTCTCTTTGTCAGGAGAATCCTGACTAATACAAACCCCCCCTCAGTTATAGCCACATTCCCTCACTGTTATCTAAGCGAGGTGCGCTATTCAGGATGTGGTTGTGGAAAACTGAATAATGGCAGACAGTAGAGGAAAGTGTGGTTGTTAAGGAAATGCAGATAAGGAACAAAGAGTCCCATGTGATCATGGTGTCACAACTTAGTGAATTATAATTTTGGAATTTTCTCTTAAGTCTTAAGAAACAAATATGTAATTATCCTTGTATTGTCTGTATTAATTTTTATTCTTCCCCAAAATGACAGATTTCAGTCATGCAAAGTATAGATGTACCTAGTAGAAGCTGTTGTTGTTTGTTAGAGGAACATGCTCAAAGGGGAACTGGGAATTTTTATTTTTTCGGAGTGATAGGTCTTCTCCCAGCCATTCGCCTCTTTTCAGTACATTTTTCTCACTTAGTAAAAACATCCAAATCATTTTATGTGGAAACCCACCCCTTCCTTGCCTTCATATCTACCCACCCATATGAAGCCAAAGGTCTCTCCTATTCCATTATTCTCCATATAACCTATTCATATGAGGAAGAGTTTTTCATTTTGTGATAAGGATTAATCCTGCCTATACTAAACCTTTTGTGACAACCATCCTGCTTCAACCAGGCCCTACAGGATTACAGGGAAACAGGACTGTAGATGCCATAACTAGAAATTTCCTAGGCAGGCAGGCAAGTTGATCACCCTGGTGGGTTCATGCCCCTTTCCTAAGGACAAATAACAAGTCATAGAGCACATGAATTGGAACCAAAATAGCATCAAATCAATAAGATTGGGAAGATAACTAGAATGGATGAATGAAATTAATCAATTCTCTTAAATAAAAAGATCCATGACAAAACCAGGTGATCAATGAGGAAAAATAACCTGTCTATCAAAGGCATGTAAAGACATACCACCCAACCAGACGGCCTGCGTTTGATCTCTAGAACCAATGGGGCTAAACTGACTCCCACAACTTGTGCTCAGACTACCACATTTGTATCACACCATGCTCTTGAACACACAGACACACACACACACACATACACACACACACACACACACACACACTAAAAGTAGTTAAAGCCACTATTGTTGAAGCAAAAGAAGAAAGATTACATCACAATGTTCCACATTTCATAAAAATAGACCACATGAGTTTATCCAAAGGAAGATGCTTCTCTGGGTCAAAACACTACTTGGTTCACTAAGAACTGAGAGGTTGAACACCACAGCTCCAAGGAGACCACGTACTACAGCATAGCTGGCTGAGAATCTTTAGGATTGTGGTACTCTGGCCTGAGTTTGCCAGTCTAGACGCCATTACACATTATTCTTAGGCTTTTGACAAAATCGGTAAAGTCTAGAAGGCAATATCAAAAAGTTTCCTTAAGTGGCATTTCCCAAAGCGGAACTGATGTCCTATTTACATTTTCACTTCCAATGTGCAGGTTTATCCCCTGTGAACCAAGTCACATGTTAAACAATGACTTAAGCACTTTGGTTTAAAAGAAATCCATCCTCCACTGCATTCTTCCCACATGCAATTATTGAATTCTTTAAACAACAACAATAATAGCAACAACAACAACAAAACCCTTTGTCTATGGGCACTAACTTAAAACGCAGAAATGTTTCATTACAAATGTTAGCTAAGCTTTCTCCCTTTGCAAAAGGGTATTCTTGGGGGCCATCATTCCTTCATGGTCATGGTCATGGTCATGGTCATGTGGGACTGAGAACCTAGATAGTATAGCAGATTGTGTGTGTTAGATGCCAAGATTCAAATGCACTCCCTGCTATTTTTAGATAGCATTATTTCTGAATCCGTCTTGGCTTCTCATCTTTATGGATAGTTAAAGCAATCAAAGTTATTTTTGCGTGCAAAATGCTTTGAAATGGTGACTACCACATAACAACCATTTAATAAATGTCAAAATCTCTTTCCCCCTTACACAGGTAGCTTTGCTATTGGTCTTCATAATTTTATGAGCATAAATACTAGTCTAGAGGCTTTAACTAAATGACTGTGGAATCTTTAATGCCTTTAGTCACGAGGTAGTAATTCAAATACACATCTTCCTGAGTTGCTTAGCCTGTGTGAGATGCCAAGTCCTTAGCTAACAGATCAAGTCTACATCCTTTATTATGTGTGTATATGTGTTCACATGTGGAAGTTCATGTGCTGTATGTAGAAAACAGAGGTCAACATCAGGTGTCTTTCTAAGTTGCTTTTCCATCTCAGTGTTTGAGTGATGGTGTTCACTGAAGTTGGCTGACCAATAGGCCCAAGGATCCAGCGGCCTCTGCCTCCCCAGTGCTGTAATTATAAGTGTGTGCTGCTATGCCTAGTTTTTTATGTGGGTACTAGGAATGAACCTCATTCCTCATGCTTATGTAGCAAGCACTTTACATGACTGGGCCTTCTCCTCTCCTCTCTCTCTGGGCATTTCCTATGTCCTGATTGAGAGCATAATGAAACTTTTGCAGGGCCAAGCTAAGCCTCGGGTTTCCTAATTAGAGGATTTGTGACAGAAGAAATGGGATCCCCTGGATGTATATAACTGACTTATCTATACTTGTCAACAAGTCTTGAGTCCTTCTCTTCCCTCTTCTCCCGTTCCTTCCCTTTCTTTCCATTCCTTCTCTTTCCCTCCCAATCTTCCAACAAGTATAAAAAGAAAATCTTGTGTTGTAACTAAGCTAGTAAGTCAATCAACCCAAAGCCCCAGATCCTTAAGGGAACAAAGAAGGGTACTATTCCCGCACAAACTTGTTCCTAATAAAACATATTTTGTTGCCAAGCAACCCTGATTGATGCCTCTTCCACAAGTATCATCTGTCTGTAGGTGAGTAAGTAAATGCCTTGTGAGTCAGAAGAAGGCATCGGAGAGTTTTCTCAGGCTTCAGGTAAAGGAACAATATTGCATGTAGAGCAAAACAGGGGAGACACGCCACATTTTGCTCATGCTTTGAGGTTTGATGCTTGTTTGGGGAGTTGGCTCTGAAGAGCCGGATTGTTCATTCATCACTGAATGGATGGAGTCATGGAGTGAGAAACCATGTCCCTGGTTCACCGTAGAAGACTAGTAATTAAAGTTGTGGTAAGATCGGACACCAAACTAAGGAAGAAAGAGTGGAACTCCCCAGAAGGAAGAAAGAGCTTGTGAGGCGTATTAGATGTTGCAACTGTCAGGTCCCACGGCACAGTCATTCTGCTAAGGAGATGAGGTGAACGATGAACCAGCCAATGGGAAAAGCCGGAGAGCGAGGCCATTTCCAATGGTCCTTGTCTCCTGCTTGTCTGGGGAGGCAGGGCAGGGATGAAGTCAACTCTACAATCCCTTACACCAGATTTAACACACTGAGCCCTGCCGCCCATTGATGAAAGGATGGAAAACCCTTTGGTGTAATTTCCTAAATCTCAAACTACGTATTTCCTCTAATAAATAAAAGTGGTGTTTTCAACAAAGCAACTTTTGAGGGAGGAGGGAGACTTTCAATAATATTCCATGTCTTCTTTATAGTCTGCATCACCATCGTTTTTTATACTGGAAAAAAAAGAGGTTAAAATGCCAACACAGGGCAACACAGATGGTTCAGCTCTATCCCTGTGGCTTACACACACACACACACACACACACACACAGAGAGAGAGAGAGAGAGAGAGAGAGAGAGAGAGAGAGAGAGAGAGAGAGAGAAAGAGAGAGAGAGACAGAGAGAGAGACAGAGGCAGAGAGAGAGACAGAGAGAGAGACAGAGAGAGAGAGAGAATCTATGACAACTCACAGCCTGGAAATGTAACTCAGTGGAGAGCTTGCTAACCATGTGAGGTCCTGAGTTGAGTCTCTAAGACCACAAGGAAACAAAATCTTCATCATTCACAGGCTGAGACAAGAGAATTTCAAGCTCAAGGCCAGCCTGGATGGGCTACAGGAATAATACCCACCTCACCAAAAGCAAATGAGTGTTCAAGTAAACCAGTAGCATGATTGAACACAACTCTCTCCCCCAGTCCATTGTAGTCTTCCTTCCAGCAGAAGGAAAGAAGGAAAGATATAATTTTGTGTTGATGGCCAGGAAACCCCTACTTGGAGTTGCTTCAACATTTCCATCCATAAATGCAATGTGCATGCCTTGCCCTCTGCTCTTGACCAGGGAAACATGGAGAGACAGATGGGCAGAAGTTTCTAGAGGGTTTCTGGTGAGAGTAGAGAAGTCTGAGCACTGAAGTAGAGAAGTATGTTCACCAAGGAAGGCTTTCTTGAAACTGGAAAGCCAACAATGATTCCTGAGAAGGAAATGATGAAGACTCCTCAAGAAATCTCCTCCTTCCAGATCCCATGGCGCCATTGTCGTTCTGTGGTAGCTCTGTGGTAGAGCACTTGCCCGGCGTGTGCAAGGCCTTAACTTGGATATCTAGCACCTCGAAGCAAGCAAGATCAAAAGCAGTGAAATCTGATGAAAGCCGTGTATAGTGGGATCAGCCGAGGCAAGGAGCAATGAGAAGCCAGGGAAGAAGAAAGGAAGAATGAGGAGAGGGTGCCACTGCCCTAAGACCCAGCAGCCTAGAGCTCAGGGGCCGAGCATAGTTCCCACAGGCCAAAATTTGTACAAAGACCTTGTCCCATATAATCTCTGCTTTGTAAATGGTCTGTGCCATGAACAATGTGTCAGCCACACAATAATATACAGTTTTCTTTCTTTTTTATTGTATCGTATTTTGTATTTTGTATTTTATATTTTGATCATATTTACCCTCTCCCCAAACTCCTCCCAGATCCACCTTCTCCCTAATCACTCAACACTGTGACTGGTTTTTGTGTGCCCCCCCACCCAATCCAGTCCAATTTGTGATCATCATATATTGGTGGATGTGGGTGGCCATCCACAGGAGCAGTCCACCTACCAGTGGCAACACTCATTAAGAAAATCAGTTCTCCCTCCCTCTTCTAACAGCTGCCAGCTACCAACAGCTCCTTGGCTAGTTCATGTCCATGTCCATAGTCTGTCCTTGCTGAGATTTGGGCCGGCTTGACCTTGTACGGCGTTTGTGCATGGTGTCATTACCTCTGTGCGTTCCTATGTGCAGCTGTCTTGCAGTGTCCACCAGACGCTGTTTCCTTGTATCCCTCTGCCTCCTCTGGTCCTTAGAGTCTTTGTACCTCTCTTCCACAGTAACAGTGATCCCTGAGCCTTGAGAGGAGGAACTGCAGTGTAGTTGTTCCATTCCATAGGTTTTTATTCTCTGGACCTTGGCTAGTCGTGGTCCTCTGTATTAATCACCGTCTATCTACTGTACATAGAACCTTCTCTGGTGGGAGCTGAGAAATGCATCCCTCTATGAATATAATAAGTCAGTTTAATAATTTCATTCATCAGAGTAGATGCCGTTTTCAATATCCATCATATCTCTGCTTAATATATATAATTTTATCTGAATTTTATTATTTTACTGTCCGATCCAGATCTAATCAATGAGTTCCATGACATGCCCATGAGCAGCTCTACTCAGTGATATTTTCTAACAGTTCTCTCATTTATATTCAATAAGATTAATGAATGAAAATATGGATATATTCACGTTCATCATACCATATAATCACAGATACATGCAGATTAAAAACGTCTTCATATGTCACTCTCTGGTAACTGTCATTTCTGCACATTTGTAATGCATGGAGAACTTCTTAAATGCCAAGTGTCTTGGAATTACCAAAAATGAAAGTAAATGTTTGTGCATCAGACTTCTTGTTAATGCCAGACTGAGCCCAAGGATTTGTTCATATTAAGAAAATGCTGTATCATTAAGATACATGCCAAGTCCATTCAATGCTAAACAGATTTTTATTTCAGTCATTAAAAAATGATAAAAATATATATAGAAATTCTATAACTACTTGACAGAATATTTATTTGACTCAATAATCCTATATTCTAACTACAATTATATAATAGATATGATTATAGATGAGATATATTTATATATTTGTAATTTGAGATAAAACATTAATGATAGTTTCTATAATTCACAAAGTAGTCATTCAGTTTGCAGTTGTGGTATTTAAAAACAATTCACTTTTTGACCCAGACTTATGGCTTGCTAAGAACCATAGAGAACTGCCACCAATATAGAGAAATAGCATATTTGAAAACAAACAGTAAATGTGACATAATGTGACATAATTAATGGTTGCTCGTTGAAGATTCCTATCAACGTCCACTCAGGGGTGGTCTGAGGTATAACCCAGCATCTTCCTTGTGATCATTACAGCTTGAGTCGTGGCCATGCTGAGAGGTGCATACCGTGGGCTTATTGGCGGTTACTGTAGAGAACAGTCTCTTGGAAGATGAGCCTCGTGTTGTGGCAGCAAATGTCTAAGCTCATTTAGACTTTGTGTTCCTCTTCCTAGCAAGCCATCTTTATTATGAACTTCTCTGACACCATGAACATGAATGTCTGAGACCCAAAGGGGAGTTCAATGTCTTCCCCAGCATCTTCTCTCGTCTTCTTACTACATGTGTCAAATTCTTTGCACACATTTTCTAATTTCCAGTGACATCCTATGCGGGAGAGAGGTTTTCATGTCTGTCTTATAAGTGGGCAAACTGAGGCATAGGAAAGCTCAGTAACTATCTCAAGACCACAGGTTGCTCTTAGCAATACAACCTATGTTCAAACCCAAACTTTACGTGTTTTCAAAGCCTCTGCATTTTGCCATTGTACTATTGAGAAAGCCCTACCCAGAGAACACCAGTGGCAAGTAGTGTGTCTATTGGATCACAGTTCTGGACCATAAAATATAGGAGCCAAACATCTATGTCTGCTTCTGCTGTGGACCTCATGCGCCACTGACACAGCAGAGGGGAAGCAAGCGCACGCAAGAGGTAGAAAACCCAGAGGCTATCTTGCTTTATGCCAACTTGCTCGAGTCCTGTGAAACTACTCTGGAGAAACCTAATCTACTTTCAAAACAGCTCCTCAAAACAGACATTCACCCATTTATGAGGTCGACGTTCCCAAGACCTAACTTACCTCTCTGAGAATCCATTACCTTTTCAGCATTGTTACATTTGGAATCAATCTTTAACTTGACGTTTCATAATCTATACCATATACAAAGCACACCAAAAAAAATCTTTAAAAAGAGGGCTATTATCATGCTATTACTTCGTAAGTACACCTATCATTTTCAACTAGACACCATGTGTGGTCTGACGCGGCACACTGTAAAGCATACTGTAAGTGCTTGGCAAATATTTATTGATATAATAAAACCAGTTCTATAACCAAGCAAACACAGGTGGGACACCCTGGGGAAGAGGGCGAGGGGGAGGGTGGCCGGGGCTGCCTGGCAATATCCAGACATGAGATTGGTAAGGAAGAGGCTAAACCTCACTGTTGACTGTTGTCAAAGGGGCATCCAATGTAGAGGAATCAAGTCTGCTGGTGGGGCATCATGGCAGCAAGAAACAGAAGAGCTAGGACTGGCTACGGTTGTCACAGGATCCCTGCTGTTCATAATGCAATGCTGCCCGATGTTTGAGTCTAGCTTATGGAGTGAGCGTGGGATTTGAGCATCACTCAAACACACATTCTTTAGTCTAAAACCATGGCGACGTTGAAGGCGGATATTTTCCTGACTAGGTGACTTTAAGTCAGCCTCGGTGCTATGATCCCTGGGCTGCTACAAAGTTTAATGAACAGAGCCTGGTCTACAGTAAGCACTACATGTAGGTTCCCTGAATCACCCTGGGCCTCCTATGGAGAAACAGGTCCACATGTGCACATTTCATTGCACGCGAGATGCTCCGTCAGTTTGACTATTCTTGTCATTTTTCATATGCTTTCTTCTCCAGAAGTGGAAGATACGTCCTTGGGGTGAAGTAACTTGAATAACAGACATCTTCCTCTGAAATACTTGTTTCTGTTGACAATTTTGGAAGAACAAGAGCTGTTTCTACATGACGCTGGAGCTCTTCCCTTATATCTTCATTGTAATGGCACTGGCAAGAATGGAGAGATCTGAAGAGAGACGCTTGTGCCCACCCCCACTTCAGCTATCAGAACACTGCAACAATGGACCCTAAGGAACTGAAATTTTCCTGGAGCCTCATGCTGGAAAATGCAAAGGCCCTAGAGCCCGATAGGTTGGGCTCAGTGTGAGTGTGTGAGGTCCGGGGATGGAGGGGAGGACTGTCTCCCAGAAAACTGTTACACAGTGCTGACTACATATCAGATCGCTTCTTAAGAGAGACAAAAGCCAAGACAGTGCAGGACTACACCTTGACCAAGATTGTTTGATTATGCATACCTCTGGCCCTCCATTTAAGCCTGAACCTGTGTGAAGACCATGAGGATAGACTTGAGGTCACTGGCCCTATTTATTTATTTATTTCACTTTCTAATGTGGCTATATCAAATATCAAATGCCCTTTCTCTGATTTTCCAATTTTCCGTCTCTTGCATTAGCAAGTCTTCCTTATTAGGGTTTCCAGGGCTCTACTGATTCTACCAACCCTGGTAACATTACTGGCATTCCCTAAGGTTCTGATGACCTTTGGTAGGAGCCCAAATAGTCCATTACATGCCCACTTCTCTGAAAATTTATTGTGGGGTGGTTACTTTACTTTTCTGGAATTACCATGACAAAGTACCACAAACATGGTGGCCGCAGGCACTCTGTGACTTTTGGCAGTGTCAACCTCACTCCAGTGTTCTCTTCCCATGGCCTCTTGTCTCTGCATGGCTGTCCAAAATCCCTTCTTGCCTTTTTCTTACAAGAACACCTGTCCCTGGGTTTAAAATTCATTGCAAATTCTAGATACTTTAGATGTCTTTGATTTTATTACTCCATCAAAGACACTGGTTACAAGTAAGTTTACACGCACAGGTGCCAGGGATTAAGGCATGGCCAGATCATTTGGGGTCAACTATTCAATCCATTCGCAGGAGGCAATAGGATCCTCATTGGTGACACAACACACACACACACACACACACACACACACACACACACACACAAAATCTTCTTAACTTTTTAGAACCTACCTATATGTACCTGTGATGGTTTGCATATGCTTGGTCCAGGGAGTGGCACCATTAGAAGGTGTGGCCTTGTTGGAGGAAGTGTGTCACTATGGGGTGGGCTTGGAGACCCTCCTCCTAGCTGCCTGAGGATGCTCAGTCTGTTCCTGGCTTCCTTCGGATGAAGATGTAGAACTCAGCTCCTCCTGCACCATGCCTGCCTGGATGCTGCCATGTTCCCACCTTGATGATAATGGACTGAACCTCTGAACCTGTAAGCCAGCCCCAATTAAATGTTGTCCTTTATAAAACTTACATTGGTCATGGTGTCTGTTCACAGCAATAAGACCCTACCTAAGACAGTACCTTTCCTATTTTTTCATTTCCTTGAACACAGCTTCCAGTCTTGTCCATGCCACCAAAATGGGTGGACACAGCTATAGGGGCAGCCAGCCATCATAACTAGACTATGTGCTCCTTCCTGGGCTTCCTTCTGCACCACATCTGCACCTGCTTCCTTGCAAGGCTTGCTGGGAGCCATGCTTTTGATACTCAACCCGGCACTCATCTGAGTGCCTGTTCTTCTTGTTCCTCCCAGTAGCCCAGCAGAATAGCGAGAATTGGATGTCACCTTGGGACTTGGCAGTGCCGGCATGCCCCACCTGGCTCTTCACCAGGGTTACCTTGGGCACACATCATGTTTCATAGATGAGGCCAACCTGGAGACCCTGCTAAAGCTGAAACAAGAAGAGGCAGCGGATCTGGGTCAGAGCGGGAGCGGTGTTTACAGTCAGGCCAAGCAAATAGGCTCAGAGGGAATCTGGGTTGCAAGCTTGGCAGGCTGATAGGAACATGAGGCCTGGTACACCAGTGAAAACGGGCCAGCTTTGCCTGCACAGGCCAGGTCTTGGCTCTTCTGATTGGGTAGCTCTGTGACATGTGGCACATTGTAACTTGCAGGAGTCAACTACATTTAGCTACATTTACATCTTTCTTGATGGTTTGCTTTATACCAGGATGTAGGGATACAGAGATAAGACATGTTTACCTTCATGTAGAAGAAAATGTAGCAAAGGTCATATACATATTTAAAAAAAAAAAACAATGTCACAAAGTGATAATTATATGAGCAATGTTAGAGGAGGGGCCAAAGACCAAGACAGGAATGACTGGATCAGTCTCAGGCGAAGTGATAAGGGATGCGTCAGGATAGGAGCCCAGAAGAGGTCACAGTTAAGCAAAACATTAAAGGACCCAGAAGTAAGGAGGGAGGGGCCAGGGAGGTCTCTTCCTCATCCAATCATCTCCTCATACTCTGGCCTTAGTGGAAAATGCAGAACATTTTTTTTCTGGTTAGCAGAAGAGCAGCAAACCTATTCCATGTAGAACCTATTCTAAAATGAGTCACGGCCCAGGGAAAGGACCAACTAGAAATAACTCCACTTGAAAATGATTGGTTGGGATAGGAGCCCGGTGTCGGTGGCCAGTCACTAGTGCATCCATTACTCACAGCGCTCTGCTCCTTAATGTGCTAAACCTTAGAGGTCAGCACATGTCAATGATCCATCTCAAGTGAGCACAACACAGGACCTATTTGGATACACTTGTCATTAAAAATGCTTTCTGGGGGCTTGGGTGAGAGCTTGGTAACGCTCTTTCAGCACAAGCATGCGGTCCTGAGCTCAGTACTCGGTGTAATAAAAACCAAACCCAATCAGTTTAGCAGCTCATGTCTGCAATCTCAACACTGGGGAGGCAGAGAAATGTGGATCTCTAGGGCACACTGATCATCAGCCCAGCCTAACTGGCAAGCCCCAAGACCAGTTGAGGGACCTGCTTAAAAATACAAGGTAGACAGATCCTGAGAAACAAAACCCAAGGCTATCCTCTGGTTTCACTCACACACACACTCCTGTGCATGCACACCCACGCACAAACAAATGTTTTCTACTGACTTTGCATGTAATGTTGCTATGTCTTAGTCGCCAAGAAAGCAATCCTCAATCTCTGTTGGGGTGACAAAGTTTCTACTCATCGGTTCCTGTTCCATATTTCACAGTTGTGGCGTTTTGAATAGATACAGCCCCCATAGACACATGTGTTTGAATGCTTGGCCCATACAAGGAGGCCACAAGGGGGCGTGGTCTGGTTGGAGTGGGTGTGGCTTCACAGGAGGAAGTGCGTCACTGTGGAGGCGGGCTTTGAGGTCTCAGATGCTCAAGCTCAGCCTCAGGAGCTCACAGTTCTTTTCCTCCAGTCTTCGGATCAAGACGTAGAGCTCTCAGCTCCTTCTCCAGCACCATGTCTGTCTGCGTGCCACCATGCTTCCTGTCATGATGACCCCAGTTAAATGTTTCCCTTTATAAGAACTGCTGTGGTCGGGCTGGAGAGATGGCTCAGTGGTTAAGAGCTCTGACTGCTCTTCCAGAGGTCCTGAGTTCAATTCCCAGCAACCACATGCTGGCTCACAACCATCTGTAATGGGATCTGATGCCCTCTTCTGGTGTGTCTGAAGACAGCTACAGTGGACTCACTCTGCAGTGTACTCACATACGTAAAATAAATAAAAATCTTAAAAAAAAATTGCTGTGGTCATGGTGTTTCCTCACAGCACTAGAAACCCTGACTCAGACAATAGTAAATGTCTCTTTTTGACTTTTTTTTTAATTATTTGGCATGGCTGCCAACATATATGCAGGTACCCAAAGAGTCCAGAAGTGAGCGCCAGGCTCCTGGAGATGCAATTACCAGCAGTTGTGATGGTATGACTTGCATGCTAGGAACCAGACTAGGGTCCTCTGCAGGAGTCACCTAAGCTTTTAACAGCTGAGCCATGTCCCCAACCCTACAAATAACTTTTTTTTGTTTTTTGATGTGTCTTCCAACCAGTACCTTCGTAACAAGTAGCAACATATTTGAGTTTGGAAAAACAATCCATCTTTATTATTATTAATTTTATCCAATTATCAGGTTACGTTCAAGTAATTCAACTGGATAAATTCACACATAAGCTTTAAGCATATCCTAGTAATAAAGCAAGCGTGGATATACTGGTCAGCATTCGGTGTGTATAGCATATATGTCAGCACTGAATATAAACATTCAGAGGCCTTAGAATCAAAACACAGACCTCAAAACCATGAAAGCCACCAGACATGAAAGGTTGTCTGAATCCATTTGTGTTCTGACCGTGGGGATTAAGCACCGGATCGGTGCTTGCCAAGGGTTGGGTGGAAGAGGGGAATTAACTGCAAAGAAATGTGGGAAGTAAGGAATGTCTGTCCCCTGATTGCATGGTGTCTGCATGACTGAGCACACTTGCACAGATGCAACCGACTGTGCAAGCAAAAAGCATGAATTTCACTTCAGATAATCCTGTCTCCGTACGTTTTAAGGAAAATCGGGTTTTTCTGACTCCCTCTCCAGGCAAATTCATGGGGCTTCCTGATTTGTTTTTGGTTTTTGTGTTTACCTGCTGTCAGGAATGCCTGGGAAGACAAACTTGAGTTCCCCCCATATTATGCCTCTTCCTTCTGAGAGAAAGGTTCCAAAGTGTGATTCTGAGTGACACAGGCACCATAGAGCGCTTAACAATTATATAAAGTGCCGACGTAAATGTACACAATGTCTTGGAGATAGGTAACAATTTTCTCTGCGATGTAGAGATTTTGTTCCTGAAATGCTCGCTCACGACTCTCTACCGATAGGCGTGTGCTTCAGTAGCAAAGCACAAGGAGGGTGGCTGTGAACCTCACGCTCTCCCACTGTACTGGAGACTGACATCTGCAACCAAGAATAGCTAGAAGAAAGCCTGTTGTCTTTCACAGACCTCCCTTCTCCCTGACTCCTGCCTGCCTTCCTGCTGTGGGTCTGCACCCTAATGGAATCCTGTAAGGACGCCAGTCTTCCTAGATTAGAAACCACCTTACTTTTAGCCCAGTTACCCCTGTAAAGCTTTGTCACCAAATGCGATCACATTCTGAGATATTTTGGGTTAGGATTCAAAATAGGAAAGAGGGGCACAATCCAGATACCATAAGCACACCTCCCCCACCCCCCTTCTCCACACAGGCCCTTTCCTATTGCAGTCACCCACCAAGAAAACTGCCTCTACCATGACGGGTGTTTCTGTGTCTTCTTCACCATGGTTACCTCTGCATCATCTCGGTAACCTTCTTGACTGCGCCTATGTAAGAAGAAGGAAATCAACATGCTAAGAGACCCTAAGGCTGTAACATTATTGTGCTTAGGAACAGTAGAAAGCATGTTGTTTGGTGGTTTCCTTTGTTTCTTTGGGTTAAGACACATCTTTCTCTATTTTGTTTTTATTTGTGGTATATCTCGTGTGCTGGTGTGTATGTGTGTGTGTGTTTGTGTGTGTATGTGCATGTATGTGTGTGCGTGTGCGCATGTGTCTCTATATCTGTGTGTGTGCATGTGTGTGTGCATGCATGTGTACCTGTATAGGTGTAGAGGACAGAGGTTAACATTGGGTTACTGTAGGTCTCTATCTTATTTTTTGAGGCAGGGTCTCTCACCAAATTTAGAGCTTACAAATAGGACCCCGTGACTGGGCAGTGAGGGCCCCACCAAAGGATCCTGCCTTCCAGTGCCTGCATTCTAAGGCACATATAGCCATGCCTGGCTTCTTACATGGACACTGAGGGTCAGAACTCCGTTTCTCATGCTTGCAAAGCAAATATTTTACTAACTACTCCATCTTCCAGCCTGATTAGTACAGTCTTACAGATCCTCGCCTTGAAAGGTTACGAAAAGCATCTTTGAACATTTCAGTGAACATACGACGTATGTTCACAGAAATGGAAGTACTGCCCATCGCACACAGTCCTGTATTCACCACCGCCATGGCTATAAATGGGAAAGGAATGGTTGAGTAGCAGACGTGAAGCAGGGCATCCTGATCATGTCTAACCCCAGCATTTGCAGCTAGCATCAATAACCAATGCTAAGTCAGGGCCTTCCATCAGTTTATCTGTGAGCAGACAATCTCCACACTGAAAATGTGTCTCCCGATGACCGGCAGGGAGGCTCGAATGTTGGGAGAAGGAACATCAGCTGACTCTGCTTTGTGACACAGGAGTCCCAGTGAGCCCCGGGGGGGAACTGCAAGCACCTCTTCCTCTCCCCCCACCCCCCATATTTATGAGGTCTCAGAGAGCAGTAAATGGAAGCTAAAGCAACTCAGACTGTGTTCACAAAAGCGCTTGCAGCCTGCACTTAAGGGTTCGACATTGCTTTTAAATTTTCTTGAGAATCCCATACATGTCTACAGCAAAATATGACCATCTCTATCCCCCCTTCCACAGGTCATCCCCCTACTGGCTTTGTCTTCTCTTTCTTCTTTAATAACCTACTAATTCTCACCAGTGCTGCTCATACATGCTTGGAGTGGGGGCCACCCACTGGTGCGTGGGAATCTTACCTGTGCCTCCCTTACATCCTCAGAAAGGGGTGATTCTTCCTCCTCCCACAACTGTATCAACTGCTCCTCAGTAAGGGGTAGGTCCTACACGTCTTCTGTCCATCTCAGCCAGAGGTCAGGTCTGTGCTGGCTTGACTTCTGTGGGTCTTGTGCTGGTGAGCACAGCTATGGTGACTATGAGAGAGCAACAGGCATGTCTCGTCCGGAAGACAGCATTTTCAAAGCACTCCTCCCCAGCCTCCAGCTCTTACCATCTCTCCTCCCCTTCTGTGGTGTTTCCTGAGCCTTGGCAACAGCAGAAAGGGTTAATATACATGTTTATGGCTGAGCATTCAATCTCTGATTCTCAACACTCCGACCTATCATGAGACTGTCTGTTGCCTACTCCACTACAAAAACAAACTTCTCTGACCGAGAAGTTTTACGCATAAGTTTTTATGGCTAAAAACGTAAAGATATAGAAGGTGATTTGACAGCATGAACATTTAGCAAAATAACAATAGCAAGTTCTACCCTGGGGCCTGTGACCTCCTCAGCCATGGGACTGGGAAGGACAAACAAGCAAGAAATTCATTCCTGTACAGCAGGCCTCAATTCAACCAGAAAACTATTCGCTAACCCATGACAGTTGTGTCACTCTTCCACCCGTGAGCACGTCCTGTCTGGTAGGTCAGGATTGCGTGCAAGGGTAAAACCACTAAGCCCTTTTCTCCCTTAGGGAGGCACAGTTAAGGGCTGGTGAATGTCACAAAATCAGAATGGTGACACATGAATGTGACTAGATGGGATGGACATTGGGAACACTTCAGGTTATGGCGCCACATATCAAAAGAGAGGGCAAGTGCCAGTCACAGTGCTGGATACTAGGACCAAGTGTCTCTCCTTGTGGGCCCTGCACCAGATGCTGTGCGTGACGCAGGTCAATATTATAACAGCTGCCACTTGCCTCTGACAATCTGTGGCCTGTGGACAAGGATGATAAAGCCCTGTGAGATGCTCTGAGTGGCAGAGTTAGACTCCTGGAGTGAAGTCTTCCCTGACATTCAAGCCTGCTCTTGTCTACGATTCACCATAGCGGTCCCATGCTGTAGATATAAGCAGGTGTTATTCACCATGGGGAGAAGGCAAAATAGACTTTGAGGAAAATACACAGTGTACGTCTGGGGTGTGGTCTCAGTTCTTTCGCATTATTTATTCTTAATTGCCTTCACAAAATTCCAAGATAATCTATCATGCAGACCCTGCTAACAGAAATCCACTGCGTGGTGAACGTAATTGACTTGATGCTCAAGTTTCTGATGCTCACGGATGTCACTAGAATGTTCTCCTTGGGGAGGACGAGGCAATGTCAAGCCCTGTCTCTCTAAGAACCACTGACGAGCCGGAGTCCAATTACACCAAAGTTTCGCTAGTCCCCCAGCCTATAGACTCTATGCCAGTGGCTATCAACCTTTCTAATGCTGGGACTCTTCAATACAGTCCTCACCCTAACATAAAATTATTTTGTTACTGCTTCATAACTGGTTTTTTTTTGAAGCAGTTATGAATAGTATTGTGAATATCTGATATATGACTCCTGTGAAAGAGCCATTTAACACCCTCCTCCACCCCACACACCCCACATATGGGGTCAGGACCCACAGGTTGAGAACCACTGCTGTGGGCCCTCTAGAGTTCCCTAGGACAGTACAATTAGGGAGTCACATATATAACTGATTGGGAGGAGTAACTGGATACTCAGGTGATGGTCCACACCCCTCCTTCTATGAGGGATCCTGTTGTGGTTTGCCCTGGAATTATTTGTATTTTGATGCTAATTCCACTGCCCCAAGGACAGCTACTCAGGACTCAGATGACTTCACCAGAACCTTCTCCCCATTGAATTTGTAAAATACAGGATAGAAGGGGGCCTGTCATTGGAGGAGAAGGAAGGATGGGCGGGAGAGAAGTTTGAAGGAGGGGGAAAGACTGGAATGGAAAGGAGAAAGAGACAGGAGAGGGAGAGGGAGAAGCCGTGGCAGGACAATGGAGGCTGATGTTAAGATTCCGCTCTGTGTATTTACAGGTTGTTATTAATGTTCCTAAGGGATGGATGGTACTGGGCTTTGTATGTTTGGGTGGGCAATTATATCTTACTAATTGAATCTAAGGTTATTGTGTTGTGTGTTCTTCAATGTGTCGATTTAAGTGTAATGGAGTGTGGGGCGACTGGTCTGGGCCATCCAGAGTTAGGATGTGTTTCCACCAAGATATCTAGGAGATATCTTGGGGCACTGCAGTGCCAGACCTAGCAGAATAAAAGACAACAGTACTTTTTTTTTATTTTTTTATATTTTTACAACAACAGGATCCTCAACAATCAATAAAACTAACTGTGATGATCTTCTACAAGCAGACACAAACTGTTCTTATCAAGGTGTGAGGTGTTTGGCTTGGAGGGTGGTACTATATAACACGCAGGGTGGTGATTTTGAAGAGTACAGCCTCCTTCATTAAGGGAAGTCAGGTAATATCTACTCCCCTACTTTCCAGAAGCTAAGAAGGTGTGATCTGCTTAAAGATGAGTTACGGTCCAATGGGAGACTTCCAAAACAAGTAATAGGCAGAGAGGATGGGGCACTTTTGGCTGTAATACCACCAGGATGCTTAAGGTGGTAGCCATGGTTGGTACAAATGGTACAAAAAGGTCAGTAGGGACAATTGGGAAGACTCCAGAAGAAACCAAGAACCTGGTGAGAGGAAGTGTGTCCAAGAGAAGGAATCCCCCTCAATAGCCATTGTGCAAAGGATAGTGTTCAGTGCCCTCTAACCCAGGCACTGAATATGAAGGCACAGGCAGTGGAGCCAAGGTGGCTGTGAGGGTCCAAAGCTCCCATCCAGGTTCTGCCCTAACCATGGAGTTCCTGTCTTTCATGTCTGTGACATAGGCTTGGTGTTTTCTTGGTTAGGAAGTGGGTGGTGCAGGTTATTACGTCAGAAAGGAAGAGATGACCAGAGACTGGTATACCTGCGGCCCCAGGGGATAAAAAGCTTCTGCACACCTGACCCTGCCTCCCTCCCCAGCTCACCTCTGCTGTCTTAGGGCCAAAGACCTAACCCTGACACCTCAGTCCTTTAGACCTGAGGGAATTTAAGCCCAGACTGTTCATAGATCCCAATGCCAGCTCCATCTCTCTGCACATTCCCAAGTCCCAAGTCCCCAGTCCCTCTCTCTGAACCAATTAGAGGGTCCATTCTATCCTCTTCAGTCTGCTCTGAGTGACTTCTTTTGTTAATGACCCAAGCCTTCTGTTTCTTAATGCCTGAAGCACTGTTCTAACTGGAGATCTTCTACATATCAAGAATCTAGAGTGGTCTGGGCTCATGGTTTCAGAAGTGTCAGTTCATTACTTGGGTAAAGAGCTTGGGTCTGGCAGCATAGTTCACTGCATGATGGTCAGGAAGCACAGAAAGAGAATGCCCTCCCTCAACTGGTTCTTTAAGGTCCCAGGTCTGGATACAGTCACTATTCAGGGAGGGTCTTCCCCCTTACTTAATCCTTCTTGTAAACACCCCATAGACACACTCAGAGGTGTACTTGACTAATATCCCAGGTTCATCTAAACCCAATCAGCTTGTGACCAAAATTAGTCACTAACTGCTGTCACTAACCACTGATCCGAGGCCAGAGCCTGGCCTCCAGGAGACATCACCAACTGTAGTTTCCTTAGGATTGTCTAGGCTTCTTAAATCTGTCGGGCACACACAGTGATGGATGAACTTCCAAGTCGTGCTTCTGCTTATTCTCAAGCATGTTAAGCCCGCTCCCTACTCAGAGCCACCATGTGGCACCTGTCTCTGTAAAGCTCTCTCCAGTCCCACACAGCTCCGAGCTCCACTGTGCCAGGTCCTTCTTCCCCTACCCTTCCTTTGCCAATGTCTTCTAATGGCCCTTCTTGCCCGATGCATGTGATTCTCTGTGTATTGTTTAGCACCATGTGTCGTCCCCCCCAGGAGACTATGAGCCCAGGGAGATCGGAGCTCTGTCTCATTCAGTGAACAGGATTAGCTTCTGACATATTATAGAGAACTCAAAATACTATTTCCAAATGAGGAAAAGGAAAATAACAATACTTTAACCATTCTGTAGTTAGGGATAGTCATGGGCTTATCACCAAGTTCTTCCAACATATTCCAGAATTCCAACCCCTGAATGACTATGACAGCATTGTGAATGTCCAGTCATACAGTGTCTCCCACGGGAATACAAACACAAGGACGCCATAGCTCAGCAGATCACAGCAAACCAACAGTTAACTCTGACCCTCTCCTTTGGGTAGAAAAACACCATTTCTTCTATATATTTTATATACATTTCAGCTTAGATCTGTTAGGGGTACAGAAACCCCTTTCACTACATATTTGATATTAAACTTAGAATTAACAGATTTCACAACCTAATGTATGATGTTCAATAACAACCCAAACACCACCTCTCTCTCCTTCTGACACAATAGCCATCGACTTTCAGTGACCACAGGACCCAGTTCTGAGTCTTGGAGCCTATTTCACAATCCCTCACTGTGCAGAGACTCTCTGACAGTCTTTCAGAGGTGACTTTGAGAGGACAATATTTGCCGTCCTAGGGTTAGGTTGTGTAAGCTGTCTGAAGTCGTCTCAGTCATGTATTCCCAAGAGAAAGGTGTCTCTTAAGATTAACTTTCTTTCTTCCATACTCCCTTACTTTTAAAATGTGTAAGGGCCTAGATTAAATTCTAGCATTACACACACACACACACACACACACACACACACACACACACACACACACACACACACCACAATCCTTTTCTTCTAAGTCTACAACACAGAGACAGGGTTTAATTCTCATTTCTAAGTAAATTTCCACTTCTCCAACCTGGTCTCTCTCTGTCTGTCTCTGTGTCTCTGTCTCTCTCTCTCTCTCTCTTTCTCTCTCTCTGTCTGTCTCTCTCTCTGTCTGTCTCTCTCTCTGTCTCTCTTCTCTTCTCTCTCCCTCTCTCCCTCCCTCTCTTCTCTCCTCCCTCCCTCTCTCCTCCCTCCCTCTCTCCTCCCTCTCCCTCTCCTCCCTCTCCCTCTCCTCCCTCCCCCTCTCCCTCCCTCCCCCTCCCCCTCCCCCTCCCCCTCCCCCTCTCTCCCCCTCCCCTCCCCCCCCCCTCTCTCTCTCTCTCTCTCTCTCTCTCTCCAAACAAGAACAGGCGATCCTTGATAGTCTCCTTACCCGGGTCCTGAGTGGATGCTGCAAGCAGAATGCAGTGCTTGGGACAGTCACTAGGTGGCGTCTAGCAAAGACACTGCAGGAAACTTTTCCTGAGTCCTCCATATTGGCTGCTGTCATCTGGTGGGCGGATTGGAGTTAATCTGCCATCTGTCTTTATTTTGCTAACTTGCTCAGTCGGACACCACACAATTGGGTTGTGCAAATGTGGCTCTCCAGTAGAGCAATTACAGAGGCTCTTTCCTAAACAGCCTCTGGTGGAGCCGGCCTGAAGCATTCCGGCTCCCTTTGACTGGCTTCACTTATAGGTCTTGTTATCTTCAATGCAGATGAAAAATTGGTCTGAATTTGAAGACACAACAAGGCAGGGCTTTGCTTTCCAAGTTGAGACCCTGCCAATCGACATGCTGCAGGGAGCATGGGCTGTTGCAGTGCAGCCCACAGAGACCGCTGCCTGTGCTGTGAGGACATACAGTGTGTGTGAGGCTGCTGTTGATGATGTTAGCGTAATACCCAAGGGAGAGGGAGGAGGAATGAGTAGAGACGCATGTGGCCAGAAAAGAAGCAAAAAGGAAGGGCGAGGGAAGAGTGCGGCGTGAAGTGGTATTTGCTGTTCTGTGATTATCCCATAACCTCAGTGGATAGGAAGAATTTGGGATTTTTGTTGTTGTTGTTGTTTGCTTTGTTTTGTTTTTTGTTTTTTATCATCTGTTCCTTGACTCATGCCTGCATTCCTTTACTTGCTGTGTACTAAAGACCTACTACTCTCTGAGACAGGGATGAAATTGTTTGACATGCTCTGGGTGCAGGGAATGAACTCACCAATAGCCACCGCTCTCTTGGAGCAGGGGACAGGGGAAAATGGGGGTTGGGGACGGAGGTTGACATATTTACCCAACAAACAGAACGTGGTGTGTATGGAGAAAGGGACACATGAGATGCCGTTTAAGCCCAGGATGATAGCTTCCCTTAACTTGCGAGTCCAAAAAGAGTATCTGAAGATGGTGACCATGAAGGGGATTTTACAGTAGGATTTTGTTGTTTAAGTGTAATAGGTGAAATGTTCTGCTCTGCGGTTAGCTGGTGCCAAACTGGCATGTGATGGTCAACCAGAAGGTTTTATATAGCAAGAGATGAAGAATCCGGCCCAGGTCCTGATTAAAACAAGCGGACAAACAAAGACAAGCAATTCTCTCATCAACGCATAAACTGAAGCTCTTCCTGACTCTGCGCTGTGTTAGCTGCAATTTGTCTTTTCTTTCAACCTGCCTTTCTCATCTCCCTCTTCCTCTTCCTCCTCTTCCTCCTCCTCCTCCTCTTCCTCCTTCTCCTCCTCTCCCTCCTCCTCCTCCTCTTCTTCCTCCTCCTCCTCTTCTTCCTCCTCCTCCTCTTCCTCCTCCTCCAAGCACTGGCTTTTGCTTCTACTGCTCCCACCAAAATTATATTGCGACCATCTTGCATGTGTAAGTACATTTTGTGCAAAGCCCCACAGTGTCTGCTGATCCACTCAAAGGGTGCAAGGATGTTAGTGTGCCAGATTACATTGTTGGCTGGGGTAGTTCTTCAGGTTCCAGTCATCATTTCAATTTTTGATTTTGGAAAATTTGCAAGTTAGGAAGTACATAAGAGGCACAAAAAGAGAACAAGAAATGCCTTCTGTGTCTGTCTCCTCCTCCAGACCGTTGATCTTTCAAGTGGAACATCTCTCTTCATGGCTTGGTTACAAAGCATAGAGAGAGAGTGCCTGTATACAAAGGTGTGAGCAGTGGAAGAAATCAAAGGCTAGTCTAGCACTCGGCATGTCTAAGACTGTATGCTGTAACATTTCAGGCAATGGAATAGATGAATTATGTAGGGCTTTCATGTGTTCCTGATACATACCTGTGCTTTTGTAAATGGCCTGGTCTCACAGGTTTTTACCCTAAAATCCAAGCCTATTTGCCTGGATATAATACAACAATATCCAGTAGATATCCAAATACTGTAAGTATTTGAACCCAGAATCATTTAAGGTCATCTTTGAAGAGACGGTTTTTGCCTTCTTTATGCTTTGCCAAGTTTCTCCCTGAGGCTGATTCTGAGGTGGACAACCTTGCAACAGTGGGGTTCTCCTGAGTGAATCTGGGACCCACCAGATGGAGCACAAAGTGTTCGGATTAGAATATATGGTGGTTTGAGCTTGGAAGCGTTTGTGCCCTCCCACTCTCTAGGATCTGCTATCTCATGGATGTGCTAACTTCCAGGTGGCACATGGAGAGGCAATGAGAAGAAAATACATGGTCTGAACTTTGGCAGACATGAGGTTTCCAGGCCTTGCCCAGCAGCCACCACTGTCACCTTGGGCACCTCTGAGGAGGATGCATAGTTGTCACTCTTCTCCCATTATGGTGGGAGGCTTTTGTTATATTTGATTGAACTGACCAAACTCATTCTTGAGTCTTTCCTTCCTCGGTGTATGTGACAGGAACCCTCTTGTCTCTGCCCCTCTCACCCCATGTGACCCTCCCAGGCCTCTGGTAGGCATTTGCTCTGCTCTCTTCCTTTACTCATCACCCATGTCTGAAACATCAGGTCCTCAGGAACCCCGATTTCTCTTCCCCTTATGTTTTTTTTTTTTTTGAAATATGCTTTCATTTTCTGGTTCAGGCTACATGTGATCTACAGAAGACAGAGCTGGAATCAGGGATGGGGACCACTGATGTGTGTGTGTAGTACCCCCTTGAGATACACCTAGGGCTATCTAAATTTTTGATAGCCTCACCCCTGGGCTTTCTCCTTTTCTAGCCTAATTTATCTCTCTCAGGAGAACTGACATGCCTGCCCCTTCAACTGCATTTGTAGGCAGCACCTCCCGATTTATGCAATCAGAATGTTCTACATCTATCTCTCCTTCTTGTCCATTCATCTGCCAAATATCATTTCCTTGAGCATTTTCTCCTCACCTGCTGAAGCATAAGGGGCAACAGGATTAAAGATGGCGGACAAAGAGGCGAGGGAGGTGGTTCCATTGAGGAAATGTTTGCCAGGTAAATGTGAGGACCTGAGCTTGGACCCACAGCACCCATGTAAGTCATTGGGTGTGATGGCACATGCTTGCATTCCCAGTCCTGGAGAATGGAGACAGGAAGAGACCTGGAGTTTACTGGCCAGTCACTCTAGACACTCAGTGAGCTTAAAGTTCAGTGAGAGATCCTGTCTCAACTCATGAGGTGAAAATAACATTAGGAAAACAGCATTGACCGCTGGATGCATACATACATGCACACAGTCAGAGGAACACACACACACACACACACACACACACACACACACACGTGTGCACACAATAAGATAGTGAGTCTTCTCCAGGAGATGGTAGTCTAAAACCAAGGACAATATGACAACAGATCCTGGTGTGGTTTTTGTGGACTCCTCCCTATTCATTTTGGGGGTTGATTTGTAATCTAAAGAGAAACTGTTCTGTGTTGCTTACAACCTGATTTACTAACGTCTCCTCATCTAACCACCTCTGTGAGCCCCTAAGAGAACAGAGGGCTGACATCGGTACTGTGTCCCACAGCTGAACAATCGAACTGGCCACAGAACTTGAGGGGAATGTAGCCTAGGAATTTTCAAATACAGGAGTGTGGCCCAGATGATTGGAAGAGGACTGAAGCCCCATGGGTAAGGGACAAAGCTGAGGAAACAGAACCTGGTCCTGCGCTGTCTGCCTCACTTGTGTCTAAAGCTGAAGAGAACGTTCACGTAGAATTGGTAAAGGGCTTGCCATGCAGATATCAGGACTGGAGTTTGGACCCCCAGTCACGTAGTTGTGACTCTATAATGACTTATTAGTTGACAGGAGCAAACAGGCTACATAAAGAATACTCCCAGGAAAAACAGAGCAGAGAGTCCCACAGCTTCCTTCCATCCTGCCAGATGCATCTTCTGTCCAGCGAGTGGTTTTAAATAAAACCTTAGTGATGTGTTTTTAATCACTTCTTGCTTACTCTCCCCCCCCCAGGCCCAGCTCTTGTATTTGTTACTCTTGGACATAAGTAGCCACCATCCAACGGGCCTCTTAGGAAACCAACATCTATGCTAAGGGTTTTCTTTACTGTCAGGGCAAGCACATTCTTCCTGGGCTCCCAATCTCCTTTCACTTAACCCTTCTGCAGCCGCTTTCCTCTGCTTTGGTCACTTGTCCTTTGGACCAGCTGATCCCCTGGATGAGGAAGTCTCTGCCCATCTCACAGTTCAGTACTAGGAGCAGAGTGAGCTGTGAATTCTCTCCTTGCTTGGCGCTGTCTGATATTCTGTGACTAGCGAACACAGGAAAGTCTCCCTTGGATTTCAGTTTTTTTGTGCCAGCATTTTTTGCAGGTGTAAAAACCGACAGAGATGAGGGAAATCTGAGAGAATGGAACATGCCACAAATAGACTCAGCGTGCCTTTAGAACAGGAATGCAGAGATTCGGTAATGGTCCCAGATCTAAAGGACAGTGCGCTTACCTAACACGCCTATGCTTTGAGCTAAGCAAACAGGTTCACCATCTCCTTAGCAACCAGAATACAAACACGTCTTACCTGAATTATCCAGTCTCTTTGCCAAAGCCGCTCACTGTGAGTGGGGGAGGAGACAGGTGTTTGGTGAAAGAGTCCACATAATAGCATTTATCTCTGTCTCCCAACCTCATTAACACCTCACTTGTCTGATCTGTCAGCCATTGCCTTGACTTCTGGTAAAAGGTTAATACAAACTCAACTTTCTGTCAGTCAATGCCTTTTAGGAGACTGATTAAAAAATATATTTTTTGCAAGGTTTTTCTGGAAAGCTCTATTTATGATGACACATTTAAATGGGCAAACACAGTAATTATAAGTTGCCTCTTCTGCATATGCAGGCAAGACCTTCGTAGTCACCACTGCAGCCCTCTCCCACCATCCCCCAAGGGACTTTGCATTCCTGCTTGTTCCGTGACAATACAGGCCATGCCAGGCACAAAGTGTTTGATGCAAATCATGTCCAGGGAGCCACTTGATTATCGGAACTTGTCAAAAATAACTGGAAGCTCGGTCTCTAACACTTAAGAGTCTGAGAGGTAATGTCTCTAGAGAGAAGCAGCAAATGAAGGAATCCAATCAAGAGAACATGACAAGCTCTCAGAGCTCAGTCTAGAATGTTCTTTGTCTATGACTTTCATCATCTTTGTCTTCCAAGGCTGACTGAGTAGACTCCCAGTGTGGCCCCTAAGACTGCTTTTTGAGCAAGGGAGTCATCACAGTGGATACACACGCCCACACTCAACCTATATCTTCTTGGAAGAGCCTTCTTAGGGGCAGGAGGACAGGAGCCCAATTGGGGCATGGAGAAAATACCAGTGTAAGAACCCCAATTCTTCAAAACAAGTGAGAAGCAAATATGGGAGAACAAAGTGGGCCACCTCCTGCCACCTCCCTGAGCTGGGTCTTTCTAGGATGTTTGGAAACTCTGGGACATAGAAGATACATGTGAATGATGAGTGTACCACACCCATAAGGATCTGGCTGCGAATGCTAGGACCTCTGTCATGTGTGTAGAAACCCATGTAGTATAGCAAACCACAGAAGTATTACATGTTAGCCTAACCACAGAACAACTGCCAAACACGGGTCTGGAAGGAAAGGCTGCTATTTTCCATGAGTTGAGATGTAGGCTGTTTTCTTGCCAGCTTTAGCCCTTGGAACTCACTGAGCAGAGCTTATAAAATCGAGGGGGTTGAGGCAGTGAGGAAGAGGCATAATGGAACAAAGAAGAACGCCTACCAATCACCAAAACTCTCCTGGTGGCAAGAAAGTGGGAAGAAAGCAGGGCCATAAGGAATGACTGGAGATGCATCTCAGGCAGCCTCCTCATAGGATTCAGGATCCAGCCAGATGGTGTCATGGTGCCAAATTCAGAGACAGAGACTAGCCATGTGGCTGCCTCTGCCCTGCCAGACCTGGCTTAGCATGGAGAGCATGCTGATTCATTGACAGACGTAAACTTGGAGTGAGAGAGAAAGATTTATGGGAAATGATTGCACAATATTAGCTCTCCCAAACTGAGGTCTTGTGCAACTCCCAGACTGTTGTACCTACTGCTATTAATTTACATAGCATGTATTTTATGCCTACTCAACTGGAGTAACTAACACCCAGTGATGGGAGACAACAGTAGATTCATGGCCCAGCTGAGCAGGAAGCTCTCAGATTCAGTTTGTATCAAATACTTCACATGGGGCATGACTTGCATTGTTACAGAACAAACAGGAGTATGAAGTCCCTCCAGAGGGGTAAAGGCCACAGTGGCACCAGCACAGGTTTCACCTTCTCATGCAAAAGATGCTATTCATAGTTACTGTCTTTGTCCATTTAGGTATGTCTCTATAAATAGAACTTTCCAGAAACCTTCCTAGCAATTTTCTTTTTATCAGTCTCCTAAATGGTGTTGATGGAGAGGTGAGGTCACACTAACCCTTCACCAGGAAGCCAAGTCACGGGGAGTAAATGAGACAAGTCAAATACTGCCTGGCCTCAGCTCACCTCGCCTACCAACTTCCTCTGCACCAGAGCCCCATGCAGTGGGAGGCGTTGTTTCTATTCCCATTTTGCAGAGGGAAAATATGAAGTATAGTTTCTCTGGTCTCCCAGGAATGCAAGAGCCAAGACTTAAACATCACTACTTTTATCTGTATGGAGTTACTCCACGTGTGTTTCCTCTATTTACTTGTGTACCAGTGCTGTACTAAGCAACTGACAGAGGCCAAAAAGGACAAAAAATTCTCTGAAGATGATTCTAGTCTGAGGGAAAAAGAAAGCACTGTATCTTAACCACATAAGGGCATCCAGAAAATATCAGACTATCAGGTTCTTCTGGTGAGAATGGAGTCAAATGAGGAATTAGTAACCCCTTCCCCTGTACTTAAAAAAAAATTAAACTGACCATCATATATATAGACATGTATTAGCACAGAAGCACTGAAAACAGGCATTGAATTTGACCCACACTTCAGGGTGGACACACCTTGGCCCAGGTGGTCTGGCTCTAGAGCAGCTCGTATATCAAAGACTTGAGCTGGGGAAGATATCACACTCAGAGTCTATTCCTAGCCCTCCTGCATTCTCCATACTTCATCTTTTAAAAGAAGAAAAATGATCTCATGGATAAGACAATAATGCTAGACACCCCTCTGCAGAGGTTGCACAACTGAGAACTTTCTGTGCTGGTGATCCACTCTAAGATGCTGTCTCTTCGTTTACAGGATTCTGGATGATTTCATAGAACAACTTTTGTGTTCCAGGTCAGCCCTGTTAAGTTACTTCAGCCTAGTGTGCTTTGCCTATGATTGTTACTTTGCTCTTAAGAAATAAAATAACCCATAATGTAAGAAACACTGTGAGCCAACCCTATTGGGGCAAACGTGTAAATCCCAGCTTCTTTAGAGGTAGAAGCAGGGACAACCACAAGCTGGAGACCTGCCCTGGCTTCAGCATGAGTTCCAACCTGTTCTGAATGGCCAGTAAGACCCTGTCTCAGAAAGTCAAAATGAAGCCTGAGGATCTGCCATTGGTGGAACCCTTACTTGTGTAAGGTTCAATTCCTGGGGAATGTAAAAAAGGAAGGGGAAGAAAGAGGCATGGGAGGAGCCTTCCATTTGTTTATTTACTGTCATGTAAAGTATGTAGTTCATGTCTGGTATATGGAAGGTGCCTAATAAACGTGAGTTTTCTTCATTGCCCCTCCAACTCAACCACTTCTCATAAAAGACGCCTTGAGAAAGATAGATTTATCCAGCTGATGAGCAGACATGTTTTGAATGTCTGTAGTTTGTAAGATGATAAACCAAGGGTAAAACTGAGTCAGTCATACTCCTATTTGCATTACTACATTGATATTTGCATTTCTTATAAGTCTGACTTATAAGTAGTTTTTATTCATTTGTCAACTGAGTTGTCTGTTCTTTTCTCCATGATTATACCATAGCTTATCCTTTGTAATATATATTAAATAGATTTTTCCCAAGGTTAGGGGTTTATTATGCATGTAGCCCAGGCTAATCTAGAACTAGCAATCCTCCTGCCTTCAACCACCCAAGTGCCAAGATTGCACATATATGCTATCAGGTCCACCTTTTAATTTAGATGGACCAAATAGGTAAAGACATTGGCCACCAAGTGTGAAGATCTGCTCTGATTTCCATCCCCAGGATCACCATTGTGGAAGGGCAGAAACAACTCCTGCAAGTTGTCCTCCAATAGCCACAAGTACACAGTAGCACGGGAGCACACCTCCACCCTTCCCAGCACAGTCCATCCCCACAGAAAACATACAAGTAAATGTAAAAATTATAATGACCCATTTTAAAGCTGTATTTAGGCTACCTTGATTAAACTTTAAGGAGCCATTGTTGTATTTACATGCAGTTGTAAGAAATAATACAGACCCTTTACTCAGTTTCCTCTGATGACTGCGTCCTTTGAAACTGTGTCACAGCACGTCACAGCCAAGCTACTGATGCGATTCCTGGTGTTGCTCTTCATCCATGGCTACACTCTCTTATTATGTCTCTCCTCAAAATCCGTGACCATGGAAACCACTAATCCAGCCTCAATTCCCGTACATTTGTCATTTCAAAACAATGTTGTAGAAATGAAATTGTGGGGTATGTAATTTGGGGTTTGATGTTTCATTTCGCTCTGATTTTCCCCCCTACTCTGTGTAGTCCTGGCGACAGATGCAGGTTGCCTCCTGAATCTTTGGCTTCATCTGCTTATTACTGAACACAGTTCTGTGTCCCAGGTGTAGTTTTGTTTGCCCGTGGATATTCACCCGTGGATATTGCCATGAGACTTTGTTTATTTTGCTACATGGAGAGGTGTGTGATGATGTCTCAGCGTGGCTCTGAATTTCATTTCTCCAGTGGCTGCTAATGCGGACACCTTCATATGTGTTTGCTGTTCTTTGTGTGTTTTCTGGGGACAATGTCCTCCTGTTTTTTGACACAACATTTGAGTTCTATACAGTTCAGTTTTGAGACTTCAGATATCAATCATTTTTCAGACGTGTGTTTTGTAAACAGAGACAGAGACACCATGGGCCCAAAATAGAAGCTGTGGTATCTTCTTTTTAATTTATCTTAAAACTCTGTGTGTGTGTGTGTGTGTGTGTGTGTGTGTGTGTGTGTGTGTGTGTGTGTGTGTGTTTTGTGAGTCTATGTGTGTAACTGCAGTGCCCACAGAGACAAGAGAGAGCACTGGATCTCTAAAGCTGGAGTTACAGGAAGCTGTAAGACACCTAACATGGAGGCTAGGAACCAAAGCTGGGTCCTCTGGGAGAACAGTAAGCACTTGTTACTGTGAAGCATCCCTCCAACCACCACAGTGTCATTTATGACCTAAAACTCAGAAGTGACATATTTCATTACTGTAAGACTACAATGGCCATTCAGACAAGCTCTGACATCAGATGGGAGGGGACAGCACAGCATTCAAATGCCAAAAGCTAAAGGTCAGAGAAGCCGGCCTGGATGTTGACTAACACAGCCACTGATGTCAGATATAATATATATTACTTTAATAGCTTCTAGCCTTGGTTATCAAAATAACCTATCAAAAAACACATAATTGATATATTATATATCTTTATAAGTTTTGTTTGGTTTGTAAGCATTCATTTTTCTAAGCATCCATAAAGTATCCATCTTTTAAAGTGTTTATTTTCTTAGCATATGTTTGTGTTCCAGGATCCAACTCAATTTGTCAGGCTTGGCAACAAGCTCCTTCGCCCTCTGAGCCATCTTGCCAGCCCTATTTTCTTTCCTTCCTATTCTAAGGGGTAAAGAATAACCCATATCCCTTACACTTTCTTATACTACCAGCCATTTCTTAAGTTTAGAAACTAATTCTTTTTAAGGTATTTTTATTGGCTCTGTGCCTAATGCCAACTTGTATATTTAGGTTGGTTTCCATTATTTTAGCCAGTACTGATTTTTTTTCTACTACATATGATTAAGAAATAAGTTACTTAAGTTTTTTCCAGTGTCATCTCCACCCAAACTGTCGCAGTGTCACCGTTATTTTTACATCTTCAGGTTTCTCTTTTCCTTCCCTTGAGGCTCAGTCCAGGGTAACAATCCTGATGTCCTTGATACCAAGAGGCGATTAAGGAGTAGACCTGAAAGTAAATGGGATCCTTGTGTGGTTTTCGCTGGTTTGTCTGAGTTGATCCAGCTGTGCAGAACACAGCTGTCTTATTTTAGTGTTTTAGCTGTCTTATTTTACTGCTGTGAACAGACACCATGACCAAGACAACTCTTACAAGGACAACATTTAATTGGGACTGGCTTACAGGTTCAGAAGTTCAGTCCATAATCATCAAAGTGGGAACATGGCAGCATCAAGAAAGGCATGGTACAGGCAGAGCTGAGAGCTCTACATCTTCATCTGAAGGCTGCTAGCAGAATATTGACTTCCAGGCAGCTAGGATGAGGGTTTTATAGCCCACACCCACAGTGACACACCTACTCCAACAAGGCCACACCTTCTAGTAGTGCCCCTCCCTGGGCCAAGCACATACAAACCATAACAATAGCTAACTCCTCTTTCCCAAGATGGCAGTGGGAATCATCCTGCTGAGTTCTCCCTTTAATCCTCATAGACACTGGCAGGGCAGGAGGAGGCTTGTGACATACAATTCAGGGCACCAATTTAAACGTAATTTCATATACCAGCGGGTTGATACACACAACCAAGTGATTCATTGCTCATTTGAGACGGGGAAGGTAACTGAGCATCCTGTATCTGTCCTTGCTACATCTTGGACTCCTAGACAAGTGGAACTGAGCACACGCTTACCAACAGGAACAGAAGCAGAACCATGGGCCCTGCAAGGAATCCCTGACGCAAATCAACCCATCAGGAAGCCCCGCGGAACCCAGCTGTGCCAAGGGCATCCCCTGAGAAGATGTTTCATCCACAAGGAAATTTCCCAGAGCTGACCTGGATTGCCATATGTGTAGCCCCCAAATTTCCCCATGTACAACCAACTGCAACCAACTCTACAATCCTCTTTACATATACACAGTTTGCCTCCAATGCTCTTGTACATGCCGCTGTCTCCAACTGATCCAGATTCCAATTTACTAAGTGCCTGCAACTTGACTGAGAACCCTGTGTCCTAAGTCCGTATCTGTAACAGCAATCCTCTGGGGGGTGTCATTTACTATTGTTGTAAAATACCAACGTCCCAGACGAAGAAACTAAACTTCAAGAACTCCCCACTGACTAAGAAACTCACCAAAGACAATCGCCAAGACCCTGTAACTAATGACAATTAAGAAGTTCCTTCCTAAACATGAACCATTCCCAGAATGCCTTGGAGGGCCCCCTGCCTTGCACCATCTTCATCAAAGACTACTTCCTGTCTCTCCTCCCACCCATGGTCATCTTCTCATCTCCACAGGAACTCTTAAGAAAGTGGATCATAATAAAAGAGAGAGGTGAGGCCAGTCTCTCCAGCAGAATGGTGCCAGGGAGCCGCTTGGACTTGCTGACAACCACGGGGATCGACACATTTGTCTGTAGAAACAACATGATATACTATAAGATAAATAAATCCCTCACTTTCTGAGAGGCAAAAGAGTGATGTTTTTGCCAGTTGAGAAACCTGCTCAGCCTTGTAGTACAATTTATATTGGCAGATGTAATTTGAGTTCAACCCATTGGCTTGGGAATGGACTTGCATGATTCACACCTTGGAGGCTGTGCCTATCTTTAAGCTCATGAGTCTGGCTCTGTGCCCCTGTGTCTTGCTCGAGACCCCACGTTGACCGTGGCAGGCGTCTCTCCTTTTGTTGACTCCCGTTTCCTGTAGCACTTGAGCTGAGCTTGCTAAAGCTTCTTGCCACTCCCGGAAGCTGACCCAGGGAACCCTGGTTGTCTGAATCATTTATTTTTGTGCAAGGGAGTTTTGCAGTCACTTGCAATCATTACAGCTACCGAGCTGAGAGGATCCAGAAAATCATAAGGAAGAGCCCAGGGCCTAAAAATATCAGCTGGCTTGGGTGGAGCTTTAGTTTCCGAGAAATTCCTCTGGTCCTATGGCTCTTGGATAGAGGATCGCTTCGGTTTCATTATGGTGATTGGGAAGGAGGGACATCTGAGCCTGAAGGCGTACTCCTGGAGAGACAAGCACTCCTCTCAAATAGAATGTGGATTGTTTAGGCGAATGTCCTTGCCAGGTGCCATTTCCGTTTGAGTCTGTTCTGCTGAACACTGGGGGACGAGATCGCCCTCCCATCTCTCAGGTTCACAACTGAGAAGCCATTTCCAGCTTTGGAAGAGAAATAAAGCACACCATTGTCAAGGCTGGGCCTGAGAACATCGCGCGCTCAGCCTCACTGGCTTGGCCAGTGTCAAAAGAGTCTAACAGAGCTGCCGACCATGAATCCCATCCTTCTGGCCTGCCCAGCTGGGTCCCTCACATCCTCCTCGCCCCCAGTTCCACTCACTATTGGAGTGCTGCAGAATTTGTTCCAGGACAAACTGTGATTCAAGTGTTTACATTTCCTTTTTATTAAATCTCTCTCTCTCTCTCTCTCTCTCTCTCTCTCTCTCTCTCTCTCTCTCTCTCTCTGTGTGTGTGTGTGTGTGTGTGTGTGTGTGTGTGTGTGTGTGTGTGTGTGTCATGGTGAGAATATGAAGATCACAGAAAACCTTGGTATCCGTCCTCACATCGTCTGAGACAGGTTGTCCCATTCTAGACTAGCTAACTTTGTGGATTCTCCTGTTTCTGCCTCCCATCTCTCTATTAGGAATGCTAGAATTATACATATGCTACTACTCCAGGCTGCTAGTTGAGTTCATGGAGAATGCACGTGAACTCAAGTCCTCACGTTTGCATGTCAAGTACATTGCCCACTAAGCCATCTCTCCAGCCTTCCTTGTCACTGTTTTTCTCAAAGAAAAGTCTGATTGTTGGAAGAGCTTAAGCAAACAGCCTTGTCTGACACCCTCAAGCAGAAGAGAGGAATGGTCGGTTTGGAAGAACAAAGAAGATGGATTCATGAAACTCAGCCACTGAGCAAGCCTCTACTTGCTTCTCGGGGCCCAGAGGCCCTGGAGCCCCATGCTTGGCTCTGACACCTGTCACCATTGTTGCATGGACCCAGGCGAGGCGGTCTACTCAGGGAATGTGTTGGGTCTTTCCTATCAATCCCTTGCCTTAGGGCCTGTGCCTGTGTGCCTTACTGTGATGTTTTTACTTCTCCACTTGGATGCAGAGTAGGAATGTGATAACTGTCATGTGAAATTGACAGAAACAGAGGAACATGGGTAAACAGCATTCTTTAACAGTCCACAGGATGCAGAGAAGGTGCTGGTACCTTTTCTCCATTTGTCTTGAGCAGACGTAGATGTGCACATACACATACATGTGACCTGTGCATGCGAGCTTGATGACATTAGAGGAATCTTTTTTTTTTCCTTTTTGAAATTTGTTTCATTGTTATTTTTCTCTGAAAAACATCTTTTGCTAGAACATCTGTCTAGAAACCGCCAAAAGAAAACACTCAAGCCCATAACAGAGAACAGAAATTATATAAAAAGCAACACCTTGAAAGGCAGAACTGAGATTTTGAATTGCTGCACGTTCTTGGAGACTCATTTGAAGCAAGTGGCTCTACAAGGCTGAACCCTCCTATCCACCCAACCTTTGGGAAATGGCTTGGTAAGTGCCTACTTCCCAAAATGATTGTGAGTACAAACAAAAGAGAAATACACAAAGAGCCCGGCTGCTGTTGGATCTCTTAGGATAGAAATAACCAGTAGTATTTAGCTTCTCTATGGCAGGCAGTGGCCACAGTTTGTTATCTAAATAACATTACTGAGTCTGCTACATCCACACCAGTATTGGAAGTCTGAGCCTTATATGGTTCAACCTGAGGACAACAGCTACTAGAAGCAGGGACAGGCTTTGAATCTGGCTTCTGTGTTGCCCTCTGTGTGTTAGATGGAAGTTTGAAGTGAGTAGAATTCTTAAACCTTTCTACCTAGTGCTCATCGTTTTGAAATTGAGAGATTTCACAATGCTGAACTTTTGGTTTATATGTACAAATCTGATATTCTGGGTACCTCTGTGTCCTCACATGGCCATGATGACTGCAGCTAGCCATGGCTGACACCTTTGGACAGACTGGAGTTTGAGGTGGTCCCTGTCAATCCTCCTAGTCACTCTTGTCTCCATGGGGAGCCACAGGCCTGGGACGTTGTCTCCCATTGTCTTCCCATCCATCTCCCTCACTGAGGTTATGCGATTGTTGGGCAATGACCTGATATCCAGATATGCTCCCTGTGTTGAGCAAAATCTCTTGTTTACCACTCCATCTCTTGAATTCTACACATTTCTGCCTGCAGCAACTCTCAGGAGCAATTAATGACAGACCAGACCAACTCTGTGGGATTCCTCCAGGGCTCTGATGCTTCCCCTGTGCTGGGAACTCTGGAAAGCCCCAGAAACATCCCTGAATCTGAGACTGTTATCTGTTAGGCTTGCTCTATCTTATGCTATGTTCCCATGACTGTCCCCCACTCTCCATTTTACCTCAGCTCTGCCCCCAAGGATGATTGAGGTTAGCTCCCACCTTGTCTCTCTAATGTGTCCACGACTGCCCAACACTTTTTACACAACTTCATAGTCATTCTCACTAAACCTTTCTCCATGGTCAATGGCAGCTTCCAGTGTGAGATCCATGTAGTTACACAGGACCCCTGCTTCAAAGGTTCCCTCATTTGGGTCAGTGCTCTTATACTGCATCTTTAAAATCTCTAATTATTTTTGAAGCAAGAACCTGTTTTTTCTTTTTCATCGGGGCTGGGAAATATGTAATGGATCTTACTCATGTTCTAATTCAAGAAGTTTTAATAGCTCCTAACGTCAGCAGGATTTTGTTTACGTTCTCTAGTGGCTTCTCCAGAGGCCATCCATGCTCAGGAAGTGGATTCATGAGGAAGCAGAGCCCACAGTTGCTGAGTGCAGCCAAGTGGGGAGATCTGGCCTGCTGGAGATAACACGACAAGCCTACACCACAGCTCTATTCTAGAGCCTTCTGAAGTCATGCTGACCTCACAGATCATCCCTATTTTCATTAGCAGTCTTCACTGGGTGTTCTCCTGCAGCTGGGAACAGTTACTTCCCCTTAATGTTAGCCAACCCTGCCTACTTTATCAGGCCTGCTCAAGTCCAGCTCTTCCACGAAAGTTGCCCCCAACCCCATTTCAGCAAAAGTACTTCATTCTATCACCAAGTAACTATTGTTTAGTCTGTACCAGTGTACATGGTACACTGGACATGGAGCCAGTGTAGGGACAAAACTGTAAGAAGCATGTATACCTCCAACTTCTGGTACTTGCTGAAGTTCATAGTGCAATCACGAGGACCTTAAAGAGGCTATGAGAGAGGTGTCATAGAGTTTAAAGAAGAGTACTAAGTATGACAGATTACCAAAAGCATGGTGACAGATAAGAGCAGAAATTTGTCCTCTAACAATTTTGAGGAACAGAATTCCAAAACCATGATTTTAACAGGACCACACTCCTTCTGGCTTTTGGGAAGGAGCTATGCTTGCTCTGCTGACTTCTGGTGGTCATGGTAGTTCTACCGTCTTCGTCTTTATCTCCTGTGATGGTTTAATACATGCTTGCCCCAGAGAGTAGCACTACTAGGAGGTATGAACTGGTTTGAGTAGATGTGTCACTGCGGGTGTGGTATTTGAGACCCTCATCTTAGCTGCCTGGAAGCCAATATTATTCTAAATGCCTTCAGATGAGGATGTAGAACTCTCCGCTCCCCCTGCACCATGCCTGCCTGGGCACTGCCATGCTCCTGCCTAGGTGATAATGAACTGAACCTCTGGACCTACAAGCCAGCCCCAATTAAATGTTGTCCTTATAAGAACTGCCTTGGTCATGGTGTCTCTTCACAGCAGTAAAACCCTAAGACAGAAGCTGGTACCAGAGACTGGGGTATTTCTGTGATAGGCCTAACCATGCTTTTGTTTGAAAGAATGTAGATTTGGGGGCTTTGGATTTTGAAAGCAGTGGAATCCTTTAAGTGGGGCTTAATGAGTTATCCTAGTAGGACTATGGGAAAGTTTGTTGCTGAGAGTGATTTGAACTATGCAGACCTGGCCTGAGGGGTTTCAAAGGAGAAGAATGTTAGTATGTGGCCTAGAGATCTTGTGATATTTTTGTGAAGAGCGTGGCTACTTTTTGCCCTTGTCTGAAGAATCTGCCTGAGGCTAAGGTGAAGAGAAGGAAGTCTCAGAAAATCCAGTATAGACTTAGTTCTCTGGTTAAGTCTCATGAAGAGCATTTTTGAACAAGCATAGCAAGCTTACAAAGGGGTGGTGACCTTGGGGCAAGATCTCACCCAGCTAAGTGTAGGTCCAGGCATGGTGGTTAGTTCAAAGTTAATCTACAGAGCAAGGTTCAGGACAGTCAAGTTTAGGCACTAAAGGAGTTGGAAAACAGAAAGCTGGTGATAATATAATAGAGCAAAGGGGTCATGCTCCAGTTCCAGCAAGCAGCAGTACTCGGCAGCTTCAGCCATGTGGCTCTGGCTTTAGAGTCAAAGCAAGAAGGGACTACTGGGACAATTGATGCTGGTTAACTGGAGCTAAGAAATTAGCGGTGATTAAGAAAAGACCAGCATCACTGAAATGAAATCTCCTGGAAAGTGTTTTCTGAGAGCACAAAGAAGCTGTGTTCCAGAGATAGCCAAGGTTGTACCTCATGCTGCAGCCAGACTTGGTAATGTAGAAGTCACATTAAGAGGTCATGGAGAGCAGCTGAGGCTTTGGCACTGTGAGAGGGCAAGAAATGCAACTGGTGAAGGTGCACCCTCAGCTGCAGTTGATAGCCCAGGACTTAAGGGATCATACAAAGAAGCTGAGACTTGGCACCATGAAAGGAGCCTGTGAGAGGCTATTGGTGAAGCCCAGTCGCAGCAGAAGACCCCAGGGTATTGGAGATGTGAGTACCATGGGATGACCACCAAGAACAGCAGCAGCAGCAGTGGAGTGAATTCAACCAGAGCCTAGAGTACTACAGAGGGCAGAGCTGAAGATGGGACCCATGTCCTTTGGAGGAGCCCAGAAGATTGTGTGTGGATCCCAGACATTGGAACAAAAAGCTGTGAAGGTAAAGTTGCTCTAGATACCTCAAGATGTTAGAGACGTCAGAGCCATGGAACACCTTGCCAATGAAAGCTGCTAACGGAGTGGAAACAGCCCAAAAGAATGAAGTTTAGTGCTGCTGAGTGCCAACAGCAGTCAACAAGGGTGAAAGGAGTTGGAGATGTGAAGAGTGCTTTGACATCAGACATGGAGACAAGGAGTTTGGAGTTTGTCCAGCTGGTTCACTTTGGTCCAGTATTTTTAACTTTATATAGGATTATAGTTAAGAGACTGCATGAATCTCAGAAGAGACTTTGAACTTTGATTTTTAACATTGTCGAGGCTGTTATAGACTATGGGATTTTTGAAGTTGGATTAAATGTTATTTATAAATTGTTATTTTGCTATGGCTAGGTATGGCTCCCATAGACTCATGTGTTTGAACAAGCCTATGGGGGCCAGGGAGTGGAATGTGGTGGTTTGAATATGCCTAACTCAGGGAGTGGCACTATTAGGAGGTGTGGTCTTGTTAGAGTAGGTGTAGCCTTGTTGGAGTAAGTGTGTCACAGTGGGGGTGAACATTGAGACTCCCCTCCTAGCCTGGTGGGAGCCAGTCTTCTCCTGTTTACCTTGGGAGCAAGATGTAAAACTCTTAGCTCCTCCTACACCATGCCTGCCTGGAGGCTGCCATACTCTTGCCTTGATAATCGACTAAACCTCTGAACCTATAACCCACCCCCAATTAAATGTTGTCCTCATAAAAACTGTCTTGGTCACGGTGTCTGTTCACAACAGTAAAATCCTAAGACACCCACTTAGATACTCACTAATGGCAGGGAAAACTAAGCTGGCCTACACTGAGGGATTGAGGGAAGTCTTCTTAGATAAGATATTTAAACTAGGCAAAGCAAAGAGGGTGGCAGAAGAGAAATGTTTCTGAAAATAGTGTATGTAACATTCTCAGTACAGAGTTAAAGGTGTGGATTCTAGAAACTCACAGAAGTCATAGGAGACATTGTGAGCAAAATCAAAACCAAATCAAAGATTGCTCAATTTAGAGAGGTTTTGATTTTGCTCACAATGTCTCCTTCCCCTCCTGTGTGTCTTCCCCAGCTCATTAAATCCAGTTCTGCCCTAACGGGAACCCTGGCGTGATGGGCACCTCCAAATTTGGAGGCTGCTTGCAAGTGGCTGGATCACAGCTGACGTGAGTGGGTAGTTACCCTACCTAAGAGCACAGCCAAATATTCTTTCATGAATGCCAAAGTCACTGTCTCAAGGAACATTTCTCCCGCAACCAGGCCTGGTCACTCTACTCTGTTTTCTAAAACCCTATACTTTCACTAAGCTTCTGAATATTATCCTTCGGAATGGTATGTACCAGAGCTCTGGACAGCATGGCTCTGACTGGGCGAAGAGCGTTGGTGTTGTTACTGCTATGCCTCATGCCATGGTGTATGGCACTTCCAATATGATCAGAAAATATTCAGTGAGAGAATGAATGGCCAACTGATCATATACCAAACATTAAAGAGTTGGCCAGGTCGTGACCATACAATATAAAATCCTGAAAGACTAATAACTCTAATCAGGAGATGTTAGGACTGATGTGGGTGTGCAAATCTTAGGACTGGGATGTGTGTGCAAAGGTGTGGTGCTGGATCTTGTGCTCATGAACTTCATCTCACCGTCACCTGAAGTGTGGGAAACCCCTCCAGGTCATGAAGGCACACTGCAGCAACTCTTTCTTACCTTACCCAAGTAGACAAAAACAAAACGGAAACAAAAGAAAAAACCACCACCAACAAATCCCTCACACTTCACTAGCAGGTTCACACTTCACTAGCGGGTTCACACTTCTCTGAAAGCTACACAGTGCACACTGTTTGTGCTCTTAAGCCCTGAGTGCCGAGAGGACTGGTCTCTACCACCAGGTTTACATTCTTTGGTGTTCTTCTGGAACAACCCCCAAGCTCTTCCTTCAGTTAATTTTTAGACACCACATCAGTCGGAGCTGTGGTGCAGCACTGGAGGTCTCCTGCCAAACACTGAATTCATGAGTCAGCACCTTTAACCTTTTAGTAGTTAAGTAACCCCTGCATAGTGTGGCATTAGAGCCAGGTCAGAAGCTGGGGCTTCATGGGAATGTCTGGCGGTGCCTTTGCAAGCTTGTTAATGATCTTCCATTTTCAGCTCAGTTACTCCCACCTTCTCCTAACAGATAAGAGAGATGTGGAAGGTTCCATGGCCCTGTCTGAATCCAACTCCCACACCCGAGGCAGGCACTGAGCCAGAATTCTGTGACCGGGTATCACTGCAAATCCATGAAAGGAAATTTCAAAAGAGCTGTGTTTTAAAATCCCATATCAGAGCCAAGGTCAACAGTCTGGGACCCAACTGGTGGCACTCCAACTTGGGTTAGGCAAAGCAAACAGCTGGGTAAGCTGGCTGAAGCTAGGGCATCCATGGAGAAGGGAGTTCAAAGACTATGTTAGAGTTGAGTCTCCTTGGTTCTTGTTGCCTGCTGCCAATGAGGCTGCTGCTGAGAGGCCCTAGATGCTTTGAAAGGGAAATACTGTAATGGGCGCTGGGGTAGGGAGCTCCTGCGGAAGGATTCAGTTCAAATTGGGCAAGAAAAACAAAAGCTTTCACCTTTACATCAAAGACAGCGAGTGTGCTCTTACCTAAGCAAACGGAAGGTGTTGGCATATGTCACAGAGGCCCAAGCAGGGGACAGATGCCTTTGAGTAGCCACTGCCAGCCCCAGCATGGAGAAGAGAAATCACCAGCAACAGTCACCCTGTGAGCTCTATTTCCTGAATCCTTCTTCCATTCAGGACAGGCAGGCAGCCTCTCCCATTGCAAAAAGACCACTGACCCCACCAGGCATGACCTAGAAAAACCATTCACGTGTCTACTTTTATCCCTGTAACGTATGCTGCGGCTTTCGTATGTCTCGTATGTCTAAGGCCACCATCAAGCAATGAATTCTTGGTGCCAGCTCATCATTAAGGGATGAAGTGAAAGAGGGGAATGTGGTCTTCCAGGGAGGGTCTTGGTGACAAAAAGGGCACTTCCTGGAGGGGGAAGGGCTGGGTAAAAGAAACAAGCACGGTCCTGGATATCTGCACGTTCCCATTTTGCTGGACCTGAGGCAAAAGTGTTTGAAGCTTGGACTGAGAATATGTGTGCTATTTTTCCCCATCATTTGTAGTCGGTCCACTTAGAGTGAGGGCACAGCTCAGTCCTTGCAGCTCGCTGATCACCCCTGATCCATTCAGTTTAACCTCAAAGAAAAACATGGACTTAAAAGTAGCAAAACTCAGGCTTCTGAGACCCTTAAGCAGATTGGGTTCTGGGTCCTCTGGGAAGGTTCTGCACTGGCAAGTCGCTAAATGTTACCACTGCCCAAACCTCAGTGAGAAACTCCATGATCAATTACCTCCAGCATGCCAGGGGCTAGCACTGGCACCATTTCCCCAGTCCTTTTCCAAACTCATCTTCTCTCATGCTCAGTCCAGTCATGACCTCTGGAGCTCAGATGGTTCGCAGGAACTCAAAGATTTATCATGTGAGTGAGTCAGCCTCCTTCAGACTTTGAGGTTTCCTCCGTGTCTTTAAGGTTAAATCTATTCTCTTGGGCTTAGCACCCAGAGCCCTGGATGAGCGTCCCCGGTTGCCCCTCCTTGTGCACCTCCCTCCCCCAGTGCAGGCTTGCGTCTCTGTGCTTCTTTCTGTGGCTCTCACAGCTCTGATTCGCCCTGAGTGACCACAGCTTTTCTCCTGAGTCCTTCCTTCCCTTCCCTCTCACACAAGCTTTCCTGGGCCCACAGTGAGACAACCTGGCCCCTCTGAAACTCTTTCTCTCCGGTCCTCAGTGCTGTTTTCTGTCTTGACGTGTGTTCATTCTCAGTGGAGGATAGCTCGCTCCCCCAAGTGAGCCAAAAATGGTTCTTGGCAAACAGGGGTTCTGTTCTTTTTATTACAAAATACAGATGTGCAATCGGTATATAAACAAAGCATATCTGTATTATTAAAATTTCATGAATGACAGGCAGGGGAGAAGGGTCAACAGTCAAGACCACTTGCAGCTCTTTCCTTCCAATGACCAGAGCCTAGTTCCCACCACACACACTGGGGTAGCTCATGATCGCCTGTAACTCCAGCTCCAAGGGGACCATAGTTTCCAGCCTCCACACATTCACATGAGCACACCCATGGCACAGACAGGCACATACACATAATTTAAAATGAAACCCTTTTAAAATGTACATGATCTGGAGAAGGAGATGATGAGAAATGTCCAGTGACTGCACATGTAACTCAGTAAAAATGCTTGCCTACCATGCACGAAGCCCTGGATTTGATTCCCCGCACTGGATAAACCAGGTATCATAATTCATGCCTGGAATGCCAGCATTCCAGAGGTAGAGGTAGGAAGAGTTCCAACTTCAAGGTCAGCCTTGGGCACTCGGTGAATTTGAGGCCAGCCTAGATTACGGTCCTGTCTCAAAAACGAACAAGCACCTAAATAAAGAAAATTGTCCGAAAAGGCTCCATGGAAGTCTAGTGAGAAAAAGACTGAAGAATACAGCAGACACGTGAGCATCTTCCTCACAACCGACTGTGAGGCTTTTGTTCATCCCGAGTCAATAGAGCGACCCATGCCTAAAGTACTTTCTAGAGACATTTTCATGCTGAAAGCTGGATGAACACAGGCATGAATGAATCTTCTTAATAATTCTGGGATAAGCAGGCAGGTGTGGAATGCCCGCCTGCCTCCAATACCATCCAAGCCCCAGGAATAATTAGCTCTTAAACACTCTATTTCAGACCCTCAGATTCCAAGTTCCGTACTGCCTCACCTTCTTAGGAAGAATTTACACAAAAACAAGAGGGTATGCTTTCCGGCTCATATTTAGTGTTCTAGGATGTTCTTGCTGGACTGTCCTAAGCCAATTTGATTATCTAAGAACAAATCAAATCCCAGGCAAGTCAAAGCCAGGGATCTCACAGGCCAAAGAAAGGCTGCCTCAGCAGCACCTGGATCTCGTGGGAATGGTGGTATTAGGGTTTTGATTTTGATGGGAATGGGGGCATTAAGACACATTTGTGGAAACTGTGGCATTATGATGGGTTTGGGTTAATAGGGTGGTCTTCTCCACTCACAGAAGGGATAATCAAAGACCTATCCAGCTACTCGTATTTTCCTGAGTCTTGTAATTAATCCAATATGATTAATTAATTAATTAATTAATTAGCTTCAAGCCCCTCTTGTGTACTCAATTAGCATCCCAGGCTGCTTTGCCATGTGGTAATTAGAAGGTGGTAACTGTGGAATAGACCGAGAACATGATTAAAATGCAAGTTCTGGTAAGACCATCACCCAGACACTTCCGACCAGAAGTACCTAAGGCGGGAGATGAGCTACGGTTTGGAGATAGCAAAGAGAACGTTGCTGACAAAGATGGGCTCTTTGTTCGAAGCGAAGTGGCCTCTACAAAGCGGTTTTCTGAGTCAGTTTGCTGAAAAGGCAATACCAGGGCTTTATGTTCCCAAGGTCAAGATGAGGTTTCGAATCTAATTTATGAGTCGCATGCTCACCAGACTTCCCTAGTTTCAATCAGACTCCTGAGCTAATGATCACCAGAGACTCTTTCATCTCCCTGGGATGGCACCTCCATTTCTTAAGCACAAAGCTTTAGATTTACCTAAAAGCCGTATTGACTATGCTGTGTAAAATTCAATGCGCTGTCACAAAAACAGCAAACTTCTGTGACTGCCACGCAGGTTAAGGACAGTTTCCGCATCTCTGAACCCCTCCCCTGGTGACCCTCTAGCCTCCATGGTTCTCACAGGCTACCACAGATTCATTTTGCTTTTGTTTGATTTTTAAAGAACCCACGAATACACAGCCTGTGGGTCCAGCTTCCTTCACTTGATAAATCTTTACCATTTCTCCAGGCTGTTGCATGAAACATTTTGCTCACTTAGTTGCAGTGAACGGATCATGGCTGGGCATCCAGATCATTTTCACTTCACAGTGACTGGGTATAGTTTTGTATGGATGCTTCTCCTCTGCGCCTTTGGGTAAACATCCACATTTGCATAAACCCAGCACCAGATACTAGTTCACACAGCCTGTTATATGCTGCACTGCTCAAGTGCAAGAACACCACTGCACCTCTAACACCCAAGACCTCCACATGCTCTGTCTTCTGCAGTGCCCACTTGGTCCTGACTGTGGTTTGCCTCTTAGGCGCTCTGTTTGCTGGATGTTATACACTCAAGGGAATTTGCATTTTCCCGATGAGGAAAAAGGCAAGGGCAACATTTCCTGTGTTTACTGGACAGCCAGAGTTCTTTGGAAACTACCTCTACAAGTCCTTTCACATTTTCTTCTCATGCATGATCTTTTTCTTATTAGTTTCTAGGACATCTTTGTAAAATTGCTGCACACCCTTTTAGTGATGTATGATTTTCAACGACTTTGCATAATCCACAACTCTACTTCTTCAAACTTTGATGTTTCCTTTTGATAGGGATTCTTATTAAAACAATATTTTTATCTTATGTGTCTCAGATGTTTTGCCTGCACATATGACTGTGTGAGAGTGTCGTAGACAGTTGTAAGCTGCCATGTTGGTGGCAGGATTTGAACCCGGATCCTCTAGGAAGAATAGTTGGTGACCCTCACTACTGAGCCATTTTTCCAGCCCTGTGATTTTCCTTTTTAATGGCCTAACTTTTCATGTTTATGTTTGTGTTAGTTTGAGATAATCAACTCAAGGCAAAAAGGTTTTCTTTTTGGTTTCCAATTCCTGGTTGGCTGGATGTTGTTAGGCCTGTGGTGAGGCAGATCCAAACTGTGGAAGGGCAAGACAGGGGGATGCCTGCTCTGACAGACATCCTACTACTACTACTTCTGATGCGCTCACAGCATGGCGCCACCACATTCAAGACAGGTGCTGACCCCTTGGTTCGCCTTCTCTAGAATGCCTCTCCCAGACACATCCAGGAGCGCCCTTCACAAATTTCCTGGACACATCTCAGTCTAGTTGAATTGACATTAGATATTGGCTACAATAGTGTTCAGTAATTACATGTGCTTATGAAATCTTTCCCACTTTGCTATCCTAATACATGGTTGTCAAATCTGTGAGCCTGAGCTCCCCTTTCATCTACTCAGGTCTTTCTTCCAGATATACTGAGTTATAAACAACAAACAAAAATTGTATACATTAGCAGCTGAAGAGATGGCTTGGTGAGTAAATAGTGCTGTGTAAGCATAAGAACCTAAGTTTGAACCTTGAGCACCCTTATAAAAAGCCAGGAGTGGCAACATGTGGCTCTCATCCAAGCACTGGGAGGTGGACATGGCAGGATCACTGGCAGACAGTCTAGCCAATCGGTGAGTGCCAGGTTCAATAAGAGACCAAGTTTGTAAGGAACATAGAGGAAGACACTCAATGACCTTCACATTTGGTCTCCACAGGCATAAGTGTCTATAAACACACATACACACACACACACACACACACACACACACACACATACACACACACATACACACACACACACACATACACACACACACACACACACACACACATACACACACACACAAAACAAAGAAAAAGAAATAAGCAATATATACTCAGGTGGTGCAATGAGATGTTTTGATGCATACACACGGTTGAAACCACTGCTGTAGTCAAGCTAATTAACATATCCATTGTTACTTTTTATGGGCGATAAGAATACTTAGGATCTATTCCAGTCTTATTCAAGTTACCTCAATAAGATTCTCTAATTATTAGTATATAAATTTTGTACATCGTTTATTAAATTATAGTAAACGTTGAGTCAATGTCAAGTATCTGTCACTCAGATCCCAGGAGAGAGAGAAATAAGAGAAAGAATCTAAGTATGTTTCCTGGCTGCAAGATGCTTTGGTGGGATCATGGATTATAGATGAAAGGAGTGAAAGAATTAATATTCATGTAGCATTCACTCTGGGATGGCAGAGTTCAAGATTAGAGAGACGAGCAGCCAAAGTGGGCAGAAATCCTTGACAGGGCGACGCTGGGCGATGCTTCACAGAGGGCCCGAGATTTGAGGTGGGCTTGAGAAATGGAATGAACTGCATTTGGAGAGTGGGGAAGCATGCCAAAGGGAAGACCTGGATTGAGATAAATGGCGAAGTCAGAATATGTGCAGTCCTTAAAGATGGCACTGGCTAGCTTTAGCGTCTACATTCTCATTTAGGAGTAGAGACAGATAGGCTTATGCTGAGAGAGGCACAGAGAAAAGAAAGGGAAACTAAAAGGGAGGAGTGGAGGAAAGGTCAAAGGAAAGAGGGAAGGAGGGAGGGAAGAAGAAGGGAAGAGGGAGGAACTAGGGAAGGAGGGGGGAATGAGGGAGGAGGAATGGAGGGAAGGAAATTCGAATCCACATTATTTTGAGCTTGGTACCCTTGACAGACAAGGTAACTCAGCAAGTACCCGCCTATCCTTGCTCGACACTGAATGGCTGACCACCATCTATGCGGTGCCTTTAACAGCTTCCTGGTAGAAGCCCGTATGCAAACTTGAACCAAAGTACCTGTCAAAGACGGCTTCTAAATCAGAAACAGCATTTTATGGAAGGCTGAATCCAGAGAGCCTTTCCTGCCACCTTCGAAGATTAACCAAAATGCACTGGATCTGGTACCTACCTATCCAAATGCTTCTGGAGGGTAACCGTGAAGCCGGGCTGTGCCGACTTCCTGCGGCACAAACGCAGTGGCAACAGCTGGGCTTCCTAGAAGAAATGTGGCTGGAAGTGGGCCTTCAAGTCTGAGATCACAGACTGAGCTCTTGATGCTCTATTTCCATCCTAACTAGGACACAGTTTGCCAATAGCAGAAGAAAACTAATTGGTCCTGGGGCAGCTCCAAAGCACATGGAGAAAGGCCCTGTGGCCTCCTGGGAGCTACTGGAACCAGTTAAGGCAGGGAAATAGACAGAAGGGAGTTCAAACGATAAGACTCCTAATGAGACTGGAGTATGCATTTGGCTAAGATTTTTCCTAATTTTGGAACGCATTGGAAACTTCTGAACATCATGTTCTATTTGGCTCCGACGAAACATAGCTTTGCATTTGCTCGATGTTTATTTTATCCTTCAAGATCAGAGCACACTTTACTTGTAGCTCAATTTTTGTGTTGAACACAAGCCCCCACTTAGAAAAACAAGCTGATGTTTTTATTATAGGTCCCTAGGGTAGTGGTGGGGTGTTCACAACAACAACAACAAAAAAAGCTTTCTCTCAAAAAATATGCATACCAATATGGAAAATATATGCAGACAGAAATACCCATGTGGATAACATTTTGTAAAGTCTAAAGTAAGACTCCTTAATCCTCTGGCCTTTCCTCCATTTGGGCAGGGCAGTGTCTTCCTGCCTGGGAAAATCTCTTACCATATTTAAACAAATATTTGGAGTAAGAAGACTATAGCTTTTCTCAACCGCTCCCAAACATTGAATGAGGGTGTTGCCTTGTGGGCACCCTTCCCACCTCCATCTCACTCTTTCATTTGCTCTGAAATGACCTTCCCGGTCTTCATAGGTAGACAATCAAGTGCCCCCCCCTAGCTCATCACTGGGGACTACAATGGGACAGAAACAGAGAATTGAGAGATGCATTTGCATCAGCCCGGATTCTTCTTGAAACCCAGCCTGAAATAACTGAAGCCAATGCATGCACCTAAAAATTGAAAAAAATAAATAAAATATATAAATCACATTTAAAAAGTGATGTATTGCTCATGTAGTCTTCCCTGCCACCTTCAGCTGCAAAGCTGGAGAGCTGTGATTGGCTCAGTTGAATCACTTGCTGACGTCTGAGCCAACCACGGCACCTGGACCTTGGTTACATCATGTTGCTAGGCAAAGAGAATTTATTTCCAGAAGAAGGGGGGGTTGGAGGTGGCCAGTGAGGGGGCACTATAAACTGACAAAAGGGAGGCGTTCGTGGTATTTCAGAACCAGCACCCTAGATCGTACAGAGAGAGTTCTTTCTTCAAACCAAAGGCACCAACAATAGAAGAAATCATCTTTCAAAGTCACCTCGAGGGGATCATCAAGGTAGCACAGGGTAGTGACTAAAAGCTTGAACTCCATTCTAACCGACTCAAGTTCAAATCCTAGCAGTGCCATGTGGTAAATGTGATGTTTGGTCATCTTAAAATATTTGTTTGCATTTGCTTTAGAATTTCACTTCTGTGAACAGACATGTGACCAAGGCAACCCTTATAAAGGACAACATTTAATTGGAGTCTGGTTTACAGTAGGCTTAGAGGTTCAGTCCATCATCATCGAGGTGGGAGCATGGCGGCATCCAGGCAGGCATGGTGCTGGAGGAGCTGAGGGTTCTACATCTTCATCTGAAGGCTGCTAGAAGAACTGGCTCCCACTTGGTTAGGAGGAGGTCTCATGGCCCATCCCCACAGAGACACACTTCCTCCAACAAGACCACACCTACTCTAATAAGGCCACACCTCCTAGTGCCATTCCCTGGACCAAACATATTCAATCCAGCACAGTATTTATTAATTATAAATAACAGAATCCACTATGAGATTGTCCATGTATATATTGATTATATTTAACCCATCTCTTATGCTTTCTCGTGCCTCTCTTACTTCCACTCGTCCCTCCTCCTTACCAAGCAGTCATTAAACTTCCATGTCTTCCGTGTATCCATGTGTAACCCAAGGAGTTTCACTGAGTTGCTTAAAAGAGGGTAGGTGAGGGGTTATTTACAGGAACACGAACATCTCGCCAAGGGCTACATCCTTTGTATTTGAACTTTAAGCCTAAGTCTTCATATTTACAACCTGGAAATAATAAATATAATTTTTCTCTTAAGTTATCATGTGGATTAAATGAAGCAGAGTGCTTAGAATGCTTGCTGGTGTTAAACGCTTGAAGGTCATTTCATCTTCAGTGTGCGTGTTATTATCACTGGTGTGATCACAGTTATTAACCAGTGTGCCCACTAAGTTCCAGGCTGGAAATTTCCAGGAAGGGTGGTGAAGATGGTGTGGCTCCATTCTATCATCTTTGGGGACCAAAAAGCATCCTGCTATGTGGGTCTTCTCTCTCCAGCACACTGCTTCTGTTCTTTCCCCCACCTCCCATAATTCTCCTTCGCATCCATGGAGGCAGGAAATGTTTATGTAAAATAAAAGCAAGATAATGTTTCCTTGACACTTGCTTACCTGGGCAAAAGAGCTCTCGCAGGTAATTGAGTGCCACACAACTGAAGTCTCTGAAGCCATCTGTAGTCCTCAGAGAGCTATGGAAAAAAGCTCACCAACCCCAGGACCCGCAAACAAGGTGATATGCAGCTCCACCAGATGGCTTGACAAGTAAAGCTTCCAGGAAGACCCATGGAGAAAATCCAAGTCTTCTGAGACTCTACTCCACCGCGTTTCCTTTGTTAGATCTTGCATTCAGTGAAACTTTCCATGGAGGGTTTTAGAAACGGGGTGTTCTAACGGAGAATGGTGTCCCCACTGCTACTCCACTGCCAGGGACCAACCCGTGTATAGATTTACAATTTAGGCTTTTTGTCAAGGAAAAGGGAAGCAGGTGGCTATTCACACACGTCCCCTGCACTCTGGCGAATGTCTGTGGCACTGATTACCCAGGATTCAGAGTCCTATTATTTTAAGGTTTCATAATATGTTTTCTTTCTAATTATGGGCAGCAAGTGGACTACTACCTTGTGTTTACATAGAACCGGCCCTTGGAAAGTGCTGGAAATAATGACAGACTCTCTCCCTCCAGAGCTCCCTGGGAAAGCAGCAGGTCCTCCTCTCTCAGCTTTTAAGGTTGCACAGCATTCAGAAGCCTGTGGAGTCCAGAGCCTGCCTTTGCTTTGAATAAAAAATGCAGTCGTGGGTTTCCTTTCTAATAGGAAAACATTTGTAAGATGAAATGAGTGGTTATTCATACTGTCCAGGGTAATCGCCACGAGAAGGAATTCAGCTAAGATTTTCTGATTTTTCTCTTTCTTTCTTATATATTTTTACCTTTTTTATGGGTTTTTTGTTGTTATTGTTTTGGATTTTTTGTTTTTATTTTGTTTTTGTTTTTGTTTTCAAGAAAGAGTCTTGCTATGTAAACCCGGCTGGCCTTGAACTTACTGCCTCGGTTTCTTGAGTGTTGAGATTATAATCATCGTACACCATGCTCTGTAAACTTTTAGCATAAGAAGATAATTTATCCACTTTCTTCCCATACTGTCATCGTTTTCTGGTGTTTGGTACATACATGCATATGTGTGTGTGTGTGTGTGTGTGTGTGTGTGTGTGTGTGTGTGTGTTGAGAGAGAGAGAGTTTGTTTGAGTTTGTGCATGTGTGTGTGTGTGTGTGTGTGTTGAGAGAGAGAGAGAGAGAGTTTGAGTTTGTGCATGTGTGTGTGTGCATGTGCGTGTGTGAACAACTATATATAGATTCTAGACTGATCTTGAACTCTAAATTGTCCTGCCTTAGCCTCCCAAGTGCTGGTCTTATTTTTTCCATTTTTTCTACCCTAACTGTATAACTGTAGTGGTACTACATATCCTGTGGACAGCAGAATAACATGCTCACAATGACACCAGCCATTGTCCTCCAAAGCTCACACATGTCCTTGATCCCAGTACACTTGTCCCTGTATGTTCCAGCCCTAAACAGCTGCAAGCCTTCATCTAGTCCAATATGGTCTTATCATCACAGGAGGAAAACACTGAGGCTCAGGGGTGTGGAGTGGCCTAATCAGGGCTCTGCAGCTGATTAGTGGCCCCGCAAGGACATGAAGGCTGTGGTCTCCAGGGTTACTTACTACAGTGACCTCACAGTAGAGGGCCTCTTACACGGTTCCTACCTGCTGCTCCTATCTACCCAAAAGATTTTTACATTACCTGGGTCTATAGATAAAACAGATATATAAATCAAACATTAACTGCTAACAAATCATAAGAATGATATTTGAAACAATTTTGTCATATATGTATGTGTGTGTGTATGCGTGCGTGCGTGTGTGTGTGTGTGTGTGTGTGTGTGTGTGTGTGTATGTATAATGTCTTAATTAGATTTTTACTGCTGTGAGGAGATACCACGACCAAGGCAATTCTTCTAAGGACAACACTTAACTAGGGCTGGCTTACAGGTTCAGAGGTTCAGTCCATTATCATCAAGGTGGGATCATGGCAGCATCCAGGCAGGCATGGTGCAGGGGGAGCTGAGAGTTCTTTTAAAAAAAAAAAACTTTTAGCGCTATTTAATATTGATCTATGGCAACTAGATACAAGGTTGGTAAGTAGCATAAAACAATGGTAGAAGACAGAGATCATATCACTCCTAACACATGGTAATTTAGAAGGAACCTGATTTCTTTCCATTGAATATCAATATCCCATACACTGGGTATAACATGGAGAACACAGAATGATTCACTAAATTTTCCCATATGAGTTTATTTTCTTTTCCCCAGTCCTCACACACTGAATAATGCTATAGTCATTGTTCCTTAATGTGGAAAACTTAGAGCATTTCAGGGGAATATAAAACAACCAAGGAAACCTGCCAGGTGTGCTGGCATGAAATATTCCCTTTATTAAACTGAGCTTCTGAACATATTGTCAAATTTATTCTTATCAGTACACAGATAGAGAACCAAGTATTTCTTACTATCTCATCTAATCTGCAACAACAAAAAGTTCTTCCCAAGCCTACATAGCACTTACGTGGCAAAGAAATGAATGTGAAATAGAAAGTAAAGTGGTGGCGTAAAATCTGCATACACGGTGAAATTCAGAAGACTTTGTATCTACACCAACAGCAGCTCAGAAAAGTACACACAGGTGACAACCTGACTCTGAAGCCTTAACAAAGCCTAGAAAATACAGTCGCAAGGAAATCTCTAAACACCCATCACACATCAGAAGTTGATAAATACCTGGAGGAAATTAGTTCTAAGGAAATAAATGGTCAGAAGATTACTCATCCCTTTTCCCATAAATATCATTAAATATCAATAAAAGAAGTCTCATATTGTACAAGTCACCTCATTGAAAAAGTCGGGGAGGTGAGTTAAAAAATAAACTCACAAACTTAGAAAACACATTCATAAGGGAAACAAATGAAAAATATCAGGGAAACAAAAATTCTTAGAAACTTTAATAGTTGTCAGGAGCCATCAAGGAGAAGCTAAAAACTAGCAGGTAATCTTTCTTAAATGGTGAGACCACTCACTGTCTAAGTTATTGGTGGATTTGCTTCTCTAGGCAAGGCTGAGAAGATTTTATTTTAGGAAAGACTGCTATTAATATGCCTTTCCTGTTATTATTAAAAATACATATAGCAATCATTCGGTATTAGCTCACTCTTTTGAGCAGATCTCTGCAGAACCATGAAGATGTGTAGTGATGCTATGTAGACAAATAGATGATTGTTTAATTCTTAGTAATGACTCTATAACTGCATGCATGGGCATGCAAACATTCACTCAAGACGTGTGTATATGTGCATGTGTGCACACGTGTAAGCCATGTGAATGAAAGCAAATGCTTACAAATGACAATCGGCTGGTTACCTTTTCACGGGGAAAACTAACTCTTGAGTGGATACTCGACAGTTCAGGACACCGAGGATCTTCGAAACTTTTCACAGCTGATCAGTATTTTGATTTTCTAAGCATCACAACTGAGAATGCTGCTTCGTGTAAATACATAGAATAAAATGGTAGAGATGTGATTAGGGCCATTTCAGACACTGACACGCTCTGTCCTGATTCCAAACCGGAACTCATCTAGTGTTTTTTATGAAACCCTAGCAGCTCAAATAGCTTTTAAAAGTGAACGATTTAGCACAGTGGAATCCTAAAATACACCAATCTGAAACTTACAGGCTGGAGTAGAAGGGTAAAAATAATAAAGAGTTCACTGTCGTAAGTAAACCATGATATTTCGGTAAGACCAGAAAACTTTGAAATAAGAGCTAAAACACCAAAACTAACACACAGTAGTGTCCGCTCTCCACCAGGGTGATTGAGGAAGTGGCTGTTGCCTTGTGTGACAACAGTGTGCATGTCCTGAATACAGAACGAAGGCTGCAGTACAGCCACAGGACACAGCCCAGGTGAATGCTGTCAGGATCTTTTGGGAGTCGTTAGGATGCATTTAGTTTCTTTGGTTTTTGGTTATTTGGAACCTTTTACTGTATCAAATTATTCTGCTACCCGACCCTCAGGTATGCAAGCATCCACGAGAAACTGTGGATTAGAGTAACAGACGGTGAAGCCCCTTGATGTCAGCACTTAACACAGGGAACATTTACTCATCTCTAGTCACTTGAGAGTACAATACATGTTTTCTTGGTAGGAAGTGGTGGTTGTCCCACCTTGCAGTGATTCAGGGATCTAAGTGTGGTCTCACCATCCTGGTGTGGTGGCTCTGAACTGGGGATGCTGTGGTACCCCGGGGGCCATTGGGTATTGTCTGGAGCTGATTTCCCACTCTTGGCATCTGGAAGGCTGAGGCAAGGCTAATGGTAAGTATCATGCACTACAGACTCCCACGTTAAAGATTTCTCTGCCCAGTAACCCCAATATCCAGAAGCACTGCCCAAGGCATTCGTCATCTACATCTAAGCATCTGAACAGAGAGCTGCAAGATCCAAGCACCTGAGTGCAGGAGGCCAAGCACTGAGTCCTGGTGGGTTGTTGATGCCAGTATCCATTTGGGGATGAACAAGCAAGACCTTTTGGTACACAACCGTCCATCTTCGCACGGTGATTTGAAAAGAACATCTGCCTGGTGGCTCATGACATTGTGGAAACATCAATTGAGCAGGAATGTTAGTGCTACACAAGCACGGCCCGACGTCGGCCTTCGAGTTTCGGTTCCTCTGTCAAGTGTCTCCCTATGACTCAACGTAGCATTTGGCACTGCAAACACTACAGTCGAGCAGAGATGTTGCTCTTTCGAGGAAAAGGCTGTTTCCCTCTATCATTCCTGTCTCTGCAACTGATGATGCCACTTCCTCCCTCACTGTGCTGAGCCACCATTACCTGCTCAGCCAATCTCCCCAGCCCTGCCTCTGAGACAGTTCCCTGCAGGCGTGGCCATGCATTAGCATCTGTGGCCTGATACTGCAATGACCCCCTCCATGGCCTCTTTGCCTCCTTGATTACCACACCCAGTCTACTACCCCAGGGTGAGCCAAGTACACTTTTTTTTACTGGAATGTAAAAAAAGGAAACCCACTTACCTCTTTGCTCCTCAAGGCCTGAGCTGCCTTCCCTCACTCCCATAAATTCCTGGAATTGATACCAGTGTTTTGGTTTGGTTTCAGCATGGTCCCCTTCTCTCTATCCTGCCAATACTATGGTTACTATGAAAATAACTAACTTGGGAGTGAGAGTCAGCTCCGAGTAATCATCCTCGCCAGGGTCCATGAGATTGTTTCTCTTGCCTCTTTGCACTTCTCGAATTTCACTACAGATGCCAGTTTCTCTTGGTGTCTGGGACTCTACACTGACCCAGATGCCAGACAGTTTTATCTTCCTCTCCTTTGCAGGCCCAGGGTCCTCTTCCCAAGGGAAATCATTCTTGAAATTGCTACCCCTTCCAAGCCCCCAGCCTTCGCTGGTTTCACGGCCTCTGCAGCATGAGTCCCACTCTGGCCAGTGTGCATTATTCTTTCTCCTCTCACCTCTCGTCTCATCAAACAACATGAAAGTTCTGCGAGGAGAGAAGATGTGTCCCCTGCTCTATGGCAATGTGGCGCACAGCAGCTATCGGAACCACACAGTCACTGAATCAACGCAGGGACAGAACGACAAAGCCCCAGGGGATGAAGGAATGAAGAGTGGGAAGCCTTGTCCCAGCCCGGGATGTTAAGGAGCCACACGCAGAATGGACAATGCAAAGGACAAGCCCAGAGGCCTGATGGAGAAGTTCCCTTTGTGTTGGTGCTGCTCTTCCCTCTCCTCCTCCTCCTCTGTCATGACTGCTCTGACTTCTCGTCTTCACTTCCTTCACTTGCTTTTAAAAACCCACAAACACAAAATCTAAACTAGTCTTCCTAGTCTTGGGTCACCTGCCTGGCTGCTTCCTGAGACCTGGTCTTGGGCAGAGAGATGCCCTTGACACGAGCAGGACTGATGGCAGGATTTCACTTTGATCACTCATCTGTCTTCATTATCTTTTATAGATTAACTTTCTGTCCCTTCCCACTATCGGCAGACAAGCACCGTGCTCAGTCTTTACATGGGCACAGTAACCGTTGTCTAACAACCACACATTAAGAAACCAGATTCTGAAAGTTGAGCCGAATCAAAGAGGGACACCTGAATTTGCTGTATGCCAGGTACTGTGACAAACACAACTTAAGGAAGTGATGTAGGAACACTGGGTCATGAACGATAAGCAAGCAAGAGATGCTTTAAGGTACGGGCGAGGGTTGTATAGGTTATATACGGAGGCTGTGCTGCTTCATCTAAGAAGAGACTTGAGCGTCGTGCGTTTTGGTATCCACAAAATGTCCAAGAATGTATCTCTCAATAAAGTGTGAGCTGTAGAGCCCATAGTCATATAAGCTTTGAAAACTGCAAAAACAGGATACTCTCTGATTGTAATGGTGATAAGATTCTTTTCCATTCCCACCCCACCCCCTCCTGCTTCCCACGCTTTCGAGCACCCTATGCAGACTTTCTGCAGTATTTTTGGAACACGGCTGAGGTGAAGTTGAGTTGGCATATTTAGCTTGGGTTTAAGGAGATATATTTAGTTGGCTTTTCGTCACCTCCGAGCATAGATAAGTTACTGCTATTCATAGGAATTGCTTCTAGAAATACCCTGTAATTTAAGGGCCAACTCATGCAGCATTGTGAGACCAAGGCACACAGTCTACCGTGACATGTGTGCAATAGAGGACTTGGCCCTGGGAATATATGGGAAATGAAAGATCACCTACGTTTGAGGTTACCACAGTGGGAAGTGGTCTGTGGGACTCCTCCCCTACCGATCATGCAAAAATGTAAGCCAGAATCTCCATCCTTCTCACTGTGTTAGTTAGGGTTTCTATCGCTATGGAGAGATACCACGGTCATAGCAACTCTCATAAAGAAAAGCATTTAATTGGGACTGGCTTTAGAGTTTAGAGGTTTGGTCCATTGTCATCATGATGGGGAGCACAGCGGCACACAGGGCTGGGGAGGAAGCTGAGAGTTCTACGTACAGTCTGCAGGCAACAGGAAGACAGAATGACACTGGGACTGCCTTGGGGCACCCAAACTTCAAAGCCCACCCCACTTCTTTCAACAAAACCACACCTCCCAGTAACACCACTTCCCGTGACCCTGTGACCACCACAGTGGTCACAAACCACCATAGTGACCATTACAGAATTTTGACTCTGGACTATAAACCTAGAGGAGTTTTCTAAACAGCATACATGTCCTGCTGTGAGGCTCAGGCTTGTGGATGTCAACTATTACACCTAGAAAGAAGTTATGATGTACTGATGAAAGACTACATCACCTTTCTATTATTCTTCTCTTTAAAATCGAGATGCTTGAAAGAGACCAGCAAAGAGTAAATATTCAACATAGTCTATGGAAAATATTATAATGTATAATGAACAGTTAACTAGAGGGGCTTTTCTCTGAATTTTGTCTTAAGTGACCCCAAAGGCCCATGTGGTAAACTTGATCTCTAGATGAGGCAGAAGCTTGATGACAGGGCTGTGTTATTAGGACGTGCTAGAACCCTTAGGAGGTGGAAGCTAAGAGGTATTTAGGTCAGTGGTGGGGGCAGTCCTTAGGAGACTCCGGGGACCCTCCCCCACATTCATTTCTTTGCGGTTGTTTTGTTCAGAGGCATGCTCCCACCATGATATACTGCCCCACCACAGCACTAAGGCAACTGGATGAATTGGTTCTGGAGTGAAACATCCAAAATGGTGGTTTACTAATAATTTCAAAAAATTATGGCGATAGGAAGATGACTAACACAACATGTGGTTTGGGTTACTGAGAAGAATAGCATGATGTGTAGTCATGAGTACACATGAGTAGAATATGTATGTATAGATAACATATATATTTATATATTAGATAGTATATATAGACAGCATATGTATATAACAGATGAGTCTCACACAGAAAATATAAAGAAGGAAAGAAACCATTAGACTGCATTTGAGATGTCTCATCTGCCTTAAAAATAGTCCCCAACACTTATTCATGTTGAAAAAAAAGGAATTAAATTACGGAATTCATTATAGATCAGAGTTGGTAATCTTTGATATTCTCCTTCCCCTGTCACTAAGGAGGGAAGCTTCCAGTGTTTTATTGTTACTGCTTGTTCTGTTTATGCCGTACTATATAGATTAAGCCTTGGACCGTGTATATAACAGGCAATCAATCAACCACTGAGATTCTTTTTTTTTTTCTTTTTGAGGCAAGGCTTCACAAAGTTTCCTAGTTTAGCATCAAACTTTAAGAAATTCTTGAATTTGTAATCTTTCAGCCTTCTGTGTAGCTTAGATAACAGGCTACAAGGCCTCCTCTTCAGGGTGACTCTTGACCAAGCTATAGGGAGCAAGCTGACATCTTGGGGGGGGGGGGTGCACACGTTATTCCTAGGTCAGTCATTCTGAGGGGTGAAACAGCAAGTTGTACCCGGAAGACCCTCGATGCAATCAGCATGGTGTAAAAAGGTCTTTCTAGTTGTCCTGTGTCCTCCCTCCTTCTCTCCCTCCCTCCCTTTCTTCCTTCCCCTTGAGTACAGTAAGAACCCAGGGAGCCTTGGACTTAGGCAAGATCACACCACGTTACACCAACTTACACTTGAACAGCAAGTTACCCTGCGCCGCCTGTACCCACCCTTCCATCCCCCGCAGGACTGGGCTGTTCTCGCAGGCCATCAAGTGCAGCTTCTGACCTACCCCTGACTGTGGTTCCCAGGCGGTGAAAACAAAGCCCAGTGCAGTGAGGCCCTTCTTCACATGCCAAGCAAAGATGTATATGCTAAGCGAAGCAGCCAGCAGATAATCATTTACCTCAGCTGTGACCTTTGCATTGGAGGTAACTAGTATGATTAAGCACCTGCTGGCTGAGGCGATGTTGAAATTGAAATTCTCTGGGCCTGACTCAATGCTTTTCAACCTCATCCCTGTTCCTCTCCACCGGGAGATCGGGCTCCTGTCATAACAAACAGGGAAATCCCCACCTCAGGCCTGCCTTGAAACCCTGCACCCAGCCAGGGTTTTCTTTGTCGATGGGGGTTTGTTTACTTGCTGGGCAATGAGAAGCCGACAAACTTGTACTTGAACCCAGCAGAGGAAAGGCTACAGAGATCAAATAACACAGTGGATGGGAGGAAGCCAAGGCCAAAGGCGGACACCACCTAATCCCAGAAAGTAACTGCAGCTGTGCTCCAAGGCTGTCATCATTTTCTTACTGGAACCCTTGAAATGTTGTTTATCTCCTCTCTGAACTTGGGTGAGTGTGCCACCCTAGGATACTAACGTCCCGGTGAGGTGAGCTGCCCTCCTTTTCCCAATGTTGATTTCATTTGGACCCCTCCATTTTCAGCAGTACATGGCTCTGCCAACATTTCTTTGTCTTCTGACCACTGCCTTGAGAACCCCCACTCACACTCCTTCTTACCCCCCAGCTTCCTGTGAGAAACCAGGGACTTAAAGATGATCACATTCGTGGAGATGCTTAATTCAGACTTTCTCTTGAATGGGCCAACAGGAGAGAAGGGAGTAAAACAGGGTAGTCTAAAATATGCAGTGAAAGCTTTGGTTTGCAAGCACAGTCATGCAGAAGGCTTGACTTGGCATATTTAGACACTGGGAGCCAAATTCTCCCCTTGATTGAACTCTGTGCCTCTTGCTGGCATGAGGAGGCACACAGCTTCCACCTTCTCAGAATGCAGAAACACAGGAGTTCCCAAGAGATGTAGGCTCCACCCTTATTGAGCAGGAGGAGGGCAGTGTTAATACAGGAAGCAATTAGCATGGGGCCCTGAATGGGAAGAGTTCATGGTATCGGGGAGAAAGTGAAGGAGGAATAAGGAGAGGGGGACCAAGTGTACAGTCAGTGAGGCCTTGGGAATCCTGGTGAGGTCTGAAGTCACTACTTCTTTTCGATTACTGTCATTACAGGCTTTAAAATGGGACAGTGTAAGAACCAGATTATATATAGATTGGACCTTACTAAAATTCATTTTGAGAAATTCAAATATCAGAACACAGCAAACCTGAAATCCTAGTACCTTTCCCTCACACACTTCATCTTTTGCTCAATGAAGAGATGAGTTGTCGAAACCTCCTTATGAAAGAATCCTACACGTTGAAGACACGTAACAGAAGCCTACTCTAACTCCAAACAATTATTTTCATTACCGTTATTGAACCTTGACTGTCTTCAGGGGGCTTATTTGAACATACAGAGTATCCATAGGATGGTAAAAAAAAAAATCACAAACCATAGTCGGCTTTTCTCTAATACCACACATAAGTAGGGAAGACAAAACACTAAGGCAGGCAGTGTAGCTAAGAGGTGACCCAAATAGACAGTTAAACCTCACAAGAAGAGATACTGAGTGTGTGTGTGTGTGTGTGTGTGTGTGTGTGTGTGTGTGTAGGGAGGGGGGGGAAGAGGAGAGGAGGTGGGACAGCTCATTCCTGCCTCTCACAGTGATAGAGAGATGCTAAAAATTGTGGTTGATAGTGAAGGGGGACATTAGGAGGGAAAAGCAAAATCCATACTAGGACACACACGGGGGATGGGGGGCAGTTTTAGCTGACATCCAGAACTGCCGTGCTGCTCTGAAAAGTGTTCCCAAAGATTCAAAATCACCTCTGGTGGTTTCCCTTTGTACCTGTAGAAGGTGTTTTGATGAATCGTCCTAAATTGATTCAGAAAGAAGGCAACTTTTAGGGAGGGTTTCAGATGCAGACCAATTAGTTCCCTGATGATGCGAGCTATTTGTTTTATGCTTACTTCCTGGGTCCCCCTGGAAGCCAACCGAAGAACGGTTTCTAATTGCTTAGTGCCACTTAATTCTAGAGAGTTCATTTACCTCCCATGGACCAGTTTGACTCCTTTATCCTAAATCTGTCATGGAACATGCCCTCCCTTTAATGTATTCATAACTTTCTACTCCCTTCAGAACTGCTCAGATGCTGAGTTTAAAGGGTAGGCATGACCCAGATCCAGCTTGGTTTCTGGGATAGAGATCAGGAAGCCTTCTGTGTGTGGGAGCATCCTCAGAGTTGGTTTGTAAACAAGATGCAGCTAGGATCACAATGCTGGGGGTTGTAACCCGCACAAAAGTGCAGCCATATAAAGAAAAGGGCTGGAAAGATGTCTCAGCAGGTCTTAAGGGAGCTTGCCACCAAACCTAATGGCTTAGTCCCATCCTCAGAATCCACATGGTGGAAGGAGAGAACTCACTCTTGAAAATTGTCCTTAGACTCCACATGTGCACTGTGGTGTAATCATGCATACGCACATGCACACACACACACTCATACACACACACTCATACACACACTCATACACACACTCATACACACACACTCACACACACTCATACACACACTCATACACACACTCATACACACACTCATACACACACACTCATACACACACACTCATACACACACACTCATACACACATTCACTTGTGCACACATGCACACACACTCATATACACATTCACACACATTCACATACACACATACACATGTGCATATCCACATGAAAGCACAAGTGTGTTAGTGTGCATGTGTGTTTAACATGTATCAGAGGGGGCTATTTGGTGATTGTGTACCTGCAGCGTGTTGAGGAGAAAACACCAACAACAAAGAAGAAACTCCCTTGTGTGCAAGGAGGCCCTGTTTTCAGCAGCCAAACCACACACCCTACCAACAGGATGATTTCCCAGATAATGCCTCCGTCTAGCCGACATTTCCCCTGAGATTTTACAATTAGCTTTGTTTTGATTCCATGCCCTGAGAGCAGCCTTCTGGTTCTTATTCCGTCACTGCAGGTATCTGAATACCCAGAAGAGGTGCCCTGGATTACTGGAAATAAGTCGCTTAGTTACCAGAATGCTCGGTAGAGCCTAGCATTGTGAGGAATGGATCTGGTTTATAGCAGATACCTCAGCTCTCTGTAAGCATAGAATAACTCAGTCCCTCACAGTCTAGCAGGACGGGGAAAATAGAGGTTCTTTTATCAGAAAGCTGGGAGCCAGACTCTAAATCACTATTTCCTCCAACCCCCACCATCCCTTGGTTTCCACGCTTAAGACGCTGTGGGAATGAGTACCTGCCTTTGTACGACTGTTGTGAAGATTAATGGTGTTTATGGACCTGCATGTGCATGAAATGATTCAACCTATAGAAAGTGCTCGTTAACAGAACGACCCACTAGGTATTGGTTACTTACATGGAATGGCCTGCCCTGCCAGCAGCGGCCAGTGACCCTCTCTTTCCTTAACTTTATTGCACAGCCTTCGGTGTAGTTCCTTCTGGACACCCAACTCTGAAGACGACTTCATATGAAAGCTATAGTCTGAGTGGCCTTATGAGCAAAGGACTCCTGTGCTTATGCAGGTTATGTGGGTCTTTATGACTCCATTGTTGCCCCCCTTGAAATTACTTTTTCAACAAGTCCCTTGTTTTTATTTTGTACTCAGCCCTAGTATGACTTGGATAAGTGCCCATCTAATGACCTTTGTGTGAAAAACTTGTCCCCTGACGGGAGCACAATCATGATCTACTAGGATCTTTAGGAAGTGAGGCATGATGAGAAGTCTTAGGCAGTAGGGAGTGTATATTCCAGGGGTCTGCAGGAGTCTGCTGGTTTCCTTTCTCTTATTCCACAGAGAGTCATCCCCCCTGCACTCCTCCCAGCCCTGGCCCTGGCAAACATGATGCCTTACAACAAACTTCCAACTGGTCATGAACTGAAAACTTTTTTTAATCCCCTTTCCCAGTTTCCCCTCTGCACACCCCTATCCCATCCCCCCTTACCCTGCTTCTATGAGGATGCTCCCCCACTCACCCACCCACTCCCACCTCACCGCCCTAGCATTTCTCTACACTGAGGCATCAAGCATTCACAGGACCAAGGGCCTCCCGTCCCACTGATACCAGATAAGACCCCTTCAGCTCCTTCAGTCCTTCCCCAACTCCTCCATTGGGGTCCCTGTGATCAGTCCGATGGTTGGTTTCAAGCATCTGCATCTGTATTGGTCAGGATCTGGCAGAGCCTCTTAGGAGACAGCTGTATCAGGATCCTGTCAGCAAGCACTTGGCATCAGCAATAGTGCCTGGGTTTGGTGTCTGCATGTGGGATAGATCCCTAGGTGGGGCAGGCTCTGGATGGCCTTTCCTTCAGTCTCTGCTCCACTCTTTGTCCCTGTATTTCCTTTAGACAGGAGCAATTCTGGGTTAAAATTTTGGAGATGGGTGGGTGGCCCCATCCCTCAACTGAGAGGCCAGGCCTAACCTCTGGTTATGGTCTCAACAGGTTCTATCTCTCCTTGGTGGGGTATTTCAGCTAATGTCATCCCCATGGGGTCCTGGGAGGCTCTTGCTTTCCTGGCATCTGGGACTTTCTGGTTGCTACCGCAGTTCCCCACCCCCCATGGCTACACAGCTCTGTTCAATTTCCTGGCCCTCTATACACCTCCCCCATCTCCCCCATACCTGACTCTGCCCTTCCTTTTTTTTAAACGATGTGCAAAAATAAACCTTTCTTCTTCCTTCCAAGCTGACTGCCTGGGGCATTTTGTTATATGATTAACCATGGCTACAACCTACAAAGCTATCCTACCCACAAGAGACCCAAGTATTGTTCCTTTCATGTAGCTCTCTCTTCCATATGACATAGGGCTTCTCTCTATACAGCCTCAGCTGCCCAGGAATTCACCACAAAGATCAAGCTGTCCTCAAGCTCAAAAGACCCGCCCACCTCTGCCTCCCAGTACCAGGATTAAACAGTACTTCCCATCTCTATCTTCACTCCCACCTCCTGAATAATGAGCTCACAGTGTAATTCCTCCTGAGATGACTTGTAGCCAGCCTGGCCTTCCTTCTGGGCAGGGAGTTAGTCTGTACCTGCAACTGTTGCAAAGGACCTGAGGATAGAAGAGCCTTCCGCTCGCTCATGGTAGACTCCATTGCCAGAGTTAAAAGGAAGGAGTGGGCAGCATTCTCGGGTGACCACTAGGGAGCAACAACTATAGTTCCAGGAGTTCCCCCACCTGCTGCTGAAGCAGGAAACTCTCCATCCATCCATCCATCCATCTGTCCATCCATCCATCCAAGACTCCCTGTGAGACATGCACAGGATGCCTGCTCAGATAGGAGGAGCTGTATCTAGTTCTCGACTAAATCCTTTCATGGGAGTTAAAGGCAGAATGGTTTGAGTCAGATTTCATAAATCATTCTTTCTTTTGAGTTTCCAAGATGGATCGGCCCAAAGAAACACAGATTCTACCAAGTATATGGCCACGTGTCACTCATACATATCAATGTACTTTGTTCATATGTTGAATCTGACTTTGGGGCTGGGAACCTTGACATCACTTCTCCATTCCAAGGTTAGTCCCTGTCCTTCCTATGGTCTGATGATCTTTCATCCATAATCCTAGAATAGCCATGTAATTTTTCTTTGGTTACCCATAGTATCCTTATGTGGGCCAGCCTTCTGAGATGCTGTCTGGTCCAAGAAGTCACCTACGTATTCCACCTCTCTACAACTTGGTGTCTTTGATCAGCTCAGCTCGCTTAAGTCTTGTTTCTAAGAAGGGGTGTTAACCGTCCTGTTGCAGGAACCTGAGAAATAGTTTTCAAGGCTACAGAGAAAACAGAGACTAGGAAAAAGGGTTGTTTATTGCCAGCTCTCCCCACAGCCACTTACATAAGGGCTGGAGTTGAGACAGGCTGTCCCACCCAGGCTCAGGATAAGAGCTAAACTCCTGTGGGATGCTGACAGAAACAACGTGGGAACCACAGGGTCCTGGCCCATGACGTCCAGGAAGGAAAATCAAGTGGTGTGTGGTGATTAGTCTCTTCACAATGATGCTGTGGTTTCCTGGGGTGTTTGGAAGCATTTGGGGGTGGTGCAGTCTCCAAGAGGGGGAAAGGCTCTGAGAACAAGATATGAATAGTTTCTTGTTTTCCAGTTTTAAGATAGAACAATGCACACTCGGCTGTGTGTGAGCCTAAGAGTAGAGTCAAAAGTTCAGGTGTCTTCTGGCCTTTCAGATCCAACTCTGACTCATGGGCAGCAGCACAAATAAACACTGTATCCAAATCACTGTATCCAAATCCCGGATGGTTTAAAAGTTTGAGAGTAACCACGTAGGTTTTGTTCAATTGGTTTTTTGCAGAAATAAATACACAAAATCCTTTCTTCATAAAAACAAACACACAAAAGTTAACTCCGCCAGAAAAAAAAATGTAAACCCCACAGACAGATTATGTTAGCGGTCCAAGGGGACGACTGGCTTCCCCCACATGTTAGTGGAAAGCAGATGTGACTACAGCGAAGTAGAGGCAGACAAACAAGCTTGGCGACACAGCCAGCTTAGCTGCTCTTCACAGCCTCCCTCTGAGGGAGACACTGCAGCCTCTCTTGTCTATGCTGTTCCCAGCTTTACACGGGAATCTGAAAAACACTTTCCACATGTTTTTATTTAACTTCTGGTTAAAACGTGGACCCAACCTTTCTTGTTCCTCCCTCAACAGCCCTTATGACTAATTGTCCACCGACCTTTCTGCTTGCACATCTTACCTAGGTGTGCCTTTTTGTCTAGAGCCAGACACACCTAACTCTTAGCATATGTAGTCACAGTAACGTTTCTTCTTGTCACTTCCGGATGACAAGTTGAAACTAGTATAGCCTTACACATAAGTCATTTTTATCCAGCGTCGTACTGATGGAATTGTGTCTGCCCTGTGCTCTGTGTTTACCTTCCCTGACTCTCTCCTTTCTTCTCCTCTAGTCCTTTCGTTCATCTCCTCTTTTGCCAAAAACACTAAGCTCCGGTTGGAGAGATGGTTCAGTGGGTAAAGGTACTTGTATCCAAGCCTGAAGATCTACATTCACTCCTTGGGAATTCACATTGTGGAAGGAGAGTGGTAAACAACTTCAGCAAATAATCCTCTGGCTCCCACAAACTTTTCATGGCTCGCACACCTCACCTCCCCACACACAGTGAATAAATACGTAAAAAAGCTTTAAAGAAAAGCATCCACTTCCTCTATTAAAGACTCTGAATGTCTAACTTATGCTTGGTATATATGCGGAACATGAGCACAGCCCCTGGGGTTTTCAAGGATAGCCTGAGTCTGTGGGTAGGGGCCCTGACTCATTTCAACAAAGATGGAGTCCAAAGGGTGAGACAGGAAGCAGGCAGGACTCCAGGACACCCTGTGCTGATAACTCCAGAACGTCTCACCTGGATTACTTCTCATCCTCTTTCTGCCTGCTGCCCTTCAGAACCACCATGGACAGGGTGCACTCTCATTTATATCATCTTTAGTTTGCCTTTCAGACTCTTGAAAAAGGTAGGAAAACCCGAGAACAAAAGTCACTCAGGACTCAGGGGTTGCAAATGGAAAAAGCACATCTTGAGTCAATGAAAACCACAAATGGAAACATATTTGTTTGTGTGGCCAAAGGACAGCAGACAGAGAGATGCTAAAATGCCCCCCACAAGAGTGTTCCCACACTCCTCTGTTAGCGCCCGCCTCCTGCTGTTTTCCCAGACCTCGTCATTCCAGGAGGTGAGGATGTGGTTGCCAGCGAAGTTTATCTCCGGTAGCCTGTGACTTAAGCAGAAATGTGCTTCTACTCACCCCCACCTCTACTCCCACCCCAGCTAATCCCGTGGAAGGTTCCCCAAGGAACGGTGCTGACTGGCCCACTGTGGTGAGTATGTGAGTGCCACAGCTGAGACTCCTGCATCATAGACCCCTCTGTGACAAGGGCAGGAGGCCATTTAAATTGAATCAAACAGCAACCATTATGACATCTAAGAGAAGGAGACCTGCAAACGCCATCAGGCCACAAGAGGCAGATGACACCAGCCTTGGGTCTTCTGCCCAGTCCTCTGTCGCATAAGCAGGGCCACAAGATATATGTGATCTGGGTCTCACGTTTCTCCACAAAGATACAGTGACAATCACTGTCCCACCGTCCTGGAGAAGACCAAACACGAGAGTTTGTCCCATTTTCTTACCACTTATAACTACAGGTAATATTTGGGGTTTGCAGAAAACTGTAGACTTGGGGAATTAGAAAGATAGGGAAATCTAGATAATTTCCTACTTCTAAGCAGAGTTGAACAAAAAGGGGAATTGTTAGGTGTTCAAAGGTCTTACAGGGTCATTCTTTGGGTAGCAAAGAACAAGAAAGCACCTAAAATTCTCTAGGACTGTGGTTCTCAACCTTCCTAATGCTGTGACCCTTTAATACAGTTATGTTGTGGTGAGCCGCCAACCATAAAATTATTTTCATTGCTACTTCATAACTATAATTTTGCTACTGTTATGAAACATAATAAAAATATCTGTGTTTTCTAATGGTCTTGGGCATCCCCTGTGAAAGAGTCTTTTGACTCCCAAAAAGGTCAGAACCACTGTCCTAGGTTTTGTGAGATGGCGACTCTGCAGTCATGCCAGCCTGAGGTCACCTCTCTCCTTCAATCCTGTAGAACATTGACCGTCCCTTCATTCCTATTAGCTGGCTTAGTGGCCAGCAGACCTTCAAGTCCAGGGTTCCACTGAGGTGTTTCACACCAGTGACCCTGTACAAATTGAACACATACCTATCAGGAGTTAGGAAGTCTCAGTGCTTAGAACTAGGAGTCTGCCCTTGGTTCTCATCTCATGTGTCAACATATGTGAGTCTCCCCTGCATGTGTCAACATGACCATTCCTTTCCTGTGTCTCCATTGGATTCACGAACTTATTGTTGATAAAAGAAGCATGGGGTTAAGTGTAATCATCTAGCTAATCTTTAGAGCAATGTTTCAGGTCACAGAGAACTAAAGAGAGGAAGACACACATAGAGATACACAGAGAGAAAGAGAGAAAGGGAGAGAAAAAAAGAGTTTTGTTTATTGTCTTTCTCCATCCCAGTAGTAGGAAGAATAATGCCCACTACCACCCTAAAAAGTTCTCAGCTCGCTGAAGAGGTTTGCAACCCCATAGGAAGAACAACAATATCAACCAACCAGACCCCCCCCCCCAGAGCTCCCAGGGACTAAACCACCAACTAAAGAGTACACATGGTGGGACCCATGGCTCCAGCTGTATATGTAGCAGAGGATGGCCTTGTCTGGCATCAGTGGTAACTACAGACTGTTAGATGACAAATTTACATTGGCTAAGCCAATAAACATGTGATTGTTGGGGACAGGGGTTATTGTTACAGTCACAATAGGAACCAAATACACTTTCTTCCGCGTGTGCCAATGGAATGTTACGTTCTTAATGCGTCCAATGACTGGGCTGTGGAGAACCAACAGTGCGAAGAGAACAAGGCATCTGTCACTGCTCAGTTTTCATACCTGCAAAATAAGACCCTCTTATAAAAAGATCCCCAAAGCCTTTTTCCCTTGACTTCTGACATGCAATGACCTTTCTCTTTTCTTACTAATACCAAATGTTCTGGCACACCTGGCTGACCCTGGCTCACCACTCAGAACAGAACCCTAGCTAGGAAGGGATGGTCCACTGGACAGATGCCTCAGAGCCTGTCCACTAAGAACATGGGAACAGGAGCTGGGAGCAGACTCAGGAACTCCTAGGTGCTCTCTCTTCTCGGAAACCTTCTAGTGCTACATAAAGAACACTGGGGATCCAAGAACCTAGGGAATTATAAACCCCAAGCAACCACCAGAATTATCCTGAAGTGGTGGGTGGGACTAGTGTTGGCCTCAGAGGAGAAAGAAGCTCTGCGTGAGCTCTGAGGAACTCTCAGAGAGAAGAAAAGCCAGGAGAGCCATGGGCATAGTCAACGCAACAGGCTGATGGGAAAGAAGGTTTTGTATGTCCTGAGATCCTAAGGACATAAAGAAACCACATAATGGGGTCTTTAAAAGATTCCAACACAAAGAGACAAAGATTGAATGAGTTTCTGGAGGCTCTCCTGTATTTTGTGCCATATTGTTTTCCCTAGAGTCAGTGGAGTGGGATATCACAGGCACTCCATTGTTTTCCCCAGGCTCAGTAGAATGGGATATCACAGGCACTCCATGCACCTGGTGCTAGAATTTGTGGCTAGAATAGGTATTGCTACAGTTTGGCTCCTGGGATCCCCAAAAGGCCTGTGTGTTGAAGGCTTTGTCTCACTGTGGTGCTGTTGGGAAGAAGAGGAATGGTTAAGAGGTGGGACCTAGGAGAAGGTCCTTAGATCATTTGTCCCTAGAAATTTCTGTTGTTTACTATAGCAAATAAAAGCTAACTAATACACATGTCACTGTTTTCTGACTAGGACACAGTCACAAGGAAGCATGAATTTAAGGGAGCTATGTAGACCTCAGTATACAGAGTGGAGCCAAAGAGGCCCAGGAAAGAAAATGTCCAGATAGAAGTTTCAGATCCTAAGACGAAGCTGGGATGTGTGGTGATGGAAACTGAGGAGAGACACAGGTACATTGCAGCCCAGAGCAAGTCACTTTCCCTCAGACAAATCTCTAGTAGATAAAGCAACTGCCCATGAATAAAAACAGCTCGATAAGTTAGCACATGAAGAGCGAGAGCCCTCAGGCACCATCAAAGCATCTCTACCCCCACATCGCCAGTGGAAATGACCAGTAACACAGAGCCGTGTGATTATTCTCCCCATAATTACAACGGGTAATTGGTTCATGCCTTGCCTTCCTTAGACTCCACATCCTGACTCCTGCTTTCAGAGGCTCACTCTCCACATCTAATTATTTCTATGCTTTTTCTTCTGAGTCCTCCCCGATGTCCTTCTCTCTCAAGTCACCTGAATCATAAGACCAGGTTTGCTCCAGTCACACATACACATCTGACAGGCTCGCTTTGCATCTAAAGCAATGGTTCTCAATCTGTGGGCCATGACCCCTGTGAGGACCAATTGGCCCTTTCACAGGGGTCACCTAAGATCATCCAGAACATAGATATTTACATCAGGATTCATAACAGTAGCAAAATTATAGTTATAAAATAGCAATGAAAATAATTTTATGGTTGGTGAGTCACCACCGCATGCGTGCAGAACTCTATTGAAAGGTATCAGCCTCAGGAAAGTTAAAAAGCACTGAACTAGAGGCTCCACAAGGAACACAGCTCTGCTCAGGAAGGGGACCTCTTCCCCTATCACCTCGCCATTCCAGTTGTTCTCCAGGTCCAGGTAGCCAAAAATGCAGACAGCACTTTCCTGGAAGAATCTCACAGAAATCAATGGGAAGCCTCCCCCAGCCCCCAACAGTGTCCAGCCTTAGATCTCAAGGGTACTGCCCACCCTCTTCCTCCTCTTTCAGTGTCCCTTGCTTTGCCTCCCCCGAAGTCCTTGCCAGCAGGGACAGAAAGGTAATTGATGCCTTAAGGGATATCAAAGTGCTATTGAGCAAAACCACAGCTCCACAGCTACCCAGGTGCTTCCTGCCATGGGGAGGGAGACGAGTCTTTGGAAAACCCTAAATAACCCTGGGCAGGGATGTCAACTTGACAAATGACTCCAGAGAAATAGCCCCGTTGTTCTGCTGTGTGTGATTCATCCAGAGCCACCCTGTTGCAGGGGACCAAAGCCTTCCCTGAGTCTTGCCATTGCTCACCAGAAGACATTCCAAGGCACTTGTCTTGGTTCTCCCAGCCTCAGTCCTTTTAACCTTGCTTTCGGGTGGTTTTAATTAGTGAATCCCAGACTTGTGTCTTTTGGGTTTAAGCTGTATTCACGGGGAGACGGGAAGGAGAGGGGAAGCCCTTTCAAAGCACCCAGAGCTGCTCCTACACTGCCACTTTGAGGGCAGTCCTCAGTGCTTCTTACCCAGATGACAGTAGAGACCACACTCCTCAAGTCAGGGTCCCTTTGTCTTGTCATCCAAACATTTCTCAAATAATGTGCCCGCTTTGATACTTTTCAGTGACCAAAAGGGCCAATATAAAGGTCATGGTAGCTGGGTTTTAGCATAGGTTCTTGGGACCTCAGCCAGGTGCTCAGGGCTTCCAGGTCTCTGTGAAACAATATATGTATGTGCATGTGCATATGTACATGTGTATATGTATGTGTATGTGCATACGTATATGTGTGTATATGTGTATATGCATGTTCATATGTATATGTGTATATATGTATGTATATGTATGTGTGTATATAGTGTGTGCATATGTATGTGTATATGTATGTGTGTATATGTATGTGTATATGCATGTGCATATGTATATATAGTATGTGTGCATATGTATGTGTGTATATGTATGTGTGTGTATATATGTGTATACATGTGTGTATATGATGTGTGTTCATGTACATGTGTGTATATAGTGTGTGCATATGTATGTGTGTATGTATGTGTGTATATGCATGTGTATGTATACCAATCAGCCCAGTTGCCCCTCAGTACAGACTGTGAGATTCAAAGGGGTTTGCTGGGGCCACCTGAGACATAAGCCATAACAATGGAGGAACAGTATGGGGAACCCAAGGGCTCTACAGTTGTTTAGCCTACCCAGCCATGAGAGGAAACAGCAGCAGCCATACACCCAGGAAAAGGAATGTGGTCTTTCAATTAGGAAGCAGGTCTGCAGAAACTCGTTCTCATGACACCAGTGAGGACACTGAGTGGGAAGTGTGTGGCCCGGGGCCTTCGCAGAACACAGACACAACAGCACTCCAGTCCTCTTTGATCTTTTTGAACAAACTGTTCCAGCCACCAGGCTGTGACACACAGGGGAAGGCATGGGTTTATGACGTTTTGTCATGTTTTCTTTGATTTGCTGTGAAGGGACTCAGCAGATCAGAAGGCTGTCCACCAGCAGAGGTGATGTCTACATATAAGTCATCATCACAGCACGGGATGGTGCTGCTGGTCTGAAATGAGGTCCCAGGAGCATGCAGAAGGCTCAGCCAGTGTCCCTGAAGCCGCCATCTTTCATCTTCTGATTAATTTCTCATCCTGGTTTATGTGTTCTGGGTTTTAATGTCCTCAGGGCTCATCAGTGGCACCTTTGCTAATGTGAACAGAAAGCAAAGCCAATCCATTTGAAATCAAGGTCTCCTGGGTCTCACTGAGTGCTCCCCCTCACCAGAGTCGAAAGCGCTTGCAACCTTGGATTGAAAATTGAATGAAATTGCCTTTCTTTTTTTAATTCATTGAGAGACATCTGGCCACTGAAATTAAGGGTCACAAAAGTTTTAGAAGTTGCACCTGTCTGTTTCCCTCTGGAGATCTCCTTTGGTTCTTACACACAGGTCACCAGGGCCCAATTATTGGATGCTCTTAGTACAGGCAAAGTCAGCTGCAATTCTGACCTGGCCTGCATGTTTCCCTGCCTTCCTGAAAAGTGTCTAGTTACCCTTGCACTGTTCTGGGCTAGGATTACGACAGGAGCTTTGAGCTCTGGATTCTTGCCAGACTCTAGTATCCCCCAGAAAATGGACAGGCCTTCACACTGCAGAAATAAAGAAGAAGACCAGAACATATGAAACACTCTTACCTCAAAACAGCAACACCTGCATATCTGTACACACACACACACACACACACACACACACACACACACACACACACCATGTGCCCCTTTGACACTAAAAGCTACAGATTCAAAACACAGAGTTTTGGAACTACACAGACCCAGTTTTGATCCTGATCTGTCACCTGTTAGCCATGAGCTGGGCTAATTAGCCTTCTGAAAGCATGGACTTATCATTTATAAAGTGGTGGAACAGAAAGGACTAAACGACTGTGTTGCTCAAGGGCAGGAGGCGTAACACAGCAAAGCACTTTAGCAGACTCTGGCTGCTCCACGAGCTTGGTGATCGATTGATAACATTGCAACAAAAACAATAAAAGTCTCCTCTTCTATTCGGTACCTAAGCCTCCACAGAAAGTTGAAATTGACGCCACTTGGGGCTCTCCATAGAGTTCGCTAACCAGGCAGAATTATAATGCAGGTTACAACATCAATATCTGCTGTCACAGTGAATTCTGTGGCAATCTGCATTTTGGGGGTGCTCATGGGGGTGGGGGACTAGAAGTTTATCTTCATACTTTAAAGGCAGGGATAGAGAGGTCTAGAGACTGAGCACTTGATCAAGACCCCAGCTGCTTATCCCGTACATAGACTCAAGATCAGAAACTAGTTTTCATAAGTCCTGGCCTTGTGATCTTTTCCCTCATCCATGTTTGGAGGCATTTAAATCAGCCAGTTCTTTGAGGAGACAAGAACAAAGAAAGACGGCTTTGCATGGTGTTTGATTTTAAGCAGTGCCCACAGGGAACATCAAAGGGAAATCTTTACTTGGAGAGCCTCTGCACACTTCCTGTCCTCCACTGGATATAGCTCAAACTATACTGCGTGAATCTGAGGAGACGGGACAGCCCACCTGCAGTGTACACAGCACTGAAGCAGGCCATGTTCCCTGACAGCTTGTTCCCCTCTATAGCAGGCACGGTTTTTGCTTCAGGGGCATTAGAACTTACTAACAAAAAAAGAGATAGATTCCTCGTCTTCAAAAGGAGCTCATGGTTCTCAGACACACTCTTACATAGATGCAAAAGGGGTGGGGCAAGAGAGATCTACTTGGGCACGCATCTCTATGGAACTCATGGGGTTCCCTACAGCTAACTTGCTAAAACAAGCCCAGCCTTGGTTCACACTGACTTGTGGCTTTTTGAGCCCAGAGGTTCAGAAGCTCAGCACAGCATTTGTAGCTTAAGCAGTCACCCCTCATGTCAGCTCCATGGACATAGCTTTGCTCTTGCTACACCCAAGTATAGAACAACACCCAAGCCACTACATAGCTTTGAGAACAATTCAGTGTGTAAGTTGAAGCCAATAATTTTTCTTGTCTGTACCAACTTTCCCCATCTTAAAAAGTGTTTAGAATTCGGAGATTGTTGTTTTGATCTCACTTAAGAAACTGTGCTGGGCTGGAGAGATGGCTCAGTGGTTAAGAGCACTGACAGTTCTTCCAGAGGTGCTGAGTTCAAACCCCAGCAACCACATGGTGGCTCACAACCATCTGTAATAAGACCTGATGCCCTCTTCTGGTGTGTGTGTCTGAAGACAGCTACAGTGTATTCATATAATAAGTAAATAATTCAAAAAGAAAAAAAATGTTCTGGTGAGTATTAGATATCCTGAGTTGCACAACTATCTTGCTTTTTTGTATGTTCTCCTGACAGACTAGCAGATGTCTTAACACTTAACAGACATGCCTTAAGTGACCATATGAGAAAAAGCATAGAAAGATGTAAGGTATTATCTGCTCTTCACTCGAATCATTTTCTTAATATCAGTTATGCCACAGAGATGGCTCAGAGAGCACTGTCTAATCTTCCAGAAGACCTGGGTTCTGTTCCCAGCACCAACATGGTGGCTCAACTCCAGCTCCTAGAGTATATGACTTCTCTGGCACCCATACACTTATGCATACCCCACACAGGGACAGAAGACAGACATATACATACATATACATGACTTAAAATAATTTATACATGACTTAAAATAAAATAATTTTTTAAGAGAGAAAAGAGCAGCCAGCAGCTGGGTGGTGGTGGCAAACACCTTTAATTGCAGTACTCGGGTGGGGGACAGGGGTGGCAAAGACAAGTGGACCTCTGTGTGTTTGAGGTAAGCCTCATCTACATAGCAAGTTCCAGGACAGCCAGGGCTACACAGAAAAACCTTTTCTAGAAAGAAAGAAAGAAAGAAAGAAAGAAAGAAAGAAAGAAAGAAAGAAAGAAAGAAAGAAAGAAAGACAGAAAGACAGAAAGACAGAAAGACAGAAAGACAGAATAAATGGATGGATGGATGGATGGATGGATGGATGGATGGATGGATGGATGGATAGGTAGATGGATGGATGGATGGATGGATGGATGGATGGATGGATGGATGGATGGATGGATGTGTGGATGGATGGATGGATGGGTGGATGGATGGATGGATGGATGGGTGGATGGATGGATGGATGGATGGGTGGATGGATGGATGGATGGATGGGTGGGTGGATGGATGGATGGATGAGTGGAACAATTGTGTAAGATGGTTTTATTTTACTCATGTTGTTTTATATGAAGTTGACTGTGGTGTTCAGACTCAGATGTGATACCAAAACAGCGTGTTCTACCGGACCCTTTTGCTGGTTGAGCCCTTTCCCACAAACAGGCATCACAACCTCATAAGATCTCACTGAATCTCTAGCAGCAAGCCCTTCATGGAAAAAGGCCAAAGATCTTCCCAGATGTTAAACTGTGATTTATACTATCCCTAAAGCTCACAATGCATCAGAGTAAAGGCCTCTGGCTAAGGCCCCTCCCAAAACACCAGCCCAATTAAAAACCACAGATGCCTGGCCTGACTTCAATCCAAAAATCAGAAAAACCACATGTAGCAACATAGGTGAAGAGCTTATGTCTAAGTATATACATGAATTTACTGAGTCTTAAGACGTAAGGGATCCAGAGCTATGGCATATTTATCTTTCCAAAAAAAGTAAAAGCACTAAAGATCTAGAAACAGGATCCAGCTCTTGCCACCTGGGTCTTCTTGAGTACCACACATAGCCGAAATCTGATTAAACCAAGACATTATCTATATTAGCTGGTGTGGACCTGTAAACCAAGCTTTGGGGAATGTCTTCATTAGGGTTTCCATTGCTGTGAGCAGACACCATGACATCTCTTATAAAGGACAACATTTACTTGGGGCTGGCTTACAGGTTCAGAGGTTCAGTCCATTATCATCAAGGCAGGAACATGGCAGCATCCAGGCAATGAAGGTGCTAGAGGAGCTGAGAGTTCTACAGCTTGTTCTGAAGTCAAACAGGAGAAGACTGGCTCCTACGTGGCTAGTCGAAGGGTTTCAAAGCCCACCCCCACAGTGACACACTTCCTCCAACAAGGTCATGCCAATTCCAACAAGGCCACACTTCCTCATAGTGCCACTCCCTGGACCAAGCATATTCAAACCACCACAGAGACAGAAATACTGTTTGTTCAAGGCCTGCCTAGGCTACCAGGTGAGTTGAAGGCTAGTCTGTGCAAAATAAGTGAGATCTTGTCTCAAGATTAAAAATAAAGAGAGGGCAAGCAAAATGTTCCTACTAGTGCAAAAGTGGCATGCCTGTTAAGGAAGTAACTGCCTTCTGACTAAGGATTCGAGGCCTACTCTACAAAGGGGTATGGGGATTCATGCTTGGTACTGTTAACCTAGTTAAAGTCCATGACTGGGGAGGTCATAGACCTTGAGGGAGGGGACACCTACTACTGTTGTTTTGTTAAGTGTACATACAGTCAAATGCTTATGCTTGTGCCCATAAATTAGGGATGCCCTCAGTTTTGATCAGAAATGGTTCTATTGCAGTGAGTAACAGGTAACTACTGACGCAGACTCAAGGGCTGAGGTTAAGTGGCTCCCAAGAGTTTAGCCCTAAATGGGACATCAGATCCCATCTTGGGGAACACAGAAGAACACAAAACAGACTGAATGTCAAAGGCCAAGGATGGGAAGGAACATTATGAAACACTGACTTTTGGACACGACCTGAGTGTTGTGCCAGACTAGATCCATCAGCACATGGCTTGGTGGAACTCCTGGGTGCCCGCTGAGGACCTTTGAGCCATTGATGGTTGCGGAAGGAGGAGGAATCACACTCATCAGTGATGTCGCCCTGGTAAGCTGCCCTTCCTAAAGTAAATAACCCCTCATGCACGTTCATGCAAATACATGTGTGCATACCAAAGACAAAAGGAGGAGGAAGACTTGCTGTGAAGGAGTGACTCATCATGATGGGGATGGGATAAGAGAGATGGGGGTGGGGAGGTGCATTGGACATTATATAAACCTGTGAAAGAAGAAATAATATTAGATGAAATTAAGATAAATAGGTTGAAAATATAGCTTATTAGTAAAGTGTTTGTCTAGCTTGCACAAAGCCCTAAGTTCGAGGTTTAATGTTGATGAAGGAGAATAATTGAGAATACATTTTCGCATATCCTCTTGATGAACACTCAACTGACCAAGGATGTTTCATTTGTGTTTTACGGAGAAATAGCAGCCAATGCAGCCTGGGTTATCAGGAAGATCAGATCTCCTCTGAGAGGCCCGAGTTCAGATTCTGACAGCATGACTTTGAATAAATTACCTATGTAACCTGAACATCAGCTTCTTTCTCTGTCCAATAGGGGCAAAGAAAATAGTGCTTTTAAAAGTTACAGGGAGTCCCTGCCAGCTCCCAGGGGCCTGCCTGTTTCATCCATAAAGCTCGATAAAGCGGACAGCAACAGGAAGAAGCGTTCCTCTAACTGCAACTGTGACCTTTGCTCTTCTGAAGACACACCCTTGACTTGAGCAAACACTTGGCTTCCTCTCCCAGTGTTAGTATGTATAAGAGATGAGCTGCCAATATTTCTCAGTCTCGTCTGAACAATTTTTCAGTAGAGAAAAAAATGTGTATAAAACAAATTTGCTGTATTCATTTGTCCCACAGCTTTCAATGGTCCAAACTAAACATTCCTATTTAATGCAGGGTTTTCTTTCCCAACAACTTGGGACACTGATAGGACACACACACCACGCATGCGCGCACACACATACACAGAGAGAGAGAGAGAGGAGAGAGAGAGAGAGGAGAGAGAGAGAGAGAGAGAGAGAGAGAGAGAGAGAGAGAGAGAGAGAGAGAGAGAGAGAGAGAAGAGACTTGCTTACCTCAGCAATTCATTTCTCATTTTGGTTTGGGCCACAGCCAGTTGGTAAAAGGTTTCAGCGTGTGTTTACAGCCTCTTTGTTCTCAGGCATTTCTGGGGCCTCCTGGCAGCTCTTTGGTCTGCAGTAAAGCCTTCCAGGATTGCAAAGTCCAGACAGATCTCAGGCTTTGACCACTGCCTTGGGCTGACAGAAAACAGCTGGAAGCTGTTCTCCTAACCCGAGCTTATGCCCAGATCTCTAGACAGACTTGAGGCAGGAACTGAGCCTCCGGCCCCAGGAGCTAGCTTTACTGGGGCAGTTTAACCATCACTTCGCTCTATCTTCCGGATCCTAACTCCCATTTTACTCAACATTTGCCTCTCTATTCTCCTAATCTCCAACCAGATGTCAGAGGACCGTAGGTTGGGCCATCATATCTGCCTTTTCAGTAATGACGCTGCGTATCCCAACTTCCAGGAGGCCCAGGGACCTCTTTCTAGACGCATCCCCTGAGCATGCCGCACCAGTCGGAGCCTGCAGTTCTGATCCCAGTTAAGGGTCCGACTGGGATTGAACTTAAGTTACAACCTGTTCCCCAAGTCAGGTTCAGTCACCCACCCTGAATAAACCGACTGAAAGAACTGAATTAATAATTAAGACTCAACAGGGGGACTTCCTCCAGAGGGCGACGATTAAAGTTTAAACAGAGAGTTAGGGATATTCTCACCTAAGCAGTCAGGTCAAGGTGTGGTCCTATCACCACTGACCCACCCTTGTCTAAGCCTCCACTTCATCCTGTGAGGTGATCTGACCAGTTGTTAAAATTGTATGAAATCTCTTTTTTTCACAGCTGAACTTTTCCTTCCAGTATGAGGTTCCTGGGGAAATTCTCGTTTATTTGGGGCCCATGGTTTTTTAGTAGTCTGAGAGATTGAGAGACACTATGTTTCTTTAGAAATTTTTCAGTTGCATTTCTTGTTAGCATTCTGCCTAAGCTCCACCCCCACAGTTACCTGGCAACAGCCAGCTATGCTCCACCCCCACAGTTACCTGGCAACAGCCAGGTATGCCTGACACTATAAAAGGGGCTATTTGCCCCCTCCTCTCTCTCCTCTCCTCTTGCTCTTACTCTCTTGCTCTCTTCCCCTTCCCACTTTGTCCTTCTCTCCCCATTCCCCTCCCCTCTTCTTTCTACATGCTCATGGCCGACCTCTCCTCCTCCCCTCCTTCTCCCCTCCCCTCCTTCTCCCCTCCCCTCCCCTCTCCTCCTCCTCCTCCTCTCTCTCTCTCTCTCTCTCTCTCTCTCTCTCTCTCTCTCTCTCTCTCTCTCTCTCTCTCTCTGCCCTACTGCCCTCTTAACTCCCCTCCCCGTGCCCTGAATAAACTCTATTCTATACTATACTGTCCTGTGGCTGGTCCCTCAAGGGGAAGGGATGTCTCGGCATGGGCCCGCTGAGGCACCCCCTTTCCCCAGACCTCCATAGAACATAATCCCCCCTCTCTTTATCCTTTTATTAACATAACACTTCTCTAAGTCTAGATGTAAGAAAACCATTTCTATCCCAGCTGAACTCCTCTCCAGCCCTCTCATCTGCCTGCCATCATTTTGCATTTAAATACAAACTGTGGCAAAGGTATTCAAAGACTGTATGACTCTGCAGTCAATGATATCACCATCGCCTTCAACTGACCAAGATCCAAAATGGCCATTGTATGGTGTTCTGGGATCCTGAATCTCCCTTTCAGGATCTAGTCTATAATCTAGTTTCCTAGTCTGTAATCTCCCTTTACCTCAACTCCTCTAATGTAGAGCAACAATTTGACACCTAGAGCTGGCATAGAGGTAGACAGAGGTCGTGGTTAGGAAAGGCCTGGTCCATGCTGGAGGTCAGCATGGAAAGTCCAAATATAAATTCTGGCAGATTCCGTTCTCCGTAACTCTGGGTTTGTTTCAGGGGACACCCTACAGGTCCCACAAGAGGCTTAGTGGAAGGGCAGGTTTCTGTGGGAGGTGTTGCACCTCTGGTATATTCTCAACTTTGAGAATGGTATGACCCGTGGACTGAATAATCAATTTGACCTACATGTCTTCAACATGAAGCATTGTTGAAACACAAATCTATGGGATGGGAAAGTCCCAACTTCCTGTCCTTGCGGTGAACTGGGAGACACTGGTTAGATGTTGTGGTCAGATATAAACTGGGAGGGATTGTCATAGAAACACAGTAAAGGGGATCACTGACGAGGGATGAATAAGCAGGAACATCCGGAGGAGGACGCCGGGAGCAAAGTCCAGATGGGACGGGTATGCACACACACAAACACAGCAAGGGAGAAGCCAGCTCTAGAGAATGAGGGGTGCTCTGGTGTGGATGGAAAGACCTGACAACAGACACAGCCACTCTGAGCTGCAGTAGGATGGCTTAGGCCTCTGGCAACTCCAATTTTCAAGATAATCCGTTAACTTAGGTCACCACCTCCAATGTTCCCCTCAAACGCAGCCATTGGGGAGTGGGGTGGGGATGCTGGAGGACAGCAATGAGACAAGAGTGGAGTCCATAAGTGATTTTAATGGTTCTCTCCACTCTTGGTTTTCATTGGAAGCAAATGTCTCCTCGAAGTTCAATTTCTTCATCCACACATCTACACAGTGAAACTCTGTTCTTTTTAAACACCCCAACATCAGTGTATGTCATCCTGTCATGTAGATCGTCTAAAAATGTCCTTCCAACAAGGGCTGTTAACGCATCCTAGAAGAAGACACAGCAAGCGACTGTTTTTGGGAGCCACTGTACTCCTCACACATGGCAAGGAGCATTTTGAATGGATTTTCCCAGTTTCCCCATGACCCAAACTTGACCTCTGTTTGCCACCCCTTTGCTCCAACCAGAAGACAGTGAGCTATGAAATCTCACCGTTGCTTCCTGAGAGGTGAGAGAGAGCACGTCACATCACACCAGGAGGAAAGATCTGACAGGTAAAGTTCACAAGTTCCCCCTAGGCATTCTCCGTCATTCTTCTCTGTGAGAAAACAAACAAACAAACAAAAAACACTAAAATCTATCAGGGATTGGGGTGAAGAGTGGATAGAACTATTGCATAATTTGACTCAACAACGGAGAAATGTCCTGGACAAGTGGCTTCTTCTGTACCACCAATGGCACTGTCTCAGTGCTCTATGTGACAGTACCTTCTTCCAAAATTACAGCTGACTTACCCTGAGGTCAAAACCAGGCAGGATATCCTGTACATGCTGATAGAAACTGAATACCACAGTCTTGGCCATTGAAGCATCTGAATGTTGACAACTCTACATTTTATGTAAGAAATCCGATATGCTCTGTCAGACCACAAGAAGCTCCTCAGAGGAAAAGACAGAAAAATTAGCCACCTTATTTATTCCTCTAGTGTTCTGGAGGTTCCCTAATGACTTCAAGAATACGACACATCCAGTTCTCAAAGAACCCATGTGGGTGGGCAGGATCTTAGAACACAGCAGAGGTCTAGGAAGAATATTAAAGTGAACATTATATTTAGTCAGTGAAACCCCTCTGGGCATAGCTGGCAACCACCAGACTTCGACACTGAAGTCTACACTCTCCGACAAGATGACGTACAGAAATTTTCACACGGGAAAGTGAAAGATTCAAATGCCTTTGTAAAGCTCGCTTCGCCAAACTGTTCAGTTGTGAATTCTTCAGACCTTCTCCAAAGTCCACAAATAGTTGAGTGGTGGCTTCCTGGTTCCAGTTTGTCCTTCCTTGCTCTTATTGAACAAATCCATCAAACGCCCACCCTGCTCTGGGAAAGCGGCCCTACACAAACAATGGGCCAGGCAGAGTCTTTGTAACACGAACCCAGCCTTCCCAGAAGGGAAAAAGCCAATTGAAAGGCACAATGCTGGGGGTGCAGGGACAGTGGAGCATCCCTGTTCTTTCTCCTTGGATTCTCCTGGGTCTGGTGTCAGTGCCTCTGCCCTGGGCTCCATGCTCAGTAAAACACATATATCTGAATCTTTGAGAGGTTGGTGGAAAGAGAAGGCATGTCCCTGAGATGTCGAGTCAGGGAGGGACAGCTGTCCCTGCACAGCTGTGTTCCATGCCGTGACACTGTGAACACAAACCCTTCTGTGACAGCACCCTGGAGACAGCCCAGGCAGGACTAAGACATGGAGACTCGGGGAATTTTACCTGGCTCTTTGCTTTGCAGTACTGCATGTTGAATCGAGAGCCTCCTGCGTGCCACAAAACTCGGTCACTAAAGCTATCATATCCCAGCTCTCTTTTTTACTTTTTATTTTGAGAGATTGTCTCACTAAATTGCCCAGGCTGGCCCTAAACTTATGCTATAGCCCAGGCAGGCCTTGAACTTGTCTTCCTCCTGCCCAGCCTCCCAAGAAGTGTGATTACAGGTCTTCCACATTCGGCAGCCGTACCTGGAGGAAAACCTCCAAAGAATGTCTGGTGACAGTAGAAAGCATCTTGCATTTTAGAAAGTTTTTGTATTTTTTTCCAAGTGATTGCAATAGTATGACCTCATTCATTTCCCTCTCCCCAAAGTTCCACCCATGTGCTCCCCAGTGGTGGGTCTGGGGAGATGGCAGAGAAAGTCCTACCAGGCTAAGAAGACAGGCCATCTCCACTACTGCCACTTGATTTGTCTGGATAGTGTGACCCAAAGCATGAGGCTAGCCTTGGCCTGCACCACTTCTACAGCTCCCTAGGATTCAGAATCCATCCAAAACAGACTCTATTAATTGACCCAGAGAGCCAGGTCCCACCCCCTTCTCACTCCTACCTCCAACTACAGAGGTTACAGCTTAATGGTTCCTCTCTTGAGGCTGAGTGATGACAGCTTGACCCCATTCTGGCCACAAGATGGGATGAGAAGTCTCTCAGAGGCAGCGTTAGAACAATTCTCCTTTCTTGAGGGAACAAGATGATCTTAGCTGCCATACCACTTCTGTTTCTACCCTCAGTTTCTGTCTTGTCTGTGCCCTGGGTGCACAACTCTTTTCCAAAGGTGAAATGAGACTTGGGCTCACTGACTTCGTAGTCCCTGCTCCTAAGGCTAACTTTCCACACAGACAACAACCAACAGAAAGAAATGTGAGGCAGTATGTAAGAGAGACTAGAGTGCTGGGCTCTGCTGCTCTTGCAGGCTCAGCCTGGCCTCAGCTCGTCAATCCCACTGAGTCTCCTCATTTGTGATCACAACTTGGGTAAATGCTCTGAAGTAGCCTCCAGGGTTCCAGTTCTATACTTAGGAATCTAGAATGTGAACATTCTGTAACTGCTTGCTAAGCCAAGATACGTCCAAAACGATGCTGCATCTAACAGACCCAGACCCTGTGGAAGCAGCCATCTAGTGACCCAAACAATTCCTGTCACCATCCTCCCACCTGCTGTATAGCACTCTCCTGACACACCATGAACCCAAGAGTCCCTTTATCTTCTCAAGACATAATGAAAGCTCCAGAATACAGTGCACAGGTCCTAGAGTGCCACAATTTGGATTCCAAAGAAAGGCATCATAAACCTTCCCCCACAAGCCATTTAGAAGCTTGGGCCCACATCTGTACATCTGAATTAACAATAAGCAAACAAACAAACAAACAAAAACCTCTTCATCTTTCTTCCATCCAATGTCCCAGTGAAATCATATAAACAAATGTTCTTTTAAAATGGCAGGCTCACCATTCATTATCCAGGCTCTAGCAATGCTCAGTGGAGTCTAAGAGGGCAACCAACTGTAATCTTGGCCTGTGAGACACTCACAAGCCACTCAGTGTACACAGTGAGAAGACTTCATAGAAGGTAGGTCTGTGATACTCGGTTATCAAACTACACTCTCTGACCCATTTTTGTGGGTGCTCAAACTTAACTTGGTATGGAGAACGTCTTGTTTACAACATCCGACTTTATGCTATTTGCAAAACCCAAAGGCAACAACAACAGGAAAAAACAAAGGGCAAGGAGAAGTTTGGAAGCACTGAGCAGTTCAGAGACAGCAATGGAAACCCCTACATGCCCCAGACTGACCACCCTACACCCTACCCTAACAGCTCTTGCATAATTCAATAAAAAATAAGATACTAAAATCAGAAATATGTCCTCCAAAGACCTTTCTAGAATGGTCTGTAAATCATCTGCTTCTTCTCATGGAGTGTTATTACTGGCACTGGTATTTGGATCTGTGACCTCAGATGAAGTGTTACCATCCAAACATCAAGAGAAGTCACATAAAGGTGGGGTAGCCAGCAAAGCAGGGAGCTGGTTTTCTTTTCTTTTCTTTTCTTTTTTTCTCTTTAATATCTACTTTTAATTATATAACTCACTTTGTCCTGCCCTATTTCCCTCTCTATTCATTTATTTATTTAGTTGCTTCTCCTTGATTTTGGGGGCCTGAAGGCTCTAGTGGGTCCCCCGAACTTTTGACACTTCCTCCCGTTCATCAGATGGAGTCATGTGCTACAACCTGCACAGGCTTCTCCAAACCAAAGGTGCTGGCCATGTCCTCCACTTAGAACTTTTCCATCTGGTTCACACTTGTAGGTTCAAACACTGGTCTTTCCTTACCCAGAACATAACCTGCTACTCGAGGACATCTTAGAAGCATGGAACTTCTGATTCTTGGGCCTGGTTTCTTCCCTTAGCTTCAGGTGGGGGGGCAGCCAGGCAAGTCTGAGATGCTGGGATCACAGTGGCTGGGAAGAGACCATCTCAGCCTGCATAAAGTACTGGGAACAAGACGCCTCCACTCCGTCCTGAGACCTCTCCCACCATCTTAGGCAAGACTTGGCCATTACTCCTTCCAACTCATTGCCATCCAACACCATTTAACTTGCTTTTAGCTCAGCTGCACTCTGAGGCCTGCTGTCTGTTGGGAACGTTTGTCATCACTGGATAAAGTCAACTGTAAGAAACAACATGGGGAGGGAGACTGGCACAGTGGTTACATGGCCAGGCTTTGAGTAGCCTGGATTCGGTCCCAATTTTGCCTCTCACTCTATCTCTGGCATTTCAGATATGTAATTTTTTTTCTCTTTCACTTCGTGAGCTGTTAAGGAGCCAGTGCTAATGTGGGTGTCACAGAGTTGTTAGTTTTGTAGGAACCTATGAATAATTTCCTTATTATATGTCTGCCATATAAAGGCTCCTCACAAATACCAATGAGGAAAAAGAACTTTCCTACTACTTTTCAGAGCCAGACATTCAGGCTCAGACAGCAAGAACATTAAACAACTTGGCCAAAGCCACAAAGCTATCGAGAGACATATCCGAGGTGGGATTTGAACCCAGGTCTGTCTGATCTGAAGTCTTATGTGAAGGCCTGTATGGAGCGCACAGGGTAGAGGCAAGAAAACCAAACTCAAAGAAAAAATTCTGGCAGGGAACTCACGTAAGGCCAATGGAAGCCAGAGTCACCAGTGGGAAGATCTTTGATGGAGGGAGGATGAAGCGCAATCACTAAAATGAGACAAATATCCTTTCTAGAAAGTGGTATGAGAGTGTCATTGATACCATTGGATTGTCAATCCAACTGCTACCCCAAGTCCCTTCCCCATTCCCAAAGAATCTCCCTTGTAATTGGTAATAATGCACCTGCGATGAACAGGGAGACATTCCTCTTGCTTACTGCACTGATATTTTTGTCACCCCAAATTCATGTTGCAAGCTACCCACCAGGATGTTTGGAGCTAGGTCCCTGGGAGGTGATTAATGCCTTTTTAAAAGAGACCCATGGAGTGGAGGAAACACGCTTTCTCCTTTCCATGATGTGAGGGCAAAGCAACCAGGCAACCTGTGAGCCAAGAAAGGGGCCTTGTCAGACACTGCCTGCTAATACCTTTACTTTGAAGCCTCCTTCCAAGCAGTAAGTTCCTCTTGCTTATCAATTACCCAGTCACGGGAATCTTGTCACGGCTGCCTGATGGACAAAAGCAAAGCTGTTAGGAAAAGCCAGGGGAGGGTGTGGGCGATGGCTATTCTTAATTGTCAACTTGACTATATCTGGAATCAACTACCATCCAGAAATGGAGGGCACACCTGTGGGAGATTTTCTGCTTGGTTTGAAGTGGGTGAATCCACTGCTACTCCGGATGTTTGAGGTAGGGAGACATTTGCCTTTGATCCAGATCTTGAGGCAGGAATACATAAGCCTTTGATCCGGATATTAAGGCTGGAAGACGTAGGCCTTTAATTTGGATCTTGAAGTGTGAAGATACACGCCCTTCCTTAATCCAAATGTTGGGGGGAGTGGGGGAGCGGTGGAGGAGACACACCTTTGATATGGGTCATACCTCCTTCTGGAAGTCTATATAAGGACATATAAGAAGGAAGCTTTTCTTCTGTCTGTTCGTCCATGCCTTGCTAGTAAGACATTGCTTCATTGCTTAGAGGATTCAGGATTCCAGTGTATACTGAAGACCAACTGAGACCCAGCCTTGTGGGACTGAGCAATGACTAGATTCTGATAGATAAATTGTGTGTGTGTGTGTGTGTGTGTGTGTGTGTGTGTGTGTGTGTGTGTGTATGGAGAGAGAGAAAGATTTATTCATTCCAAAAGTTCTGTGACTCTAGGGAAACCTGACTAATTTAGGGTACTTCAGGAAAGAATTTTGTTTCTTAAAAACAAAAATCTAATATTTTAGATGAAGAGAGGGCTTTTTGTCTTTGCCTCTGGAAGTTCAGAGTGCTCATGTGAGGAGTGGTACAACAGATACTGTAGACCATGAGGACAGCAATTCTGGGATGACAATGAAGGACAGAAAAAGCAGTGAACACCAAGTCGTCCTGCAAACGCTGGAGCCCGTCCTCCCAAGCGTCTTCTTCAGCAACCATTACACTCCACTCTGGCTCTCTGTGCCTGGTTAACTAACCATCCTATTCCTGCTTGAAACAGAATGCATTCTTGAAGGGGAAAATAAAAGCTGAGCTAGCCAAACCTTCTCATCAAAATAAAAGTTCCTCCATCCTCGGTCTCATAGCACAGCCAGCGCTCCACTCTCAGGTTTGCTGGTTACACAAAGTTCTTCTTCCCCTTTTTAGAACCTCCTGACCATGATCACTCCACTAATGGTAAACTATTTAAAAGCACCAAGTAGCCTGAATCATTTTTATATGCCCTACTCTCCCCACCCTGCCTGTTAATAATGACTCCTTGGACGACTTCTATCCTGAGTTGTCATGCCTACTATAGACTAGACAAAACTCACCACTTTGCACACACATGTACACACACACACACACACACACACACATACACTGAGCCACATACACACACAGACACACACAGAGAGACACACACACAAACACACACATACACAGACATAGTCACACACACACACACACACACACACACACACACACACACACACACAGCCACACATTTATTGACTTAAAACAAGAACCAGCAAGCCAAGGGTACTTACTGTTCACCACTCAAGATATAAACACACCAGAAGAAAGTGGGAAAGGTGCAACCAGTGTCGAAGCACTGAGAAGAAAACTGAGGCCCAAGGAAGGAGATGAAGGAGAGGCAGGGGAGACAGCAACAGCGGCAGTTCTAGGCTCGACCTCTGTGAGACTGACTTTTCTAGTAAGACAATCACCCTGCCATAATCAGCTTTTACAAAAGCTGCTTCTCCTGACTTGTAACCAGTTAAAGCCTACGGTGTTTTTTTCTCGAGCTTTCCTATTCTGTCACTGGAGGGCAGCTATGGCTCCCAACTCAGCTCACACACCTATCCCTTGCCTGGCACAATTTACATGTCAGTCACACTGGTTTGGGGTAGTCAGGCAAAGAAGTCAGGAAGATGCCATGGGAGGCAGTACCAACCATAAGTGACGCCTGAATACACCAGAAACAGTACCATTGAAGAGTTGACCCTACTTACTTTCAATTTAACTGGTTATTTTTACATTTCTCATTCAGGAGGCAAACCCAGATTTCTTATTTGTTAGTAAAGATCATCTGGGCTGAGGGTGTTGTGGAATGGGAAGGGCTTGCTGCCACATACAAGGTCTGGGCTTCAATTCCTGGTACTTCAGTAAACAAATAAGCAAACAAATAAATTTGGGGATATTGTGGTACACACTTGACATCCCAAGTCTTAGGGGACTGTTGCAGAATCACGAGTTCAGGGCCAGCTAGGGCTACATAGATAGATCCTATCTGAGAAAAGAAAGGGGGTTGGGGAGGACAGTGCTATGCTGAGGTCAGCATTTACTAACCTAGGATGCTAGAAAGACAATCCTGTGACTGAGGGAAGCCTCCTCTGCTCCTGCAAGGGGTTTTCTGGTCACCACACAACGGGGCTTTTCACCACATGCAGTCTGTGCTCCATCCATAGCCTTGGCAATCAATGAGACCCTTCAAGTTCCCCCAACAGAGCATCCATGCAAAAAGACAGGCTGCAGGAGGGAGGGGAGGGGAGTCCCTGTGAAAACAAAAACGCAGACTTCTGCAGGACGGCACATCCTGCTGCGAAGGCAACCTCTTCCTCCTGAAGTTGAAATCGATAGGAAATTAAATCCATGGTCTTATCTCCACAGCCACCTCCTGACCTTCCTCCTCAGCCAGCTGAAATCTCTTCCCCTCATCAGTTCTGCTCAGACGGTCTCTTCTGTCTAAGGGTTGTTTTTAACCTGTTTTTCCGATACCGGAGCTATGCACCCCACGTGAAGAACAGCACACACACATATCACCTTCTCTGTCACAGTAGAGTAACCCAAAAACCAACGCTCAAGCCTGAGATCTGTGGAGAAGAGAGGAACAGTTAGCTCTTGGGCTGCTGATCGCTGCCCGTCACCTGAGCATGTCTGTTAAAAGAGTATTGACTGCAGCAAACCACGTTCTGAGATATGATTATGAGTCCATTACCTTCTTTTCTCGGTCTCTGTCTCCCTTTGTCTGCCCACCCCCCACTTCTATTAGTCCACTAGTGGTCACTATTTCTACTGCCTGATCATGTAGTCCACATTTTTACCTTCTTTTCATAAGAGAAGACGATTCAGTTGAGTTGGTGCTTTTGAACTGTGACATAGAAGATAACTTGGAAAGTCCCCCAATGAGCTGAAAATGTCGAGTATCCTTTTCTTCAGGATTTTCTTTTATACTTTTGCCCTTTTAAGTTAGTGGTTCTCACCCTTCCTAAGGGTGGGCTTCATGTTGTAGTGACCCCCCAACTATAAGATTATTCTGTTGCTACTTCATAACTGTAATTTTGCTACTGTTATGAATCATAATGCAAATATCTGATATGCAGGGTATCTGATATCACACACACACACACACACACACACACACACACACACCCCAAAGGGGTCACAACTCACAGGCTGAGAATCACTCTTTTAAGTCATTCTAGTCCATTTCTGCAAATCTCTACTACTTGCTGTACCACCGGTATTCTGAAACTCCAGTTAGGCATTTTCCTTGGCCTGACACATTGGCCCTTTACCAGAAGCACGAAAGCATCTTGGCATTGGAAAGGTCTGTGGTCAGAAGTAAGAAAGATGGCTTCAGTCAGCTCTAGCAGAAGCATGTTTTAAGGAAGAGAACATAGCCCCCAGCACCTGAGGAAAATAGCTAACATCCTTAATGCCCTGTTACGTGATGGGCACCAGCCAGTGACCCCAAGGCGGTTACATACTCATTATGCTCTCTAAGAGAGGAAGCTGGGGCTTGGAAGGGTGGCTAAGACTGAACAACTCAGCAAAACACTCAGTCTCCGTTCTGTTCGCAGATGGTAGTCACATGTCCCTAGACTGTATCGCCTTCTTCCTTCCGGCCACCCAACAGGTATTGATGAGCACTGTAGCAATAGCTGGTGTCAATGTCAGACAGAAATGCCACCAGCACAAGACAGAATGTTAGACTGCAGGATGCAAAGCATTCCGGTCTTACCTGCTGACCGCTGAGCAGGGGTTTACTGAGAGGCGCTCATCACTCCCCAGAATCATCTAGAACTGTGGATACTGACTTGGCTTCCTTCCCCAGGTGGTCCTGCAGAGTGTCACTGAACAAGCCCTGTCTTGCCCCTTGATCCTGTAATCCTAAATCAAGAGAACCTTGATCTTTATCCAACTAAAAAGCAGGAAACTGGGGTTAGGCCAAGGACAGGGCTGTTTACTTCACTAGTTAACACTGGGAGAAGTGGAAGCTTCAAGTCTATACCTGTTTTAGTTTGGCAAACACCCATGTTTCTATTGCACTTACAGCTTTATGCAAAACAGCTTCATGCACTGGCCCCTGTTTTGACCTGGGATGAAAAGTATATTCCTCACATCCTGTCCATCCTCCATCTATCTCCTGTTTATGTACTGTTCACCACACCATTAAAGATTATGGTGACCAAGGCCACAGTCTCTGAAGCCAGATACCCCTGTCTGACCCTGAACTGTGTCATTTCTCGCACGATGTCTGTGCACTACATCTGAGATGAAGGAAGGACGAGCGTTCTCTAGGGGTATTGTCAGAATAAGTATGAGAATATAAATTCTTAGAATAGGGTGGACTTAAGTTGAGGCTCATAAGTAATACCTATTCCAGTATAATCACTAATGTTGCTCTTTGTAAACCTGGGGAAAGGCAACCTCCTTTATAACCCCCAGAGCTCACTCAGCTCTGCAAAGAAGGAAAAGACCAAGAGGAGACTCCAGTGTCTCTCTAAGAGGTTGCGGTTGTAGAAAGCATGGAACGTTGGATCAGAATTTGAATGGAATTATACCCCACTACTCACAAATCCGCACACTGATGCTGTAACCCTCCATGGGATAGTATCTGAGTATGAAGCCTTTGGAAGTTTGGCTAGGTAAGGTCATTAGGGTGGGACACTCACAATGGGATAAATGCCCTTATAGGAAGAAGTACCAGACAGCCGACTGAGCGCTCCCCTGCCCAGTATGTAATAACATAAAGAAGTGCCCATGTGCAAGCTGGGATGTGGACCTTCCCCAGGAACCGCCAGTTAGAGCATTACTTTGGACTGCCAGCCTACCAAGCTATACAAAGTAAATGTCCACAGTTCAATCCATCTTGAGTGTGGTATTCTATTATGTAAGTCCAATCGGACTAATATAGTGCCCAAATATGAAATCAAAGTTTTTCATAGCTTCTTTCACATGTGGGGGGTGTTTCACATACGAGCAGGGCTCTTAGAAGATGCCATTGCAGAATGAGTTCTAAGACCAATATTTACTTAAAAGTCACCCCAAGCTGAGCATAGTGGGACATGCCTGTCCTCATAGAACTAGAAGATCTAAGCAAATGGATGGGAATTCAAGGCCATACTGGCCTACATAGTCAGACACAAACACAAACAGTGTGTGTGTTTGTGCGTGTGTGTGCGTGCGTGCGTGTGTGTGTGTGTGTGTGTGTGTGTGTGTGTGTGTGTGTGTGACTTGCTCTCTCTGGGGCCCTTATTGTAATTAACTCACATACAAATATCACAGAGCTAGAGTAAGATGGCCAGACACTCAAACTATTAATTAGTGCAAACTCGGTATTTTTCTATTTCACTGAACTTCTTTACAGTTAGAAAAGCTATCATGGAGTTTCTCTTAAGGTTTACACTTTCACTACCAATTATATTCTTATGGACTAATCTAAAAGGAGAGAGAAAATTATAACAGAGTTGAAAGCAGAAAAATAAATTAAGTCTCTATCCAAAAAAAGCAAACACACATAATGTGTGCGTGTGTGTGTGTGCGTGCGTGCGTGTGTGTGTGTGTGTGTGTGTGTGTGTGTGTGTGTGTGTGTGTGTGTGTATGGCAAATTTTTCACTTGATCTTTTCCCAAGTTTGCCATGGGCAGTGCCATACCTTCTTATGGCAACAATTTACGACAGCACTTCACAGCTCCCAGTCAGCCATATGATCATGAAGGCAAAAAAACTAACTTTATAGTGAACTGTGCTCTTAAGCCAGCACTCTGAGTAGGTTAAGTATATTAATATACTTGCCTTTTAATATTTTTTTACATTGAGATGGGGTTTTATTACGTAGCCCGGTTGGTCTTGAGTTCCAGATCCCCGTGTCTCGACCTTCCCTGGGCTGGGTTGCAGGTACACAACAGCATATTGTCCTCTACTCATGCATTTAGACTGGGATACCTTCCGTTTTACAGTGTATAGAGACATACCTCTTAAGAAGTTCAACAAGCATCTATATTTTTAGTTTTCTTTAGTGACATAATTGGAGTCATTCTGAAAACCAGCATCTGCACTCAGTGTCACAGAGCAAGGCTTCAGTGGCACTGTCAGATGAAATGCCCTTGGCCTCACGACATCATTTGGGGGTTCTAAGACCCAAACCACTGCCTCCTGGGTGCTGCTCTTATGGTGAACACCATCGCTTGCCTCCAAATCCAATCTTCTGTTTCTTGCTAGCATTCACGTTCTCTCCTGAGAATGGCTCTGTGGTGCTGACACATGTGGGTCCTACGGTGAGAGCTCTGACCCCTGTTAGTGCCCACATGCTTCCTTACTCTAGGGTTGTACCTCTCCACCACCCCACATGCCACAGGGTGCTGGTTTCCAACTGCTAGGCTTGATCGCTGTGGATGCTATGCAGACAGAGCCGCTGAGGGGTATGTGAGCTGAAGCTCTCACAAGCAATGTCAGCGGCATGATTAAGACGCTCAGGTCTCCCTCATCCTAAACAAGGAACTTTGGCAACACAGGCAACTGCTGTGGTCTGTTGGTGTGCAGGGTATCCTGACAAAGATGAGGAATCCAGACTCTACAAGAGGACCCTGAGAGCCTAGGGTATCGGGGGTACTGCTGCCACCATGTGTCACGAGTGTACATGAAGCAATGACCAAACAACTTTTGGAGAGATTTTGGAAAGTAAAGAGATGAATGAAAAAGGCCAGGCTTGGAGGCATGTGACCACCAGCTCTGGCTATTGCTCAAGCAGTCACTCAGCATTCCACTTCAGAAGCTGTCACGGACTCAAGTGGATACTTCCTTGCGTTCTGTTCTACCCAAGGCCATTCGGATGAATTGCTGGGATGATGGTTCCCCATGTCAATGAACCAGTATGTGGAATGCCAGAAATAAAACTCTAAACAAGCATGCTAAGAAGCAGACCTGAAATCTGCTTCTGATAGAAAGGAAGTGCAAGCAGAGAACGAGGACAGGAGGTGAACCTGCCCCTCACAGAGACAGCCCTGTGTATTCCTTTACACACCATGTGGGGCTGACTTTCACAGTCAACTGTGGGAGGTGGTTCTTGCATTCTGTTCTGACTGCATAAGTCTCCTGTGAGTGTCAACAGGGCTGAACGCTCACAGAAATTCTCAACATTTCACAGTCCCCTTCTCAGCCTCCGCCATGAGGGACTAAGCCCTGATAACTGACTTTATTTCCTTTGACTATTTAGGAAAGCCTCGTTTGTTTTATGTGCTAAGTGACTAGTTGGAATACAAGAGCCACTCTATAAAACTGTTTCCATTTCTCTCGTTCTGCCTGAGTATTGACTCTGTTGCCAAGGAGACAAGATGAACGGCATGGTTCTCTGAGAACAACACTTTGGTCGGTTTGTTTTTTTCTTCGTCTTGCTTTTGAATTTTTAACCATTTAAAAGAGCATTTTCTACATGATTAAAAAATTCTTTTAGTTTCTCTCTCTGCTCAGCATGACCCTCCAAATCAAGTTACAATCAAATCCACACTAAACTATTCTAATTGTTTACCCGGTCCCAGTAGCCTTTTCTTGGCCAATCCTTGACCAAGGTGTGATTAAAAGACTTGGCATTTGTCCACTTAGTGCATTTTATTAAGCGCCTGTCACATGCAGAAGGGTAGAAGGCCTTCTTATCCCACCAGGTATTATGAAAGTCAAGAAGTGGGGAGCTGCCCAGGAACTCTGTCAGGATCTGGATAACTGGGGATAGCACAAATGCCGAGTTCTCAGTGAGCAGAAGTGAGGTGGACTGCAGACCATGGAGAGAACAGAGGATGAACATGATTCTATAATGATAAAATAAGATAGAGCTTGGGGTATTGGACTCCTTGAACCATGGTGAAACAGGAAGCACCGCTTATAGGATGTGGTGAGCCGCCTTCCATTACGACAGCTGGGAAGGATGCCACGAAGGAACGCAGGAGAAACATGTCACAGCTATAAACCAAGGACGGACAAAAGCTAAATTGTTCTTGAAATAGATTTGCTGCACAGGCCCTGGAAAAAGACATGAGGTGTTTCTGTCTGGAGAAGGTGCCTGAATTTGCCTGTTGCAATCCTGCCAGAGCAATTGGAATGGCCCTGATGGAAAACTTCCATGACTTGGAGGCCTGACCCAGTGACACACTGGGTCTGCTGGCTCTAGGCATGAGACCAAATTGCCCAGGAGCAGTGGGCCAGAGAAAATAGGGTGTGGCTCTTAAGGCCAGCTTGGCCCTCCCAAGTGAGCAGGTTTGGGGTCATGGGCAAGGATTTCTAACACAAAAACTCCCATTCAGATTTTGATCTTCAAAGTTGTCATATAACCCAGAACTTAAAAAAGGGAGGGTAGCTATTCTGTGTCCTACAAAACAGAGTACCATTCAGGTCAAGGTCAGTGAAGAGGGGCCCATGTAAGAATAGACCCTCAAGGTTTCAAGGAGGAGCCACTGAGAGTCCCCAGCCCCTAAGGAAAATAAGAGTGGGAAAATCAGGTCCCTGGGGACCCTGTCACAGGGAATATAGGGAAGTGATAATATATGAATGGATGGGTACCCAAATGAATGAGTAGGTGACAAGGTAGATGGATGGAAGGAAGGAAGGACGGACAGATGGGAGGAAGGAAGGAAAGAAGGAAGGGGTGATTTAAGAGAAAATGGTCCCCATGGGCCCATAGGGAGTGACACACTATAAGGGGGTGTGGCCTTGGAATAGGTGTGGCTTTGTTGGAGGAGATTCGTGTCTATTGGATGGGTTTTCAGGTCTCAGAAGCTCAAGTCAAGTGGATATCCTGCTGCCTGCCAGTTTAGGTGTAGGACTCTCAACTCCTCCAGCGCTATGTCTGCCTGTGTGCTGTAATGCTTCACGCCAGGCAATAATGGACTGTACCTCTGAACTGTAAGCTAGCCCGAATCAAATGTTTTCTTTTATAAGAGATGCCATGGGCATGGTGTCTATTCAGAGCAATGGAAACCCTAAGACAGAAGGGTTGGTCGGAGCCCCAGATCTAAAGAGAAATGCTGATTAGAAATACAGTGTGGGGCTGGAGAGATGGCTCAGTGGTTAAGAGCACTCACTGCTCTTCCAGAGGTCCTGAGTTCAATTCCCAGCAACCACATGGTGGCTCACAACCATCTGTACTGAGATCCGATGCCCTCTTCTGGTGTGTCTGAAGACAGCTACAGCGTACTCATATACATAAAATAAATAAATCTTTAAAAAATATATAATGTGATGTTGACACACTAAGGGTGGTCAGAGGACAACCTGATGATTTGATGTAGCAATCTGCTTGCTGAAGACAGCTATTCTGGTCGAAGCAAACAGTCCAGCCGCAGGTCCCTTGGGAAAAAATGGGCTAGTCTCAGGACTTCTGTCCCCTCAGCCATCAGTCACTCCTTCCATCCTTCTGTCCTTCCATCCACCCATCTGTCTACTCATTCATTTGGGTATCAAATTAAAACTCAGAAAGCAACAGTGTATCTGAACCAACCGTCTGCTATCTACATTGAGAACACACGAGAAATGTGATCCTCAAGCCCAAAGCAACGTTCCAGAAAACCCCAATATGTGGACTAAAACCCAAGTGTGTATGCCTGTACGTGTATATTCTAATGCCATTAGGTTGCATCGGCTAAACCCTCACCTGGGGCGGTCTTTGTGAGGCATTTACCTATAAACAAACACTAAGCTCTGTCTAAACTCCACACAGGAATTGCCTGACAGTCTTATAATGTTTTCCAAATCCCTAGTCAAATTTCATTTAAATGGAGCAAACCAGGTGAGGCCAGCTCTTCAGTCACATCCGCCCTGCCAGGCGCTCGGTCGGTTGGAAAGTGAGGGCGGGCGTTATTGACTTTCCATTCCCACCACACCCATGGCTCTGTTTCCAGAGATGAGGCCCCTCCACCCTCACCAGGCCAGATTATTTGCTTTAGTTGCAGGGTAGTGCAGGAGGGATTTGATGTTACTAAAAGTCTGTTGTTGAAAGAAAATTCAGGTTAATCAAAATATGCGAAGAGAATTGTTTGGTGTTGCTCAAATGAACCAAGGATTTTCCAGAAATCCCCTTTCACATTAGCACTTGCGCAGACTCACCCTTAAAAATAAGAAACAAATGGGGCTGAGAGCGTAGCCCAGTTGTAAGAGTGCTTGCCTAACCTATGCAATGAATGCCCTGGGTTCATCCCTGTTACAGCCTTAAACCAGGAGCTGTAATGAACAGGTGTAATCCTAGCACTTAGGGAGTGGGGGCAGGAGGATGAAAAGGTCAAGACAACCCTTAGCTTTATAGTAAGTTCGAGACCTGCTTGGGGTGGATGAGACTATCTCTACAAAAAATACATATAATCAAAATAAAAGCCCTTTGCCTATTAATAAGCAAAAGGGACTCTTCACCCTTACTGCTTAGCAAGGGTAGGAGACACAACTATAGCATCAACCCTACACTATATAACATGTATGTACATGTACTCAGAATTTGGTGGCCCATGCGTGGAATGGAACAACACAGAACACAGGCATAAGGAAGCACCTAAATAGGTCCAGTCTCGCCTTGTCTTCTGGAATCAGGGCACCAGTTCACAGACATGAATAGACTTGAAACCATAGCCAGGTATGCTATCTCTTAGATCCTTAGAATGGCTCTAAGAAATCAGACTGACAGTTTCCTTTGAGGTGAGAGTTCACAACAGGCTAAATGATCACCTTGGTCAAGGTCAACCCAAAAGAATGTGAGAACCCACACAGGAAGTAGCCGGCCCAGCTCCTGGATACAGTGGCTCCTTTACAGTACTGGTGCCTCTGAGCAGAAAACATCCTAACGGGAAAAATCACTTTTATAACTAATGTATTCCTTGACTCCTCCCCAAACCGAGAAGGAAAGGGGTGATATCACATTAGTGGAACAAAAGGTCAAATTAATGCTTTGCCCAAAGTGACATAACCCCCTGGGGATTCTTAAACAGGTGATGGGTTCCTGCCTCAGCTTGCTGTCTCTTTCTATGAGGGTTATACTATCTCCTGTTGTCATTTACCTGTCCCAAACATCACCCCGCAGAGTGGTTGCTTAGCACTGAATACATATCTGCTATGTGACGGGCACAGTTTTTTTCCAACACAAAAGTGAGTGAGATGTGTCTCTACTGGGGCCCAAATGAGGGAAGTGGGCTTATGAACGAAGCCATGATGAAAGCGACTCCTGCTGCATACAGGAGTGTAGCAGGGGTTTGGAAGGATTCATTCTACCTGTCTGGGAGGGGATGATGGGAATCCTGTATGGTTTCCATAAGGGATACTGAAGCAATCCACAGAGTTAACTGAACACGGAAGTAAGTTTCTGCACCAGGCAAAAGCTCAGAGGACCAAAACAGTCTCACCCTCTGAGGCTTTTCCAGCACAATGAAAATTACAAATGTACCAGCATCAAATGAGAGCACTCAGCCACAACACCGATTTTCTCCGTTCTTAACACCTTAATTGAATTTCATGAGTCAGCTCTACGACCCTTGATTTTTGGAGCCGTAACAGGTAAAAGTCCTCAGCAACCAAGTTGTTTATCCAAAGCTATCCCGGAATCTGTGCCACGGCTGCCACAGAGCCTGTGCAAGGAAGATGAAAAGGCCAAATTTAGTAGCGGATGACAAGCCTGAGGTCTGGGTGCTTCTGAGAAGCTCGGGAAACCTCTCTCCTGTTTACTCAAGGCCGCAATCTCCTTGGCCTACAAGAGGCTACAGCGCATGCTCACTGGGGACAGGCTGGTTCCTGTGGCTTTAAGGAGCAAAACCTGACCACCTTGCAACTAGGCAGCCCTGGAAAACACTGAGCGCTCAGGGTTATGTAAATGGCTGGGATCATCATTTCCCTGAATCAGGCTCCCAAAGAAAACAACACAGGGATGAAAGAGAGCAACTGTACACGTCGACATGGTTTCCAGCCCTGGGAATTCTTACACAGGTGGCCTGTCACATAAGGACCCAAGCCAGACAGACAGAAGGTCTGGGACCACAACCACAGAAAACTCCCTTCTGAGGTGTTTTCTTAACAGGACACCACAGCCTAAGGGATGTGACACAAGGAGACTGAATGGATTTTTCCTCACTCAGGAAGACCTACCCAAAAGCCGCCGCCAGTCTGTGACCTCCAGAGATGGAGAAGAGCATTTCAGGTGGCGAGGCCACCGAGCTTGCATCCACCTGTGGGTTAGCATCCACTAGAGAATGCTTTGGATTCTGAGTTTTTAAAATCCTGTGCGCAGAGATATCCCCCCCTCTAGCCTTCGTTCCTGACCTCTAGAAGGGACCACTGCCCTGTGCTCACCATCTTACTGGCCTCCCAAGAGCATCGCCCACACAGACCAGATCATTTATCTAATTTCCTTCTGGTCAGCCCCCAGGAGCTATTTTGGGCTTGGTCTCTGTGTGTACTCCACTTTCCTGCCAGGACTGACTCAGCCCTTCTCCTCTCCTGGGACTCATTTCTCATTAAAAAAAAAAAAAAAACAAACAAAAAAAAAAACAAAAAAAACAAAACAAAAAAAAACTTTGAAAGATGCAGGCTTCCTCTAGAGCAGTACTTGGTGCCTGACTCAACTTGGCACGTTGCCGGGAGATTTCAAGCACCACCCTGCATGCCAGCAGAAGGGGCGGGAAAAGCATGAAGGTCCGTCCTGGGCATCAGCTCCCACAGCTCAAGCCCCTCTCCTGCTTACTCCAGCTATGTCGTGAGGCCTGTGCGAGTCTATGTGCATCCTGCCGAGCGCTTAAGCCTTTGCTTTCCTTTTCTCTACCCACAATGCACCTGCCTTTGTCTAATTCCTGCTGGTCTCATCGTGATCCCCGGCGCAGCCTACGTACTCGTCTCTGGTTCTCCTTTAGACTGTCATGGGGCATCCAACCCATCCAACAGAATCCACCTCCTATCTCCCTCAGCTACACTGGCTCTACACGGCTAACTATGCTGTGTGCTTTTAGGGCTCCTGCAGCCCATATGCTTTTTATATATGGAATTTGATTTAATTGTGTCATCCAAGTAAACTGCTAAGAGGGCAGGATAAAAAGAAAGGGGGTTTGAAGAAAAGACAACTTAAAAAGCCTTTGGCTAGTGGGAATGGAGAGGGGCCCCTCCAAATTACCACGCCTGACTGTGTGAATTAGCATCAGGCTGATGATGAATCAGTTCGAAACGACTGCATCTCTAACCTCTGCTGCCTAGAGAAAGCTGCCCAAGTCCAGTGACTCCCTGGGCCAAGTAGGTAACATCAGTGTCAGGATGGGAGCCAGATATTAAACAGCAGGGAGCAATGGTGTCATGGAAACACAGTGTAGACAGCCTAGCCCAGCAAAACACTCAAATTCAAATTTAAACACACGCAGAGCCAGCGAACAGCCCTGGTCAGAGTCGGATAGCTAGATCTGCAAATACAATGCTCTGAATTGTCTGGAGAAATGCCTGGTTCCCCTTTTCTACATTTGATATGTTTAATAGAGTGAAGTTATATAATATATAATATATATTATATAAAATATATAGTATGGCATTATTCTGACTACGCCGAGCTACAATTCATGTTTCTGTGGATGGCGGTATCACAGTCTCCAGTTCTAAATGTGAGGAATGTCCCAGAAGTCTATTTTTGGTAAAGAAAGAGGCTATGGGATCAACATCTGAGGCTTGGAATCCCGCTGGGGAGGCAAGAGAAAACCCCCAGCACAAGCAGATCATTATCTTACACCTCAAAGTCAGAATTATCCCGCCTCACTCAACACTTCACCCAACCAAAATGCCTAGAGGCGATGCTTCCCCCACCTCCACCTCTTAGACCGGTGACTGAACACCTCATCCTTACAAGGCCTCCTCTTTGTCAGCCTTGTCTCTTCCTTCTCTCCTCCATCCCAAATGCTCCCTGAGGACTGTGTGCTTCGCAGGGCAATGCTTGCCCACCCTAGATGGCAACTGTGATTTGTATCTGTCATAGGCACCCGAGTGGCAAAAGAGGACAGAATCTGTGTTGCTGGCTGCCGGGTGTGACACAAATGCTCATTTGTTAGCATTCCATAAATAAACAAAGGGGTGAAAGAAAGAAATGAAGAAAGGAAGGAAGGAAGAGAGAGGAAGAAGCAAGATTTGCAGGTAAACTGCTGGCCAGGCCTCCTCAAATAGGTCACACCACGCATAGTCTTCTCAAAGGGCAGAGACAAACCTTCAGTCTGCATCTCTCATGCCTGAATGTTTTATGCACATTTAATCTGCACAATAACCTCCATGGTGTAAATGCTGTCATATTTGTTTATTCTCTGTATCTCTCTCCTCTTTCTGTTTCTGTCTCTGTCTTCCTCTCTTTCCCTCCCTCCCTCCAACACTTCCTTGCTTTCTCTTCTCTTTCTTTTTGAGACAGGGTCTATGTATACCAGGCTAGCCATGAACTTGCTGTGTAGCCAGTGATGGCTTTGAACTCCCAATTCTCCTGCCTCTACCTCCCAAGTGGGATTACAGACATGCACTGTCACTCCCAGTCTCTGCAGTGCTAGCGGTTGAACCCAGGGACTCCTGCATACTAGGCAAGCACCTTTCCAAACATTTCCCCAAACGCCATATCCCTTACACACACACACACACACACACACACACACACACACACACACACACACACACACACACACACACGGGATCCAAGACATGGAAAAGTTTCCCAGCAACCTACATCTAGTAAGTAGCTGAACCCCAAACTCCAACCAGCGTCCCTAGACTGTAATACCTCTTTCCACAACCCAAAGATAGGCAATGACTGGTACCCCTCAACCCCCGGTGAGCAGTATGCCTCTGTCTCTGGTGTCATAGTGCCACTGTTCTAACCTTATCATTTCAAGCTCTCAGAAGAAGAGGTTCTCCTGGATCAGACTCGGGCTCACAGCCATTAGGATTAGAAGTTGGACTTTCAGTAGAAGCTTGAGTTCACCGGGCTAGAGTCTGTGAGCAGCTAGGTTTCACATCCACCTGCCATCTCAGACAAATATCCCTGGTCACCTCTTCTCATCAGCACATTATAATGTCATTGAAGGACAACCCCAAGCTACATCCTAAATCCATTTACAGTTATTTAGGTAATATAAGTACGAGAAGGAGGGGGAGAGACTAAGAAAGCCAATCCAAGCACACCGGCTCCTAAAACACCCTATCTTGTCAAACTGTAATCGTGACACACATTAATACAGAGAACAGGCTGGAGAAACCTCTCTGTCACTGGGACCTTACAAAATTATTGATTGATCTTATTCTCGAAGTCACGTAGCATTAAGTGACAAGGAGTTTATCACAGTGAGTCAGCCGTGGCCTATCCAGTTTCTATTTTAGCATTGCAGCCTAAAGTGACGCAAACTAACCACGCCATTCCGAAATTAATCTCAAATCAAATCTTCACCCAGGAGAAGAGGGGTAATTACAAGCTCACACCCCAAATGTCCACTGGCCTTCATGACATCCAGGCTCAAGCTCTAGGAAACCCTGAGACTATTGCCTGGCAAGGACCCAGGCTGCTCACACTGGCTGATGCAGGCACTGAGGCCCCTCCCACCAAAACACATGGAAAAAGAGATCAGACCATTCCAGAACCCAGGAACTGCCCAATAAGACAGGAAAATGGACACGAGCTCCCTTGTAGTTGAACCTGCAGGAGTGAGTTTAGCAGTGCTTAGAGAATACAGTTCCAGACATGGCTCTGTTACTTTTAACTCTTCTGGGCGAGGGAAGAGTGTTATATCTACTCCTTCAGAGAGAAGACTCGTAAAGAGACAGGCAACACCCAGGACTGACCCCAGGGGCTGAAAATGGTGAGAGAACACATGAACAATAGCCATCAGATTCCCAATGGACTGTCCATTGATCAAAACATAAGAAAGCCCTTTGAATGAGATCCCATAAAGAACATGTCTTCAAATGAAAAATTAATCTTTCGGGTTTCACTCTTCAAAGACCCCTCCCCCTGCAAAAAAAAATACTCTGCTAGTTTACTTCCTCTCTTTTTCTGTCCTGCATCTCCACTGTCCTTTTGAAGCTAGGGGACATCAGGATCCAGCCTGTTCTGTGTTTGCTATTGAAATGACACCAAGCTAAGTGAAAAAAAGCTAGCCATGGTCACAGACTGTATGATTCACTCTCTATGCTGTGTTGTTATACTTGTCCCATTGGATACTCCATTTGTTTGGGGTGCTTGTTTGTTAGTCTTTACTCTTTGTTTCTGGAGGCTTCTCTTGGAATTTCATCACACTTGACAATTCTTTCCTGCATCACATTCAGTCCATGTTAAAAAAAAAATCATCAAATCAGTCTTATCTTCATGTCAGAAACAATCTTCATCTCTGCCCAGGTGTTCTTTATCTGTAGCATTTTTTCTACTCATTTATAGAATTCCCATTCCTCTGCTTATACTACTCAATAAAGCAGCTTCCCCTAAGGGTAGACCTAGCTCAGAGGAGCGGAGGGCACTTGCTTTCTCAGTGTGGTTTCTTTCTTCCTTCTGAAAGAAGCATGAAGAGAATTTCCCCCACTATTCATTGAGAATGTAGTTGGGTCCCTGGGGTTAACACTCATAAACATATTTCCTCCCACGGAGTCCCTCTGAAAATATTTTAAGTCATGTGTCTGTTATGAATGTTTTAAACATTCATGTGTGTACTACGTGTGTGTGTGGATACATGTGGAGGCCAAAGGCCGACACTGGATCTTTTCCTCAATTGTCCTCTGTCTTTTTTAAGGAGTCTCACTGAACCTGGACCTCATGGATTCAGCTTGGCCAGCAATCCAATACCTTCTGAGGACCCCTGTTTCTGTGTCTAGGGCCGTAAGCTTACAACAATACACGATAACTAGCTTTAACAAAGGTTGTGAGGATGGTCCCCTGGTTGCATAGCAAGTACTTTACTGCTGACTAAACTGTATCTCTATCCCCTACCTCCTACCCTAGAATGGTTTGTTTGTTTTTGTTTGGGTTTGGTGGTAGTGGTGGTGGTGATGGTGGTGTTCTGTGGGGAAGTGCACTAAGGATTTTAGTTAGCTAGGGTTTTGGGGGTTTTTTTTGTTGTTTTTTGTTGGGTTTTTTTTTGTTTGTTTGTTTGTTTTTTAAGAATGGGTCTCGTTCTGTAGTCCAGATTAGCCTGAAAGTCATGAGTAACCTAGGGCAGCCTGAAGTTCACAGAAACCCTTCTGCCTCAGCCTCCCATGTGCTAAGGTCATAGAAGACTGAGTTGATTTGGACCCACTTCCGACAGCTTTGGGTGCCTCCTCTTCACCCACAGAGAGCTTTTCCATAGACTTCACCACTACACTATGTGAGACAGTCTAGGTGGATATATGAGTCTTTCCTGATGATACCAGAAGGTCATGGAGGACAAATGATATATTTTTCATTGTCTTGGAGCAGTTAATACCCTTGGAAATATTAAGTCGATATTTGCTAACTGAGCAAATATCAGGAGAGCATCCTGCTTCCATGATGCAGGTCATGGCGAGCCAGCCAGAAAATAGTTCCCACTTCCCATATCCTGAAAAGGTCCATTGCTTTCCCTGAGGAAGTGTCCAGGCTCCCAGACTTCCCAAGATTCCCAAGTCGGAATCTTTTCCTGTTTTAAAAAAATTAATATTTTGAATTTTATACAATTTATTTTGATCGTATTCACCCTCTCCCCCAAGTCTTCCAAGTTCTACCCTACCTCCCTACCCATGCAACTTGCAATCTCTAAAGAAACAAACAAACAAAAACCCACTAAGTCCAATCAGCACTGCTACATACTCTTGGACGTGTGGCCATCCACTAGAGTATCATCAACCTCCCAGAGACCACACCTTAAACTGAGTCTCCTATGCCAATGGCTCCTCCACTTGGGGCGAGCCTTCACACTCACCTCCCACCTGGTTTAGGCTCACACAGATCAGGTGCACGATCTTATCACTGCTGAGAGATGACGCAACTGCCTGCAGTGTCTGGAAAATCCTGACTCCTTGCCTTTGGCTCTTACATTGTTTCTGCCCCTCTGCCACAATGATCCCTGAGCTTCAGGAGGGGCCGATAACGATCAGGAGATTATCTATTATATTATTGAGAGTGATATGCGATTTAAAGACACTACATCGTCTATTAATCTCTGCACCTCGACTCAGTGCTGACTCTGTGTTAATGTTTCTCTGATGAGGGCCGAGAAGTGCAACTAAAATCTACAGGTATAGTAATATATATATATATATATATATATATATATATATATATATATATATATATATATATGTATATGTCATTACAAGCCAGTTTAATAATGTACCCATTTAGCAGATTAATAGTGGGAGGTTCTCCCCGAAGAGTCTATGACCTGTGTAGTCATTGGTTTCAACATGCCTCCTCCTCAGCAAGTGAGTTCCTGTTCAAAGAGCTCCAAAGAACCCCCTCCTGGACTCAGGCAAGATCTCCATGGCAACAAGTGCAGCAAGGACTGCAACGGCTGATAAAGGATGGCTGTGACCCCAGACAGATATGCAAAGCAAGTCTAGGAGCCAAAGACAGAAAACAGGAGTTGACTGAAGAATTCTTGAGGTCACCATGCTTGTCCTGGTTACTTTGTGTCAATAAGCACACACTTAAATATATCTGGGGAAGAAAGACTCTCAAATGAGGAATTACCTCCACAGATTGACCTGTGGACATGTCTATGGTATGTTGCTGTTGCTGTTGTTGCTGCTGTTGTTGTTGCTGCTGCTGCTGTTGTTAATGACTGATGTGGGAGGCTCCAGCACACTGTGGGTAGCACCACCCCTGGGCAGATGGTCCTGGTGTGGACAAGAAAGCAGGCTGAGCAAGCCAGTAAGCAGTATCCCTACATGGTCTTTTCTTCGGTGCCTGCCTACAGGTTCCTTCCCTGACTTTCCTCAATAATGCACTGTGATCAGTACATGTAAGCCAAATAAATATTCTCCTCCCCAACTTGCTTTTGGTCATAAACTTTATCGTACTAACAGAAAGCAGACTGAGATGCTACTTGAGCAGTATAAGATAATATAAAGCATTTGCTGATATCACATGTATTAGTCTCCATACTTGAGGCAAGCCTCCTTAACAAAAGAAACGGCCACACCTAGAGCTGATTACATGGTACAAGAGGGATGTGCAGAACAGGAGAGGGTCGGACACACGTGGGAGAAGAGGACCAGCAGCTGGCCTGACAAAGATTCCATAAATATAAGCAACAAACTATTTTTCCCATTTACAGATTTCTATGAATATGTTGAACGCCAAAGGTGGAAAATCCTCAGTGCAAGTTTAGTCATTGCTGATAATTCCTGATACTTGTCCCATGTAGTCGGAGTTGAAGATCTCCAGGTCTGCTCACAGGTAGACCATACGGTGGTCTCATCTAGGGAGATCTTTAACAAACTCAACAAACATACCAGCACAAATGTAGGTATGTCCTCTCCATGCTGATGGCTCGGGTCCAACTTGCGGAACATCACACACACACACACACACACACACACACACAGAGAGAGAGAGAGAGAGAGAGAGAGAGAGAGAGAGAGAGAGATTGAGTTTATGGAAATAGTTCAAAGCTCATAAAGCTGCATGTGGTGAATAACTCCCTGTATGTCTTCTTGCTGAAACTGACTCGGACCATACTGTTGCGTACAACACTGTCTTTTCTGAGTGTCTTGCCTACGCTACCCTGTACGTGAAGTGACTCAATTCTCCCACTACTTTCCTCAATTTAATTTGCTGCACCGCCTCCATGCGTGCCAAGCTTCGTGATGTCATTAGCCCTTCCCCGGTGTGAATACGATCACAAGAGTGGGTGCTGTGATTGTGCCTTGTAGTACTGCTAAGTTGATCATCTGCTTCTTCTGTTAAATAAAACCTATGATTTTGTTCCTATTGTGAAGGAGGATCTACTATAACATTACAACACTCTGCAGAGAGCTAATGGGTCCCTGGTGGCATCCTCCTATCTGTCCAACTTCTTATGGTTTGTTCTGAAGGAGGGTCAAGCCAGTCACTGCCAGAAACCTTGAAGAAATGCAGCTCCTAGACCACCAGTATTAACTACATAGAAGAAGGCACTGTTATTGTAAACGTCCCTCTATGCATCATGATGGAGGAATTCATAGGAAGCCCAGGGTCAGTAGATGACCTACCTCTGCTCCCAGCAAGCCTCCCCCAAGCCTTGCTCTGGTGGCCACACTTGGCAGTCCCCAGGAACCTTGAGATACTAAGTAAGAAAAGCCATTCATTAGTGAGTCGTTTTAGAACTGGCCTGTCTTGAGTTATTTTATTTACATATGTGTACATATATAGAGATATGTCTCAGTCACTTTTGCATGAGCAATAACACAAAGTGTATGCACACCGGTCTACAGCTGCTCTCTAGAGCTTGTCATCTTGTAGAGCAGTAGTTCTCAACCTGTGGGTCGCAAACCCCCTTGGGGGCTTGCATTTCAAATATTCTGCATACCAGATACTTACACTATGACACAAAATAGTAGCAAAATGATCATTATGAAGAGGCAACGAAATGATTCTATGGTTGGGGGTCATCGCAACATGAGGAACTGGACTTACGGATCGGGTCGTGGCGATAAGAAGGTTAGAACCACTGTGGCAGAGCCTGAATGCTGAGCTCCCTTCAGACGGACGGACTCTCTGTGGCCCCCTCCCTCAGGCTTTTCTTTCTGCTTTGTGTTTCAGAGTCGTCTGTGCTAAGGGCCCCTCCTATCCCTACATGAGAGGATCTATACAGTCATCACTTTTCTGTGACTTGACTCATCCCACTAAGTATAAGTCCTCACAGTCCGTCCATGTTGTAAGGGGCAGAATTGCCTGCCTTATGAAAGCTGAAGATTATTCCATTAACTGTATACGTCACACACTTCTCCCACCCTTGCTCTCTGCCAAATACTGTAGTTCCTTCCATATTTGGGTTATTATAAGTAAAGATGCTATGAACATGGGCATAGTCAATGGATTCTTTCTGAATTGTTTGGGTTCTGTGTTTTGTAGATTTGCTAAATCCCTGCTTAAGCCTGGGAAAAATTGCCTCTAGGATTTGATGGCCACTTTTCCCCCCCTCTGTTGTACAATTTCATATACTTTCTGTTCCAGGCATGGGCACAAAGCTACACAAGGGTGAGATTTTAATGGGGTGCCTGACTGACTCGCTTCAGTGGAGGAGAGCTGAACAGGCCTTTAAGGTCATTTCTTTAAGGTGCAGGTCTGTTATGGCAGGGTCGAACCATCCAGCATGCCCTTTGGTGGGCCCTGCTTCTTCCCATGCCAGCTCCCCCCTTATCTGTTCTACAAATGCTAAGCTGTGGTTCTTGTGACTGATAAGGGCCACCCAAAGTTAGCTGATATTGTGGATAGAGCCTGTCATGCTCACTTGAAGTCTTCCCTGTGAGTGACACGTTGAAATGCACTGTACCTCTTACAGAGAAGGACTGAACATGCCACCATCTAACAGCTACCCAAACTGACATACACCCAAACAGGCACATACATGGACACATGCGTGTGCATGCACCATATCCCATCTCCCTCGGATACCCAGGGAGAGCCTGGCTTTTCCAAGCCCTGTAGTCCCCTCTGTGCAGTCCTGGTACCAGCTGAAGAGCTCATGGGAAAGTGGAAGGGAGAGGTGGTAGCATCAGCTCTTTAAAGATGGCGAAGATCACAGCGAGTGCCCTTTTTCCTAGACAAAGAAACCAGGGCTAGAGGAAGCAGCTCAGGGCAGACAGACTGAATTCCCAGTGAGTGGTTCCTTCCTTCACCTATGTGTGCAGCCAATGGGAAGAGTAAACCTGGCTTATGAAAATGCTTTTCAAATGACAAACATCATTGCTTGTTTGAAACCCAGCCTAATAAAAACAACTTTCTCCTCTGAGACATTGCTCACAGCTCTTATACCTGCCAGGTAGGATTCAGTCTTAGGAACAGACGGGTAAACCTAGCCACTAGCTCCATTCTGGCTGGCCTGCGACATGTCCAGACTCAGAAGGCTGCTCCATCAAAGGACTCTGGAGTCCTGAAGCCGGGCTTGTATCTGCCTCACCTCCTGCTCTGAGAAGAGCCAGTTCTCCAGAGCAGCTGCAAGTGTCCACTCAGTGCTTCCAAGTGAACCCCATTTTCATTTCAATCCATTCCCTGAGTGCAGTCAGAGACACTGGCAAGCATGACCTGCACTGCAATGGGGGGGGGGGGACAGAAGGGAGGGTCCTGGCCGCCTACACACTCCTCAAAATAAGGGATGGAAATGTCAGCAGCAGGAAACTCTCTTTAGGAGGAAACTCAAGTGCCTGCCTTTCCTGTTCTATCATGAACTCCCAGTAATAAAATTCTGCTAAAAATAGGTTTTCTTCAGATCTCTCAGCTTACGTTTCTTAATCTCTTCCTCTAAGCTTGGAAGAATTAAACACTGCCCCCAACCCCATCCTCCTGCCAATGCTTCCCACGTCAATCGGGAAAGTGAAATCGTAACATCGTTTTTCTTTCAGTTATTCATCCATTTACAAGACTGTAAAGCCTACATTCACATAACTGTTGGGATTCTATCCCACAAAAGAGTTTTTACCATGAAAAAAAGAAGTAAATCACAACCTTTACCTTGGAGGATAACAGCAAGAAGAAATGTGTAAAGGTATTTGGCTCCACTGCATCTAAAGGGAGACTTGATAAGACCCTCCCACTTCTATCTAACAAAGTTCTTCTCAAGTCCCTGTTCAGCTTTAACTGTCAACTTGACAGGGTCTAGAGTCACCTGAGAAGAATCTCAATTGAAGCATTTTGTAGATCAACTGGCCTGTGGGTATTTCTATTGGGGGTCGTCTTGCTTGCTTTTTTTGATACAGTAGTGCTCAGCCCACTGAGGGCAGCATCATTCCCTTGGCAGGTGATCCTGGGCTGTATAAGAAAACCAGTGAAGGATAAGCCTGGGAACAGACTAAAAACAGTATATCCCCACCTTTTCTGCTTTGTGTTCCTTTTGAGCTCTTGCCCTGACTCCCTCAATAATGGACTGTAACCTTATCAACTCAAATAGAGTCCTTTCTAAGTTGTTCCTGTTGACAGGGTTTTATCACAGTGATGGAGAAGAAGCAGGAATACCTAGCATCTCTGAACTCCCACAAGAGACTCTTAGGGGTAAATCACTGTCACAGATGCTGTACTTACTGGCCGGGTGCTGTACCCCAAAACTAAACTAAGGTGATAAGAAGGCCAACAGTCCAAGGGTCGACTGGGCTAAACAGTGAGACTGCAAAATATAAAAAAAAATATATATCGCACTGTCATGGAAAGGCCACAAAACATCTGAAGAACTATTCTCTAAAGGAGCCTAAAGAGACATGACAATGACTGGCTTGCATTAGATCCTGCCATATTTTTAATGTTCATAAAATATAGTAATGGGGGTAAAGAATTGAACACAAGTTGCATATTAAACAGTGTTTTGTATAATTGTGAAATCTTTTAGTGGTAAAGGTATACTGCTGCTCCATAGACGACTGCCCCATTTCCTAGAACTTGGAATCTGAAGTATTTGGAGATGAAAGATTGCAAAGCCTACAACCAACTCTCAAGCAGTTTGACAAATTCAAACACCAGTGTGCACAGTCTCAGGTTTCTACTGCTGTGACAAACCATCATGACCAAAAGCAACTTAGGAAGGAATGGATTTATTTCCATTTACAACTCCTAGGACATACTCCATCACTGAGGGAAGTCAGGCAGGAACTCAAAATAGCGATCTGGAGACATGAACTGAAGTGGAGACTATGGAGTAGTTCTCCTTACGAGCTTACTCCTCATGGCTTGCTAGGTCTGCCTCATTATATCCCTGAGGACTATAAGCCCAGGGTGGTATCTACCACAATAAGCTGGTCCATCCCACACTAATCATCAATCAAGAAAATGCTCCACAGGCTTGCTCATAGTCCAGTATAGTAAGAGCATACTTTTAATCGAGGTTTGTTCTTCCCAAATGACTCTATCTTGTGTTGAGTTGACAAAAAAAAAAAAACTTGCCAGGACATAGACACGCATGTATATGTGTGTATGTGTATACGTACATGGAGAAAAAAGTATTATAAGATATTAAGATTGGTGATTCAAAGTCGAAGGTATATTACTGCTTTCTTCCGATTTTTAATGATTAACTATTTTAAGAGAAAAGTTGGGAATATAGACTTTGTTGCAATTCTAAATTCTGTTCTGCCACAATCACTCTGCAGTGAAAAATACTCATGCAAGAGTCTATTTTAAATATTCAAGTAGAGGGGGAGTGAAGGTCATCAAGTCAGTTGCCAGTTTACTCAGCAAACACTGAACACCGCTTCTGTTCACACACAACTGAGACCCCATTACATACATCACTTGTTAAACAGTAAAATTCTTTTATTGTTTTATATACATTGCACAGTATATCATACTGTTTTATATATTTTTCATTCATTAAACAGTCTATATTTAGCATATGTTCACTGGCTAACAAAAGGTGGGGAAGGATATCGGTACAGACCTGAAGGTAAGAAGCCCTAAGGAGAACCTAGAGCACCCCAAAACTTCTCCTTAAAGATAGCCACCTGATCCCTTGGCAAGATCGGCAATAGTCAATCCTGTGCTTGGTAGCCTGAGGCTGATAATATTCCACCCAGACAATATCAGGTAAAGATAGAGGTGTAGAGAGTGAAGGGTCCTGAGAGAATGGAGGTGACACGTGGGTAGTGAACAAGATGAAAACCTAGCAGTAATGGACCAAACCCATTGCAAGCAACAGCGGCATCCAGGCACTGGGTTGGGAACTGAGTGGGGAGAGAGAACAGGGGAGCTCATTTGTATTAGGCTCTAAACTATACTCTCCAATGGTACATAGTCAGTTCAGGTGTCCCCGCCAGCGGGGACCCAGTTATTCAGGGTCCCGAAGAGGCTTTCTACCTGTGGGCCAAAGTGGGGGTGAAGAGAAGAAGGAGACCAAGCAAAAGTTCTGTTGTCAAGGTCTCGTTTATTGGGATGAACATTGCAGCTTTTAAGGCTTTCAGGTAGGGGGAGTGACCTTTGTGAAATATGAAGGAGGGGGAGATGAGGGTATAGGCAGTGATAGCTGGAGGCAAAGAAGTCAGGCGATGAGGTCAGGTGGTGGAGACACTGGGTGTTGACTGAGGAGATAACTGGTATCTGCTGAGGGAAGGTATCTGCTGAAGGGAGCTGAGGCATCCCTTGAATGTTATACTCCTGTGCCGTAAATTCATGGGAGAGGCTTTATCCAACAATCTTAAGATTTATGGCAGTCATCTTCGGGGTGAGTCTCTGTGGCCAAACAGCCCAGAGTCACTTTGAACCAGCAGTCAAAAAGCGGCTAGGCCCAAATCCAATATGGCTCCGTGCATTCAGGGATCTGGAAGCTAGAAAACTCTAGAACTGTAAAAGGGTCACATTCACAGGAATTATGTTTATGTTCAGACAACATATGCCTAGAGAATGTGTCTGTTGACGAACAGATCTTATTCATTGATATTGAGGGGGGTTTGAATGTGGGAGTGGCTTCAAGTAAGTTTTGATTAAGTCTTAAACAAACCATCTCAGTTAGAATTTGTTTGTTTAACTTTAATTTGCATCCCTCAATCCCAATGGATGCCACAGCCTCTTACAGAAAGAATGAGATGTGGATGTCCATGAGGAAGCTCGCCAAGGGACCAGTGGTGGGCACATGCTCTCAGGTGACCCAGTCGCATTCTCCAATGAACAACAAGGACATTGCTTTGCACTGTGATTTATTGTGCAGTGCAAAACCAACTCCTTTTATATTCTTCGCTCTCCCTTCCTCATTCCTAAATCGATCTGAACCCATGCCTGTTGGGATTGTAGAGCTGTAGTCCTCTTGGCTAACGCAAACACCCTAAATGGACCAAGGAAGCTGAAATAGAGACCAGGTCTGCTCCAAGACGCCAGTAAGTCCCTGTCGGTGAAATACAAATTCAAAGTTATATTTCTAACACACATAACGTAAAAACCAATATCTCTCGAAAACTCATTCAGTGCCAGGCAGTTTTTAGACATTACCTCATTCAACTACGAGATCAACATTAACAATCTCGTTTCACTAGTAAGAAAATTGGAGTCTCAAAGAAGCCAAGTATTTTGGCCAAGACTTCTCATCTAGAAAGTAAGGAGCCAGAATACAAATGCATATGTTTTTAATTCAATGGCTCATTCAGCTGTACCAACTATTACATAATACACACACACACACACACACACACACACACACACACACATGCATACACACACAGGAACCAAGCAATCCACCGAGGGTATCATATATGCCAGGGTACAATCAGAAAGCACAAACCCCACTGGTAAATTTAACAGAGAGAGTTTAGCATGGGAAAGTAGTTAAACAAACACTGGAGCTGCTGAGAGATTGTAGATGACACTGAGTACCAACAGCTGGTAACTACAGGATGCTGCCACCAACTCCAAGGCTAGGCAGGCACATGAAGCAGGCTCGGGTCATTAGAGCCTAGAAGCTTGGTAGTTCTGATCTGGGACTCAGAATCTGAGGAGAGGGCAGACATTTCCTGGCCAACTGCTGGTCCAGTGAAGCAATACTGCTCCCAGGGTAAATGAACAGCCTAGTTTATAGTGCTCTCAGGAGAGCAAGGGAGCACAAAAGGTAAGTCTGTTCTTCTGCCTTGCCACCCAAATGGCCCCTAGTTGACAAACTAACAAGCAGTTGGCAGACTCTAAAAGGGTAGGTTTAGAGTTGAATGAGAAGAGCTTCTGAACCAAAATAATGAAGTGTGTAAGTTCCAGGCAGGTGGCCTGGGGTAAGGGCGGGAATTGCTGTGGTAATAACCTCAGCAGCCATTACTGAGTGCCTGAGATGTAACATCCACATCCCACTTCCTGCCCGGGTCAGCACTCCTTGCCTCATGTGCTCTGAGCAATTGTATAGATGCATAAGCCTGAGTTCAAAGATGCAGGATAACTTGTAAAACATTAGAAAGAGGAGAAGCCAAGGGTTCAAGGCTGAGACTATTTGTATATTAAGATCCTAGGACTCTTCAACACCTCCTATATGAGTCTACCAGCACAGCTCTAACACAACACCACCAACCAGAAGTTTATAAGAAAAATGTATGGCGAGCTGGATGAATAGCCTAGTAGTTAAGTGCACTGGCTGCTCTCTCAGAAGACCTGGGTTCAGTTCCCAACACCCACATGATGGCTCACAACCATCCGTAACTCCAGTTTCAGGGAATGCCCATGGTCCACACACATACATGTAGGCAAGCAGTTATACATATAAATTAAAAGTAAAAATTTAAAAAGAAAAAATGGCATGGTCTTTGTGGGACTAGGTTCACTGGATCCCAAGGACTTTTACCGTTGCTATTGTAGCTGTGGTAGCTCCCGGTGTCTCTTGGATATGTGGATACATCATGTCTATCTCTGCCAGGCCATCTCCTCTGAAGGTCTAAGGACAAATTAGAGCACATGTGGGTGGTTCCTTGGGAGGCCTACCTTAACTACATCTGCAGTGGTCGTTTCCCCAAACAAGGTGGGTTTTCCAGGTTGAGAGGGGACAGAACTTTAGAATCACTACTTTTGGAGTTCCATAATTCAGCACCACACCACCAGACCATGTAAAATGTCTCCTGGCTTTTAAATGCCCTGCTTGGCAACTTTGCTCACAATGAAATTCTATCGTTGTGTGGAGCATTTTGGGCTTCTAAAGCAATGTCTGGAGGACAACATTTTCCTAGTTGGTGTTTCTGTATCTTTAAGTTTTCTAGTCCTCTCCCTAAAGGCAAGCATGCACCAAGGCAGCTCCTGTCACCTGGAATGACCACCCCACACTGCTTCACCTCATCAGCTCCTACCTCATTTATCTGGAAACAATCTCCCCCCCACCCTGTTCTGCCTTAACTGCTTCCTTTGTCTTGGATTTAATTAGCATTTGCATCCTGCCATCCCAGAATTTCCTGGGTACATTGATCCCAAAAGTGTGATTTCAGATGAGACGTTCCCTTAGTTACAGGAAGGAGACTCCCAATGCCTCCAATCCCTTCCCTGCCCTACCCTCCATTCCTGGCAAGAGTCCACCCTCATTCTTAAGACTTTACTTGGGCTGGAGAGATGGCTCAGTAGTTAAGAGCACTGACTGCTCTTCCAGAGGTCCTGAGTTCAATTCCTAACACCCACATGGTGGCTCACAACCATCTGTAATGGGATCTGATGCCCTCTTCTGAAGGCAACTACAGTGTACTTATATATATAATAAATAAATAAATCTTTTTTAAAAAAGACTTTATATTCCAGTTGGAAGAAGAGAACATTCGAATCCCACTTTCTCTTCCTAGTTGGGTAAGAGGAGTGGTCTATTTTGCAATTCACCTGGATGAGAACATAATTCAGAAATCTGCAAACCATGTATATACATTTCTTCTTCCCTATGTGAATTGCAAAGAGATTTCTCAAGCCGCATTTAAGAGAGAAAGATCCGGTGTATATTTTGCAAAACAAATGTGAGCTGAGAGGCTCTTAACACATGACATGATGGCCCCCCCCGCCCCCCGCTCCTGAACTCAGAAAATGCAAAGGGCCTGTCTCTCCGTGTAGGCAGTCAGACCCACCGTCCTTGGTATTATTTATTAGTGAGTGCTTTCAGCTTGCCTAGCGCCAAATCCTTTGGATGTAAATTCTGATGGTCTCACCTTTTGGTTCCTGTAAGAAAAGATGTATATTAGAAAGCAGAATCCTAAAAGCCAGCCAGAGTTTTGTTTCTGTCGGGTATATGAGTAAATCACCAATATAGGTTTGAATTTCAGTTCTCAGAAAATATTGTCTGCCTTCCACAGACATAGCGATTGATAAGACAGCATTGTTCTCCCCCCTTTCCCCAAGAAGTCCCAGGAGCCACCTCCTGCACTGATGGAGCACACATGGGGCCTGGGTCAAGTCGCACCTCAGCACTTCACCTCTTCCCTGCGTGCGCTCGCACTCTGTGCTTTTCTTGTCTTTTCTTCTCTTTTTTTCAGGCAGCAGATGAAAAGGGCAGAAAGGATTGTCTTAGACATGCCGTCTGGACATTTCTATATTGACGGAAAGGTTATTAAGCCTTCAATGCCACATTACAAGTTATTAGAAACCGAAAGAAAATTACCCAGGAGAAATTACTCTGTGCATGGTATTTGCCTGGTATAGAGCCCCTTTGGGGTTTAGAATAGAAGGGTGAAGGAATATGAGAGAACCATAAAGGAGAGGGAGGTTTGTGGGGGGAAGAAATGCTAAAACAGCAAGCTGCAGCTCCAGGCCACATTCTGATATACCAGTCAAAGCCAACCTAAGCCTTTCGCTCCAGTTTGTTGAAAGGAGAGCAGGGTGTTTTTCTAGTTCCGCTTTCCAGACCGGCACTCCTGCTTATCAAGTCTGTATTCCTCCTCTCACTGCCATCAGGAGTAGCAGCTATGCAAGGTTCACAGTCCTTAGATAAGTCACCCAAGAGACCCTTGGCCATGGGAAGATGCCCACTGCTGTCATCCATCAGTCACGTTCTGGTCTACAGATCCAGTCAAGCCAACTTGCTACATCATAGCCAAGGACAACACGACCCAGTGGGTAGTTTGTGAACTCCAGAACTTGTCTGTACAAGACAGATGAAGAACAGAGGGTGTGGATCTCATCTTCTCTGCTCTTCAAACGAACCCTTTTGTTTCTTCTGTTCTTACTACCTCAGTGCTCCTTGGCCTACTCCAGCTGAGGGAATCTCACGACTCTTGAAGGATGTCCAACTAATGTCTGCTGACAAAATTCATGCTGCTCAGAGGCGTAAGCTGTGAGTGGATAACTTTTGTGAAAGCGTGACAGGTGACACAGAAAGAGAAGCTTTCGTTTGTGTGTTAGGTATGGTGGCCTCTCTGAGCTGACACGTGGGAAAGAGGCCACGTAAAGATAAGAGTTCAGGATGATGTAACCCCAAGCCCTGAATGGTTTTATGGCAACTTGACAAGCTAAAATCACCTGAAAGGAGGAAACCTCAATCAATTAAAATGCTCCTATAAGGTCAGGCTGTATTCACACAAACCTATAGGGCATTTTCTTAATTCGTGATTGACGGGGAGGGCCCAGCCCATTATGGGTGGGAAAACCCTGGGGCTGATCATACTAGGTTCTATAAGAAAGCAGGTTGAGCAAACCATGGGGAACAAGCCAATAAGCAACACCCCCTCCCTGGCCTCTGCAACAGCTCCTACCTCCAGTTTCCTGCTCTGCTCGTGTTCCTGTCCTGACTTCTTTCAGTGGTGATCTGTGATGTGGAAATATAAGCCAAATAAACCCTTTCCTCCCCAAGTTGGATTTGGTCATGGTGTTTCATCACAGCAATAGAAACTCTGACTAAGACATCAAGGAACAGCAGGCATTGCTATGAACCTCCACAAGAAGAGGAGACAGGCATGGGGCAGATTCTCCTCAGAGCTTCCAGAAGGAACCAACCTTCCTAATGCCTTTATAGCTTCTAGAGAGTGAGGAAAATACATGTCTTTTGTTTTAATCCACTGTGTGTCTAGTAATTCGACACAGTAACTCTAGTGAACAGAAGATTTAGCCTAGGTGGTGAGGAAGTGCTTGCTTTAATGAACACCATTATAATCTACAATGAATTTAACACACAATTTGATAACTATAATGATTAATGCCAACTTGAAACATCTAGAATCATGTGGACAAGCCTCTGGGCAGTCTGTGAGGGAGAATTTAGATTAGGCTACTTAAGGTGTGAGAGACCCTAACTGTGGAAGGTACCATTTCATATGTTAGCACCCTGGACTGAAGAAAAAAGAAAGCTTAACACTGGCATTCATCTGTCTCTACTTCCTGACTCTGGGGCACAATATGACCAGCTGCCTTCTGCTCTTGCCTCCCTGATGCCCTGTGGTGATGGATGGCACCCTCAAACTGAGAACCCAAATAAACCCTTCCTTAAGTTGATTTTGTCAGAGACTTTGCCACCGCAGTGAGAAGTCACTAATGCTGCTGTTTATGGAAGGTTTATCTGCCATCTTGTTTTCTCCCTACTTTTGGTCCAGTGGAAACCACAAGCCTACAGCCACAGCAGGGAATGCCAAATGAGAATAGAAAGGGTCCACAGAAAGGAAACCAACTCTGTCACTCAGGGAGGAATCAGCAAGGGCTCTTGGGAGTTCCTTGTGGATGAGTGAGCCTCACAGTGAACAGTCAGGGCCTTCAGCATAGCCTCTTCCTTTCCATTAGCCTCTATGTATAACAGCCAGCATTTTCCCACCCAAGTGATAGGTAAAGTTGCTGACCCCCAAGCTTGATGACATGAGTTCAATCCCCATGCCACACGGTGAAAGGAGAGGACAGACTCATATAACCTGTACTCTGATTGCCATACAAGCACATTAGCATGTGCACACCCTAACACACATAAAAAATTAATAAATATGATCTTTTAAAGATAATGGAAGGAAGGTTGTCACTCTCCTCAGCCAATGGGTTTGGCCTTTGTCCCCTCATCTTCACTCATGGCTAAGACTTTATGAGGAACACTAAGAAATGCAAGTGGTGTGAAAAGGTGTAGTTTCACACTGGAGTGAACTTAGAAAAGTATTTGGAATCAAACGAGATGAGGTTCTTTTTTGTCAGACTTCTTGGAACCTTTCATACACTGACCTACAACAGCACACTCAACATAGGCAATGCCACACACTGTATTTCCCAAGCCCATGGGCTAGAATTTCTCCTGAAGTAGCTTGGGGAAGCAACATGTTGTGGGAAGCAGCATGTTATGGAACATAACACGTTTTGAAGAGTTCTGAAGAGTGCATTACTGGAACTATGGCTGGATTCATGTGATTGACTCACTTTTTCCTTCCATTCTCTTTGCTCCATGCTTCCTCCCAATGGAGTTGGACAACCCATCCCTCAGAGACCCTGTTCTGAAGTAGCTAAACTCCTTCTGGGATATGAGAGGGTGAGGTTGTGTCCAAAATGGAAGACATCAAATGATAATGTGAGTACGCAGGTCCTTGGCAGAGTGGTTTTCCTGCAGTCTCATAATACTTGTTTTAGCATGTAACCTCAGCCACTCAGAAATGCTTGCAAGTCAAGGGCCTGCAGAGCAAGCCAATATGTAAGATGTGATGTGACCCAAACCCTCATCTCAAATAAGACTAACATCAAGGCAGGATGCACACTGATGACCTGTCATCTCTTGGCATGCTTTGGTTGCCTTCTGGAAGATGCTATTCCAAGCATTAATGTCAGAAAAGCCAAAAGTATATAACATGATTCCATGATATGTACAGCCTCGATTGAGTGTGTCTCCCAATATTCGTGAGTGGGACCTGATTGCTGTGGGCTCCTTGTATAAATGGTACCTCGCAGAATCAGATAAGTCAGCAATAAAGCTAAACACAGAGGCGTGTGGCCAAGTTCAGAGTCCTCGTGAAGATTAGAGATAACACATCACTACTCTAAAGCCTGGGCAATGTCAGCCTACACAGACGATCTTCATGCTTAAAGGGTAGTACGTTTAGCATCACAGGAAAGATATGGACTTGAAGGTTAAATCAGAGATACATGACTAATGGCTGCACAGAGTAGTGTGGCTTTGGGCGACGCACTGTGGAAAGCATAGAGGCTCTCACCTTCACAGAAACTGTAATGAGATGAAATAGATCTATGGTAACTTTAGCGTAGCAAATGGCTAAAAACGGACTGTTACTCTGGTGGATGGCCCTACATCCATGTACATACAGGCAGCATCAATCAAACTCTGGGTTAAAGAAAGAAGGTGTGAACTTGGAAGGGAGATTGCATGGTTGGGGAGGAGTCAGAGTGAGCACAGAGGAGTGGATCTGTTCAAATTATACCACATACAGATATGAAATTCTCAGAGAATAACAGGCTATGATACCTCCATGCATTGGGATATGCCCCATTTTCCAGCTAAGCATCCTTTTTCATTAACCTACACCAATGAAAAAGCGAGCAGACTAGCCAACAGCAGCAGACTAGATCATCAGGAGCTACCCACTAGGGGCAGAGGCTTGATTGTACACACCTTTCATCCAGGCTTCTCAAGGGACTGAGACATGAAGATCACAAGTTCAAGCCCTTCTTCAGAAACTATTTCAAAATAAAAAGTAAAAAGGTTGTGGGGGCATAGGCTCAGTGATGGAGCACTGCCCACCATGGTCAAGGTTCAGGGGTCAATGTGGTCCCCAAATACAACCTGCTTATTGGTATTATCCTCCATACACTTCACTAATGTGTTCACTTACTGAGCATTTCTTATGCTACTATACATGCCAGACGCTAGATATGAACTCCCACTGCTCCCCAGCATCACCAGGATGTACTGTTAATTGAATCTGTGTCACCTTTGGGCTCTCCAGGTTGCGATCGAAAAAGCCTGGGCCTCTCCTAGACTCCTCAGACAGTTGTGTAGCATAGCCACTCCGCAATCTCTGGGCGGTGTGCATATCACAGCTCCTCCTTGATGCTTCTCCTCTCAAGCCTTCATGGGATATTTTTCTACACATCACACTAGAAAACGGAGTTAAATCAGCAAAACACAAAATCTAGACTGTTTACCGAGGGGAGGAAGCCAGGCCTTCAGCCTGTGAGGTCCAGCTCTTCATGCTTAGGAACACTTGCTTAGAAAACTGAAGGACTTATTAATATTGGTAATTACAATGAAACAATATACATCCAGCCACTCCTTGTCCATGTGGTCCACAATTGACATTCCATCAACCTCACATTGAAAGCGTTCATGGAGGAAAACATCTGTTCTGAAGATGTACAGAACTCTTTTATCCCATAAACAATAGAGAATAACGAATTAGCTGCAGAACGCTTTCATCATAGTGGGCATTAAGAGAAACTTAGAGATTATTTAAAATACATGGGAGAATAGCTTTGGTTATATACAAACACTGCCCCACTTTCTTTATGGGACCTGAGCATCTGCAAATCCTGCATCCTGGGGAGGGGGTCCTGGAATGAAACCCTCAAGGATGCCCTCCAAGAGGTGACTACATTTTTATCTTCTTTTAATTCTTAAAAGGATCACGTGACATGTTATCACCTGCATTTTATTCCTGAATAAACGAGACGCAGAGAAATTAATCTCAAGGCCCCAGAGCTGTATGTATCTGGACTGGGGTCTACCTCTGTGCTCTGACTTCCTCCAGAGACTGGTAGACCCTTAGCACTGTCCAACAGAACATTCTGGAATGATTGGGTATTCCACATCTACACGGTCTAATAGTGCAGCTACCAGCCCAGAGTGACGTCTGAGCACATGAAGTGTGCCTCGTACAAGTGAGCTTCTGTTTCATTTTCTTTCATTTAACCAATTTTACCCACTTGTGGCTAGTGGCTGCCATTGACGACAGCCTGGGACCTTAATGTTAAACTGAGCTCCTCGGTGTGTTTATGAGTCAGGCACTCACTTCTATTTTTCAATAAGAAGTTTCTCCAGAGCCAACCCTTTTCTAGCTCAAGCCCCAAACCCATGTGAGGCCATGGATGGATGCCTGAGTACTTCAGGGTCCCCTGGAGCAGGAGCTGAGCCCACATACACTCAGAGACCATAGACTGCCCTTACAGTTTAATAAGCCCTCATGTCGGTTTGGTACCCAGCCCGTCTGATGGTTAGCTGTTCCCCTACAAGACCTTGATTTTCACCATCAGCCATACTGTGTCCAGGTACCAGAGGCTGTGAAGACAAAATGTAATTTTGCCTCTTTTAAGCCATTATCTCACCTGTAACTTCATCTGTTAGCCTGGGTCAAAGAAACCAGAATGAATAAGAAATGGGCTTGGAAAAGAAAGAGGAAGGAACATAGCATTGCTTAGGAAAGAAATTCACAGGACAGGCCCATGGGGACATCCAGCCCTAAGCCTTATTTCATGTGGTCAATACATTGGCTCTCAAGTATTTAAATACAGTGAGATTTCGTGTGTGTGTGTGTGTGTGTGTGTGTGTGTGTGTGTGTGTGTGTGTGTGTGTGTGTGTATGTGTGTGTGTGTGTGTTCATGTACATGCAGGTACAAATGTGAGGGTCCATGTGTACCTGTGTGCTCACGGGTGAAGGCTGTTCTTCACGTCATCCCCCTTGTGTGTCTGAAACAGGGCCTCTCATTGGCCTGTACCTGTTGAATCGGAGAGGTTGGCTCATGAGCTCTAGGGATCTGCCTGCCTCCACCTCTCCCCTGTTAGGTTTGTAAGCACGCACCACCTACATCACCTGACTTTTTTTTTTTTTATTAACTTGAGTATTTCTTATATACATTTCGAGTGTTATTCCCTTTCCCGGTATCCGGGCAAACATCCCCCTCCCCCCTCCCCTTCCTTATGGGTGTTCCCCTCCCGACCCTCCCCCCATTGCCGCCCTCCCCCAACCAGTATAGTTCACTGGGGGTTCAGTCTTAGCAGGACCCAGGGCTTCTCCTTCCACTGGTGCTCTTACTAGGATATTCATTGCTACCTATGAGGTCAGAGTCCAGGGTCAGTCCATGTATAGTCTTTAGGTAGTGGCTTAGTCCCTGGAAGCTCTGGTTGCTTGGCATTGTTGTACATATGGGGGTCTCGAGCCCCTTCAAGATCTTCCAGTTCTTTCTCTGATTCCTTCAACGGGGGTCCTATTCTCAGTTCAGTGGTTTGCTGCTGGCATTCGCCTCTGTATTTGCTGTATTCTGGCTGTGTCTCTCAGGAGCGATCTACATCCGGCTCCTGTCGGTCTGCACTTCTTTGCTTCATCCATCTTGTCTAATTGGGTGGCTGTATATGTATGGGCCACATGTGGGGCAGGCTCTGAATGGGTGTTCCTTCAGTCTCTGTTTTAATCTTTGCCTCTCTCTTCCCTGCCAAGGGAATTCTTGTTCCCCTTTTAAAGAAGGAGTGAAGCATTCACATTTTGATCATCCGTCTTGAGTTTCGTTTGTTCTAGGCATCTAGGGTAATTCAAGCATTTGGGCTAATAGCCACTTATCAATGAGTGCATACCATGTATGTCTTTCTGTGATTGGGTTAGCTCACTCAGGATGATGTTTTCCAGTTCCAACCATTTGCCTACGAATTTCATAAACTCATTGTTTTTGATAGCTGAGTAATATTCCATTGTGTAGATGTACCACATTTTCTGTATCCATTCCTCTGTTGAAGGGCATCTGGGTTCTTTCCAGCTTCTGGCTATTATAAATAAGGCTGCAATGAACATAGTGGAGCACGTGTCTTTTTTATATGTTGGGGCATCTTTTGGGTATATGCCCAAGAGAGGTATAGCTGGATCCTCAGGCAGTTCAATGTCCAATTTTCTGAGGATCCTCCAGACTGATTTCCAGAATGGTTGTACCAGTTTGCAATCCCACCAACAATGGAGGAGTGTTCCTCTTTCTCCACATCCTCGCCAGCATCTGTTGTCCCCTGAGTTTTTGATCATAGCCATTCTCACTGGTGTGAGGTGAAATCTCAGGGTTGTTTTGATTTGCATTTCCCTTATGACTAAAGATGTTGAACATTTCTTTAGGTGTTTCTCAGCCATTTGGCATTCCTCAGCTGTGAATTCTTTGTTTAGCTCTGAACCCCATTTTTAATAGGGTTATTTGTTTCCCTGCGGTCTAACTTCTTGAGTTCTTTGTATATTTTGGATATAAGCCCTCTATCTGTTGTAGGATTGGTAAAGATCTTTTCCCAATCTGTTGGTTGCCGTTTTGTCCTAACCACAGTGTCCTTTGCCTTACAGAAGCTTTGCAGTTTTATGAGATCCCATTTGTCGATTCTTGATCTTAGAGCGTAAGCCATTGGTGTTTTGTTTCGGAAATTTTTTCCAGTGCCCATGTGTTCCAAACGCTTCCCTAGTTTTTCTTCTATTAGTTTGAGTGTGTCTGGTTTGATGTGGAGGTCCTTGATCCACTTGGACTTAAGCTTTGTATAGGGTGATAAGCATGGATCGATCTGCATTCTTCTACATGTTGACCTCCAGTTGAACCAGCACCATTTGCTGAAAATGCTATCTTTTTTCCATTTGATGGTTTTGGCTCCTTTGTCAAAAATCAAGTGACCATAGGTGTGTGGGTTCATTTCTGGGTCTTCAATTCTATTCCATTGGTCTATCTGTCTGTCTCTGTACCAATACCATGCAGTTTTTATCACTATTGCTCTGTAATACTGCTTGAGTTCAGGGATAGTGATTCCCCCTGAAGTCCTTTTATTGTTGAGGATAGCTTTAGCTATCCTGGGTTTTTTGTTATTCCAGATGAATTTGCAAATTGTTCTGTCTAACTCTTTGAAGAATTGGATTGGTATTTTAATGGGGATTGCATTGAATCTGTAGATTGCTTTTGGTAAAATGGCCATTTTTACTATATTAATCCTGCCAATCCATGAGCATGGGAGATCTTTCCATCTTCTGAGGTCTTCTTCAATTTCCTTCTTCAGTGTCTTGAAGTTCTTATTGTACAAATCTTTTACTTGCTTTGTTAAAGTCACACCGAGGTACTTTATATTATTTGGATCTATTATGAAGGGTGTCGTTTCCCTAATTTCTTTCTCGGCTTGTTTCTCTTTTGTATAGAGGAAGGCAACTGATTTATTTGAGTTAATTTTATACCCAGCCACTTTGCTGAAGTTGTCTATCAGCTTTAGTAGTTCTCTGGTGGAACTTTTGGGATCACTTAAATATACTATCATATCATCTGCAAATAGTGATATTTTGACTTCTTCTTTTCCGATCTGTATCCCCTTGACCTCCTTTTGTTGTCTGATTGCTCTGGCTAGAACTTCAAGAACTATATTGAATAAGTAGGGAGAGAGTGGGCAGCCTTGTCTAGTCCCTGATTTTAGTGGGATTGCTTCAAGTTTCTCTCCATTTAGTTTAATGTTAGCAACTGGTTTGCTGTATATGGCTTTTACTATGTTCAGGTATGGGCCTTGAATTCCTATTCTTCCCAGGACTTTTATCATGAAGGGGTGTTGAATTTTGTCAAATGCTTTCTCAGCGTCTAATGAAATGATCATGTGGTTTTGTTCTTTCAGTTTGTTTATATAATGGATCACGTTGATGGTTTTCCGTATATTAAACCATCCCTGCATGCCTGGGATGAAGCCTACTTGGTCATGGTGGATGATTGTTTTGATGTGCTCTTGGATTCGGTTTGCCAGAATTTTGTTGAGTATTTTTGCGTCGATATTCATAAGGGAAATTGGTCTGAAGTTCTCTTTCTTTGTTCTGTTTTTGTGTGGTTTAGGTATAAGAGCAATTGTGGCTTCGTAGAAGGTATTCGGTAGTGATCCATCTGTTTCAATTTTGTGGAATAGTTTGGATAATATTGGTATGAGGTCTTCTATGAAGGTCTGATAGAATTCTGCACTAAACCCGTCTGGACCTGGGCTCTTTTTGGTTGGGAGACCTTTAATGACTGCTTCTATTTCCTTAGGAGTTATGGGGTTGTTTAACTGGTTTATCTGTTCCTGATTTAACTTCGGTACCTGGTATCTGTCTAGGAAATTGTCCATTTCCTGAAGATTTTCAAGTTTTGTTGAATATAGGTTTTTATAGTAAGATCTGATGATTTTTTGAATTTCCTCTGAATCTGTTGTTATGTCTCCCCTTTCATTTCTGATTTTGTTAATTTGGACGCACTCTCTGTGTCCTCTCGTTAGTCTGGCTAAGGGTTTATCTATCTTGTTGATTTTCTCAAAGAACCAACTTTTGGTTCTGTTGATTCTTTCTATGGTCCTTTTTGTTTCTACTTGGTTGATTTCAGCTCTGAGTTTGATTATTTCCTGCCTTCTACTTCTCCTGGGTGTATTTGCTTCTTTTTGTTCTAGAGCTTTTAGGTGTGCTGTCAAGCTGCTGACATATGCTCTTTCCTGTTTCTTTCTGCAGGCACTCAGCGCTATGAGTTTTCCTCTTAGCACAGCTCTCATTGTGTCCCATAAGTTTGGGTATGTTGTACCTTTATTTTCATTAAATTCTAAAAAGTTTTTAATTTCTTTCTTTATTTCTTCCTTGACCAGGTTATCATTGAGTAGAGCATTGTTCAATTTCCAAGTATATGTGGGCATTCTTCCTTGATTGTTATTGAAGACCAGTTTTAGGCCGTGGTGGTCCGATAGCACGCATGGGATTATTTCTATCTTTCTGTACCTGTTGAGGCCCGTTTTTTGACCAATTATATGGTCAATTTTGGAGAAAGTACCATGAGGAGCTGAGAAGAAGGTATATCCTTTTGCTTTAGGATAGAAAGTTCTATAAATATCCGTTAAGTCCATTTGACTCATGACTTCTCTTAGTCTGTCTACATCTCTGTTTAATTTCTGTTTCCATGATCTGTCCATTGATGAGAGTGGGGTGTTGAAATCTCCCACTATTATTGTGTGAGGTGCAATGTGTGTTTTGAGCTTTAGTAAGGTTTCTTTTACATATGTAGGTACCCTTGTATTTGGGGCATAGATATTTAGGATTGAGAGTTCATCTTGATGGATTTTTCCTTTGATGAATATGAAGTGTCCTTCCTTATCTTTTTTGATGACTTTTAGTTGAAAATTGATTTTATTTGATATTAGAATGGCTACTCCAGCTTGCTTCTTCCGACCATTTGCTTGGAAAATTGTTTTCCAGCCTTTCACTCTGAGGTAATATCTGTCTTTGTCTCTGAGGTGTGTTTCCTATAGGCAGCAGAATGCAGGGTCCTCATTGCGTATCCAGTTTGTTAATCAATGTCTTTTTATTGGGGAGTTGAGGCCATTGATGTTGAGAGATATTAAGGAATAGTGATTATTGCTTCCCGTTATATTCATATTTGGATGTGAGGTTATGTTTGTGTGCTTTCATTCTCTTTGTTTTGTTGCCAAGACGATTAGTTTCTTGCTTCTTCTAGGGTATAGCTTGCCTCCTTATGTTGGGCTTTACCATTTATTATCCTTTGTAGTGCTGGATTTGTAGAAAGATATTGTGTAAATTTGGTTTTGTCATGGAATATCTTGGTTTCTCCATCTATGTTAATTGAGAGTTTTGCAGGATACAGTAACCTGGGCTGGCATTTGTGTTCTCTTAGGGTCTGTATGACATCAGTCCAGGATCTTCTGGCCTTCATAGTTTCTGGCGAGAAGTCTGGTGTGATTCTGATAGGTCTCCCTTTATATGTTACTTGACCTTTTTCCCTTACTGCTTTTAATATTCTTTCTTTATTTTGTGCGTTTGGTGTTTTGACTATTATGTGACGGGATGTGTTTCTTTTCTGGTCCAATCTATTTGGAGTTCTGTAGGCGTCTTGTATGCCTATGGGTATCTCTTTTTTTAGGTTAGGGAAGTTTTCTTCTATGATTTTGTTGAAGATATTTACTGGTCCTTTGAGCTGGGAGTCTTCACTCTCTTCTGTACCTATTATCCTTAGGTTTGATCTTCTCATTGAGTCCTGGATTTCCTGTATGTTTTGGACCAGTAGCTTTTTCCGCTTTACATTATCTTTGACAGTTGTGTCGATGATTTCTATGGAATCTTCTGCTCCTGAGATTCTCTCTTCCATCTCTTGTATTCTGTTGGTGAAGCTTGTATCTACAGCTCCTTGTCTCTTCTTTTGGTTTTCTATATCCAGGGTTGTTTCCATGTGTTCTTTCTTGATTGCTTCTATTTCCATTTTTAATTCCTTCAACTGTTTGATTGTGTTTTCCTGGAATTCTTTCAGGGATTTTTGTGATTCCTCTCTGTAGGCTTCTACTTGTTTATTAATGTTTTCCTGTGTTTCCCTAAGGGAGTTCTTCACGTCTTTCTTGAAGTCCTCCAGCATCATGATCAAATATGATTTTGAAACTAGATCTTGCTTTTGTGGTGTGTTTGGATATTCCATGTTTGCTTTGGTGGGAGAATTGGGCTCCGATGGTGCCATGTAGTCTTGGTTTCTGTTGCTTGGGTTCCTGCGCTTGCCTCTCGCCACCAGATTATCTCTAGTGTTACTTTGTTCTGCTATTTCTGACAGTGGCTAGACTGTCCTATAAGCCTGTGTGTCAGGAGTGCTGTTGACCTGTTTTCCTCTCTTTCAGCCAGTTATGGGGACAGAGTGTTCTGCTTTCGGGCGTGTAGTTTTTCCTCTCTACAGGTCTTCAGCTGTTCCTGTGGGCCTGTGTCTTGAGTTCACCAGGCAGCTTTCTTGCAGCAGAAAAGTTGGTCTTACCTGTGGTCCCGAGGCTCAAGTTCGCTCGTGGGGTGCTGCCCACGGGCTCTCTGCGGCGGCAGCAACCAGGAAGACCTGTGCCGCCCCTTCCGGGAGCTTCAGTGCACCAGGGTTCCAGATGGTCTTTGGCTTTTTCCTCTGGCGTCCGAGATGTGTGCACAGAGAGCAGTCTCTTCTGGTTTCCCAGGCTTGTCTGCCTCTCTGAAGGTTTAGCTCTCCCTCCCACGGGATTTGGGTGCAGAGAACTGTTTATCCGGTCTGTTTCCTTCAGGTTCCGGTGGTGTCTCAGGCAGGGGTCCTGCCGCTCCTGGGCCCTCCCCCACGGGAGCCCAGAGGCCTTATACAGTTTCCTCTTGGGCCAGGGATGTGGGCAGGGGTGGGCAGTGTTGGTGGTGTCTTCCGCTCTGCAGCCTCAGGAGTGCCCACCTGATCAGGCGGTGAGGCCTCTTTCCCAAGGGGTCTGGGAGCAGAGAGCTGCTGCCGGCTGGGATCCGCAGGCGTGGGACCTCCGGCAAACACAGGACGTGCCCGGTCCTAGATGAACTCTGCCTCTGTGTGTCCCGATCTCACCAGGCAGCTCTCTTGCAGCAGACAAGTTGGTCTTACCTGTGGTCCCGAGGCTCAAGTTTGCTGGCGGGGTGCTGCCCACGGGCTCTCTGCGGCGGCAGCAACCAGGAAGCCTGACTTTTATTTTTAATGTAGGCTCTGAGACTTGAACTCGGGTCCTAGTGTTTATTTGGAAAGCACTTTCTTGGCTAAGTTACCCCAGCCTCAGTGAAATGTCTAATAAAAATTGTTTCTGTCCTTCTCCTGGAGCCACTTTGTAATGTCCAATGTCATGGGGTATCATCTGCCTCAACTCCCTTGACAGCTCTCTGCTGAGATGGTTCCCCACCCACGGTCCTGGTTGCCCCAGCAACTGTCTTTGCTCAGTCAGCTAACCTGGCCAGCATCTGCAGGCATCCATGGGCAGAGGCCTGAGCAAGGTGCCTCTGGGAGGGCCCTGAAATGGCACCACAGTGCAAGTGAGGTATCAGAAGCTTAGGGAAGACGGCAAAGGAGATTGGTGTGAGCATAGGCCAGGGCTTCTCAACCTTCTTAAGGTTACAACCCTTGAATACAGTTCCTCATGTTGTGGTGATCCTCAACTGTGAAATTGTTTTCACTGATACTTCATAACTGTAATTTGATACTTTTATGAACAGAAATGTAAATATCTGGCAGTAGGATATCAGATATGCAACTCTTGCTGCTATCAGGATGGGTCAACCCTCAAAGGGGTCATGACCCAAAGGTTGAGAACCACTGGACTAGCGACTCTTCATTGAGAGAAGCTAGAATACCTTGGAATGCCAGAGCCTGCCTCTCCTGACCTGGTAAAATGACAGTCTGTTGGTTTGGTTGATTGATCTTCCCAAGTGTTTTTACCTCGTATGCTTTCTTCTAGCACCTTAAAGTACGGCAAATGACTAGAAAGAACTCAAAAAGTAGGAGTTGTTTCTAACCAATCGGACTCATTTCCAAATATCTCTACTCACCCTCAAAGCGATTGTTCTAGCCTGCCATTTCCCCTGCAGATCCCTCTGTATTCTTGCTAAGCACTGGGTCTTACGTTCCTTCCCAGACTGTGCTGGTTACTTAACTCCAGGCCTCTCCCCACTCAGCCAAACACCACACCACATAGAGAACCATTCCCTCCCTGCCTCTCCACAAGGTCCTGGAGGCTGAGTCACAAATCTTATTCAAATATTAGCCCAGGATACAGCTTTGACCTTTTCTAGTTTGATTCAGACTTTTCACTTGAGATTTGCTCCCCACCTATGAGACAGACAGGAAGAGCTCGGTGGTCTCTACCAGAGCATCCTTGTCAAGAGGAGCTTTGCCTTTCTTTATTCTCTATCTAGCCTCTAGCAGTGTCTCTGACTCGAGATAACATTCTAGGTGAGGACGAGTTAGGCGGAATGAGAAGCAAACATTACCAGAACAAGCAATGGAGCAGGAACTGCTAGGTTAGGGAAGGGTCAAGTGAGCCCACGCGTGCTGACCATAGCCCCCAGTCTCGCCGGCTCTCCTTCCAGTCAGCTAGTTCACCAATCTCATTTTCCCTCCTCTGATCTAGAAAAAGCAACTAATAAATACTATTCATTCTGTTGATAAACAATTCACGTGGCAACCAGACCAGGCAACACTTGGCAGACAAGCACCCACACACTCAAGAACTTTAGCGATCCCGCTCCTCAGAGCTCAGGGGGCAGAAGCAAAACCATGAGATGAGTGAGATTTACTCAGAATCCTATCCATTAACAAAGCACCTGATGGGACCAAGCCCCACCATGGGAAATAATGACTTGCATATCACATGTCAACATGATTGGCTGTTCTCAACAACAGAAATGAAAGTCACGAGGATTGAACACACGGATTCTGTCACCCTCGACACTGCTCCCGTGTTCTGTTCAAATCCAGTTCTGTTCAACTGAATTCAGTAGTAGGATTGCTTCACTGCATGGCTAAGTAGATTCAAATCCAAGCCGAGCTGGTCTCCAAAACAGGAGTGATGTTTAACTCCCCCACCAGCAGCATGTGAGAGCCCGTCTGCTACAGTTCCCAGCACTTACTACAGCAAGTCCGTCCCATCTCAGCCATGCTGATACATTTGTACTGGTATCCCTTACAGCTTGTGTTGTTGTTATTGTTGTTGTTGCTGCTGCTGCTGCTGCTGCTGCTGCTGCTGCTGCTGCTGCTGCTGTTGTTGTTGTTGTTGTTGTTGTTGTTGTTTTAGGGACTGGTCTCACTTCCCAGAATCTGAGCCCCACCAGTTCCTCCTTGTAATTTGATTTTCTCCTATCTATTCTTCAATACCAATTGGGAGCCTGCCTGGACTTTCCTTCAAGTCAAATCTAGTTGCTAGCATTTCGTCTAGGTTCTGCCCCACAGTTACCTGGCAACAGCCAGATGTGCCTGACCCAATATAAAAGGGGCTGCTTGCCCTCTCCTCTCTCTTGCTCTTGCTCTCTTCATCCCTTCTCTTCTTCTCTTGCCCCTGATCCTTACCTTCTCTCTCCCCTTTCCCCTCCGGCTTATGGCCGGACTCTCCTCCTCGTCCTCGTCCTCCTCCTCGTCCTCCTCCTCGTCCTCCTCGTCCTCCTCCTCCTTCTTCTTCTTCCTCTCTCTCTCTCTCTCTCTCTCTCTCTCTCTCTCTCTCTCTCTCTCTCTGCTTTTCTTTGTCTCTCCTCCTTCAACTCCAAACCCCCATGCCCTGAATAAATAACTCTATTCTATACTATACCATCATGTGGGATGACCAGAAAGATGGGGGGGGTGCCTCACCATGGGCCCACAGAGGCACCCTTTTCCCCCTTCCCCCACACCTTACCACACCTCCTCCACCCCTTCTTCCTTACCTTTTGATAAAACACAACCCTAGTAGTCACAGCATCCTATAGACACCTCTCTTCAGGTGTTTTCATGTTGTGGTATCCATGTGAATATTTTGGTCTATTCCCTTTCAGACCATAGCCTGCCTAATTTTGTTCTCGATTCCTATCGCAGGGCTTGGTAAAGGTTGCTTAGTAGGCATTTCGTCTCTGAGTGAGTGAGTGTCACGAAGGTCAAGTGAGATATCTGAGAAGAATTCTGTGAGGAACCAATGAGCTAAGACATGTGAGTCCCTTCGTTCTGGCGTACGAGCATCTGCTCGTTTGATCTGGCTCTATGAAATGGTTGCATCTGCAAGCGTTTGATTTGGCTCTATGATATGGTTGCATAGGCCAAGCCTATGCCCTCTGTGAACCTCTGCCTCCACCCGCAGCCAGCAATCCTTTGCCAGTTCCTACCCTGGAATCCAAAAGCCAAGCTTCCCAGATGATGTGCACAAGAGGCAATCAAGAGCGGTCAGACCTGGTAAGACCTGTGCTAAACAATGGTAGCAGCTGCCTAGGAGCAGCTGCTGTACTCTGAACTCCACACACAGTAACTGACTCTTTGCCCCTCCAGCACATTTTGCCTTTAAAGAAAACAGTCATTAACTGGATCGCTTAACGCAACTGCATTCTCATCAGCGAGCACACCTGTTTCCTTAGAATTCGCTCTTATATCTGAAGCTTCTGACAAGGAAATACCCAGGCCAGACTCAAAGTAGCTCTGCCCTCACAGAGACTCCCTGAGGTCCCTTTTTGATGACACAGAGTTGGAGACTAGGGTTTTCATGGTTCTGAACCACTCTTCTCACCCTAGTGAGAGCTCTCAGAAGAAATCTCCTCTCTTGTCAGCACCCCATCGCTTCACCAACGTGTGTCTTTCCAGTTCCCTGTCAGCCTTGTCAACACCACCTCCTGCTTGCATGTCCCCTGGGCAGAGAATGGCAACTTGCCTAGATGTCCCTTTGAGGAATGAAAGGAAGGAGGGCATTTCCCACCACATTATTCCCTGCCCTTCACCTACCTTTGTTTTGAAAGTACTTTCTTATCCAGTAGCCACAGCCATCATAGAAGTGTCCAGCACCTAATCCAGGCATTGGCCTTCGTTGTCACTGTTCAACACCTCGGTGTTTACCTGGCAAAGTCAGACCACAGTGAGGAGCCTTCAAGTCCTCAGGGACAAATGGGGGAACTCCTACAGCAGGGTTGGGGAAAGCTGAGGAGAAGCTAGAATAGTGTCAAGTGTTTAATGTTGTGAGGAAAAACACTCTGTTTACTTGTTTTTTTCTTACAATCTGGATAGACCTATGGCCTCTTGGGAAATTGCAGAGGCTGGTCTCCTCTCCTAAGTGGGCCGAGGGCTACAGCTCTATCAGAGACTCCAAGACTCTTGACACCAAGCCCTACCTGCCCTGGTGACTGGTGCTTTGCAGGCACTCAGACCCACAGGGAGCTTAAAGAAAGGTTCGTTTGGGAGAGAGCCAAGCAATGGAAAGGCCCCTCCCAGCAATACATCCTCTGCAGAGTCTGAGCCATGCGCACAAACAGGCTCCCATACTGTGAGTGGGGAGAAAGGGCTTGGAATGTTTGCTGGAGTTTTCCTAAAAATATCCAGTGAACCATGAACCTGAGCTGTGCACCTGAGGCAAACTGGGAACTGCCATTTTAACAAAGCACAGCTTAGAAAACAGTCTGCACATGTTCAGTGACTCGAGCCAGCCCCCGAGAGATTCCTGGCAGCATTTTATGGGTGACTAAGATTCGAGTTAAGATCAGCAGGGTTTTCCAAACACAAGTCTCTCTCAGAGACTGTTTCTCTCACCCGCTCACCCTGGCTTGCTTCAGTATGCCCCACCTTCCGGGATCTGAGAGGTGTGTTTTGTGGGACATACAATGGAGCTCTTAAGAGGTTCATAGATGTTATTGTCTAATCTAGGCTTGCTCCATTTAGTCTCTCGAAGGAACTCTTAAACACAGAACAGGAGAGGAATGTGCAACACACGACAGGAAATGCACCCGTTCATTCCACCAGCATCTAGGGCGGAGCTGTGCTCTCTGGATGATGCAATTGGGGAATACCAGATGACTAAGGCATGGTTGAATAGGGCAGATGTGAAAACAGATAATTAAAATAACACAGCCAAATGCTGAGTCAGGTTTGTGCTGATGGCTGAGGGAAATGCAAAGAGGAGATAATGAGTTTTGCCAGAGGGGGTCAAGGTAAGTTGCGTAGGGGATAACCTCTGAACTGCATCTTACCAGGTGAGCACATAATGAGAAAAGGAAAGGCGACAGATGTGTACAAAGACACAGAGGCATGAGACCCTCCGAGATGATTGTGGCATCTGAGGTACACATTAAGTGGGAAGACAGAGCAGATGTGAGTCTGGCACTCTAGGTGAAGGGTCAGATCTGAAGACACACCAGAGGATCTAGAATAAATCCTTTAGTTAGCGGGAAAACAATGGAGTATACCAAACATGGCTATAATTTATTAAGTTTTAGAGAGACAAATCCGGCCACCAGCAAAATGAGGCGTGTAAACAGAACGTCAGAAGTTGGTATCAAGGGCCAAATAAAAGATAAAGAAAACTTGAAATGATTTTTGTGACAAAATTCCAAGCTAACCTTCACAGAGGAAGGAGACGACATCTTGACTTACAGTTTCAAAATTCTCAGTCGGTAACCATTGGCTCCCTGTGGTTGAGCCAATGAAATAGGACCAAAAAAATCATGGTGGAGGACATGTTATAATCAAAGCTGCTCACCTCATGGCAACCAGGAAGCAAAAGGAGTAAAGCAAGAACCAGGGTCCCCAGATGCTGTCCACGGGTAGCGTCCTTAACTCTCTCCCAGAAGACCCGTCTCCCAATGCTCCACTACACCCAACAGCAACGCCATCTGGGAACCAGATCTCCAGCATGGAAGCCTTGTAGGATATTTAGGGCCAAACTCGAACAGGGAACCAAGCATGAAGTATTTAGAAAATGGTGGCATTAACACTTAGTAGCTAATTAGATTTAAAGAATGCGGTAGATAGTCAAGAGTGATCCGACAATTTTTAACTTGGCTAATTGAGTCAACGATGATGGTGATGTGGTGGTGGTGGTGGTGGTGGTGGTGGTGGTGGTGGTGGTGGTGGTGATGATAGTTATGAAGATAGTTAGGGGTAAATTACCCAAATAGGCAAAAGGCCAGAGACTAAGACATCAAGCCTTGCACATCTGAAATGTTTTCAATCAGTGGTAGGGTACTAAAGACGGTTTCATTTAGTCACAATTTCTCAATCTATTGCTATATACTTAAGATGCCTTTGTTACTGTGGCTGGTATTAGATACTGTTCTCTAAGAATCCAAGTCAATGCTGGTGTTCAGGGGTTTTCCCTGTCCTGTTTGGTTCTTGGGGATCAGTGCTAATAAAGACCCCAGGCTGGCCACTAGGGACCTTTTATCGGTTGCTATTGCTTTCCATACCTCCTGAGTTCACGGGGCAGACAAGGCTGTGCAAGGAGCTGCTGCAATGAATGCTCAGGGCCAATGATCCCCACCCCCTTTGAATGCCCAGATGGGCAAGGATCCTCTCAAATGCCCAGAGTAGCTCAGGTGACACTGAGTGCGGCTGTCACTTTGACAGACTGAAGAAGTAGAGGTGAAGACGAACTGCTCTAAGAAAGCCTTGTGTCACCTGAACGTTGTGCTCAGGGAAGCTTGGAGTTCTTTAGCCTCTTCCCTGTCCTCCAATCTGAGCAGCTTCAAGCTGTAGGGATGATTGTCACTTTGTATAATCAGCCACCCTCGTTGGCCACATCCCAGGGACAGCCTTGGCTGTGAGAACAGTGAAGTCCCTGTCTGTCATCTAAAAGGCTTCAGTCTGAAAATCTGAAATGTAAATGTCTAAAGATGCTGGAGGGGGCACGAATGCATCAAGCGACAGACGACTGAGCGAAGGAGACGGCCCTGAGTGGGGGTAGAAGGAGGACTTCCTGGGAGTTGGGAGAGGGGATGAGCATCTTTCTCACAGTTACCACAGCCTGAGAGGAGTAGGGAGAGCATTCTTTCTTTCTTTCTTTCTTTTTTAATTTTTTATTAGATATATTTCTTTATATACATTTCAAATGTTATTCCCCTTTCCGGTTTCCTGTACATAAGCCCCCATACCCTTAAAGTATATCAGAGTCACAGTAGGAAGACAGCGGAGGAGCCAAAGCCTCAGATGGACTGACAGCTGGGCCGGAAGCTCCAGCCCGGTGACAGACAGAAGCGCTCTCACTGGCGGAAGGTGAGACCCTTGAGACTCTATGAAAGAGGCAGAGCAGACTGAGATTTCATTTAGCGAGTGGGGAGCCAGCCAAGGTATCTGAACATAGCTTTGACTCTGGAGAAAGATTCATTGAAGACTAATACTGGGTTATGTATAGGTCCAGGAGGAATGACAGACAAGATCAACGAGGTGGCCACTGAAAGATGGAGTGGGGAACCCAAGGCTTTTATTAAGTCATGCGCAGGACTAAGCCATTTTTATATAATTGCATATGAAAGAACTTATTATTCTGACTGTGTAGTTAGCCAAGGAGGCGCCTGTGCAGCAAGGCCAAGATTCACACACCATCCTGATGGGTTCAAGCCCATCTTTCACTCTACTGCACTAGGGGACAGGATTAATGAGATAAGTAGCCCAGGCTGCAGATTAGATACCTCTACAGAGCTTTAAAAAGCCATGAGCCCCAGGTCCAAATGTGGTAGCACCTTTAATCCCAGGACTTGGAAGGCAGGGGCTCCTAGAGCAAGAGCTCTAGGCCAGCCTCATCTACACAGCGAGTGCCAGGCCAGCCAGAGGTACACACTGAGGCTCTGGAGGGAGGGAGGAAGAAAGGGAGGAAGTGAAGGAAGAAGGGAGAGAGAAGAAGGGAGGGAGGGAGGGAGGGAGACAGACAGAGACAGAGACAGAGACAGAGACAGAGACAGAGAGATTAGATGATGGATAGATGCATGGATACGTGATAGATACATAGATGATAGATAGATAGATAGATAGATAGATAGATAGATAGATAGATAGATAGATAGATAGATAGACAAATAAGATGGTTGATAGATAGATAAGATAGATGGTTGGTGGATGGACAGACAGACAGACAGGATACCCAATAGATAGTCATGATACCCAAGGCTGGAAGGAAAGCTCAGCTGGCATTTTACTTGCTCTCCAAGCATGAAGACCCAAGTTCAATCCTTAGAATACACATTAAAACTACAAAAATATCAGTGTGCTTGCCCACACTTGTCATGCCAAGCACTTGGGAGGCAAAGACAAGCAGAATCCCTGGGGATGGCTGGGCTGCCAATCTAGGCTGCCTGGAAAGTTCTGGGATAGCTTGAGATTCTATCTAAAGCATAAGCATAGATGGTGCCTGAGGCACCAAAGTTGTCCTCTGACTTGACTGACAACAGTTGCTGGGAAGAGCTGAAACCCCCAAGATCAGGAAGTGCAAAGGCAACATCAATATTTCTAACTTAAAGACAGAAAGGGATGCTGGCCAGGAGAAGAGGAAGTTATTTTCACTGCTGTTTACTTTATCATCTCAATGTGACATTCAGAGCGAAATGTCCCATCTGTGCTTGACAAAGTGAGCCAGAAGTTTCAGAAGAGCCAAGGCCATACCAGGGTTAGCACCTCCAACAACAGCATTGTCCTAGAAGGTCAGTTAGGAAAGCTAAACAGAAACTCGTGAGTCCCTTGCTAACTTGGCCGTTATTAATAGTAAACCCTCACAATCACCAAAATTACATTTCCAAGAATAAATTCTCAGAATTCATTTCAGGTATATATTTTAATTACGCGTGCGTGCGTGTGCGTGCGTGTGTGTGTGTGTGTGTGTGTGTGTGTGTGTGTGTGTGTGTGTGTGTGTGTTGGTACCCATAGAGTCTGGAAAAAGATGCTGGGTCCCCAGGAGCTGGAGTCACAGGTGGTTATGTGCATCCAACTTTGACACTAGGAAATGAACAATGAGCTTGGGTCCTCTGCGAGAGCACTCTGTGCTCCTAAACACTTAGCATCTCTCCACCTCAGGACGCCTCACTTCCCAATTATCTTACTGAACTGTACTCTTCGGTCATAGTATAATTAGGTGACACAAGTTGGTTACACCTGCCTTGACTGAGCAGTGGGCAGACCAATGAGGACCTACTGAGAGTTTTCCAAAACTCTGCCATCATGTCACAACTAGCCACGGTAAGGAATATTTGCTCATGAAGACCAGCCTATGCTACAGATCAGAGCTTCTCCCAGGCTCTTACCCCAAAAAGGCCATTGTTCATTATTCACCGGCACACCCCTGTCCGCACTGGTACTGCTGCAGGCCGCACAGAGAAAATGGTTTGTGAGGTTGCTTGTAGAACCTCATAATGACAGAAACAAAAAGACCAAGACAGAAACTGAGGCTCCGAGAGCCAAGGATAAGCAAGAACAGCTTTGCCTGCCTAACATTTCCCCAACAGGGGCTTTTTATACCGCTCCAGCCCTTTGAAATTGCTACTATTTCGAATAAATGTTTTATTTAGCTCTGAGAATAAGACGGAGAAGATGGAGCTTATATGAACACATAAAATCGCTCTACGTACAGAGTACTTTCCCTGTAAGGCAATCACAGGAATGGGAACACACTGGGGAGGTGGCAGAATGGCAGAGAAACAGGAAAGACTAAAAAGGGTGCTAAGTAAGAAATCACAACAGTAGGTATATCCTGCTGATATTAAGAAAAAACCTTTTTCCTCCCACTCTGGGAAACCTCTGCTTTAGGACTAGAAGCTGTCTTAAGGTTCTAGAACTGGTCTCTGTCACCCCTGATGTGTTTATAAAAAGATAAAGAGAGTGGGGATATGTTCTGTAGAGGTGTGGGAGGTATGGAAAGGAGGCTCTGTGTGCCCAAGCTGAGGCATCCCTTCCCCCGAGGGACCAGCCACCTGACAAGGACGGTATAGTATAGAATAGAGTTTATTCAAGGCATGCGGAGGGGAGTTAAGAGGGTAGTGGGGGTGGGGGAGGCAGAGAGAGAGAGAGAGAGAGAGAGAGAGAGAGAGAGAGAGAGAGAGAGAGAGAGAGAGAGAGAGAGAGAGAGAGAGAGAGAGAGAGAGAGAGAAGTAAAGAGTAGAGGCCGGCCATGAGCACATGGAAAGGGAGAAGGGAAGGCAAGAACAAGAGAGAATAAGAGAGCAAAGGCATGAGGAGGGGCGAGCAGCCCCTTTTATAGTGAGTCAGGCACACCTGGCTGTTGCCAGGTAACTGTGGGGGCGGAGCTGAGACAGAATGCTAACAACCCCCATTTTTCACAAAGGAAACCTCCCACTGTGACCTTTCCTCCTTCATTCCCAGAGGAGGAATGTCCCTTGTTTTTACCCCTAACCTAGCACAGGTCTGAGGAGTCCAAGGTCTCAGAAGTCTCCCTGGGGAGCCAGGGCCAGGACTGGAGATGGCCCCTGGATTAGGGGGTCTTTGGCAGATTTTGGCTCCTCACTAGAGACAGCTCCTTCTACACTGGCTGCATTGTCCCACCAAGGTCCCAGGTGGCCTCTCGCCCTTCCCAAGGCTTTCCTTCCAGGGCCATCGGAATACTAGTCAATTTATACTTAGTCCCTTTCCATTCTCCCAGGACTCATCTGTGCTGCCTTGCAAGCCCAAGGCACAAGGTCACTGATAGCAAGGTTCAAGGTCACAGAGCCTGTAGGAGGGTGTGTGTTCCCAGGCCAGATAAACAGCCTGGGAAGGGCAAACACAGAAACAAAGGCAGGGAAGCGAAAGGGAACTGTGCAGAGACAGTGGGGGTTCCTAAACAAAGACCTTGTTTTGTCTGGGGTTGTTTGTTTCTAAGAATCTCAAAAATGTGTTTGTTTTCAATTCCTGGGAAGATAGGGGTTTTCGTTTTTGTTTTGCTTTTGGCTTTTCTTTTTTCTCCAAGTAAATTTTTCTGAGGAGCAATCCTGTGTTCCACCTAAACCAGAGTCGTACAGTACGCATGCTCGGAACAACCTCTGGGAAAACAGGGGTGAAATGGCCAAGAGCGTTGCTAGTAGGAACACTGGTCTCTGCTAACCACTAGCGGATGCTGGGCTGGGGAGAGGCCTTAGAACCCAGCAAAGTTGCCTTAGCACCAGAGATAGCAACTGGTATCCCTGTAGGCTGCCTGGACTGAGTTTCTCATTGAGATGGGAAGTCCTGGGCTGGAAAATTTCTATCAGGAGCCCACAGAAACACTCTGGGAACCACTGAAGCAATCCATAGTAGTCTACACAGAACATGCAAAAGAAATATACCAGTTGAGAGGAACTGAGAGACGAGGGCTGGGAAGATGGCTCAAAGCACTTGGCAAATGTGAGACTCTGAACTCAGATCTTAAAATATACGTGAAGTAGCACATGCTTGTAACTCCAGTGTTCCTATGGCAAGATGGGCGAAAAAGACAGGAAGTTCATAGGTCAGTTAGTCTGCATCAAAAGACTCCATTTCCTTTTTTTTTAAAGATGTATTTATTTATTTTATGTATGTGAGTACACTGTAGCTGTCTTAGGCATCCCAGAAGAGGGCATCAGATCTCATTACAAATGGTTGTGAGTCACCATGTAGTTGCTGGGTATTGAACTCAGGACCTCTGGAAGAGCAGTCAATGCTCTTAACCGTTAAGCCATTTCTCCAGCCCAGGAGGCTCCATTACGAGCAAGGTAAAAAGCAAGGACCAACACCTGAGGTTGTCCTCTGACCTCCACATGTATGATCACGCTAGCCATGCCATGCACACAAAAGTACACACATGTGAGAAGGTGGGAGGCATTATCCCATTGGCTAATGGGAAAGGAGAAACAAGCTTTCTCTTTTTATTGCATCACCATTGTTACAGACGGTGTCAGAGTACCGTTGGAAGCCATTCAGTCTGACCACTTGCTCTTGGGCTCTGAGCACCAGGTATCTTGTGCCTGGAAAAGAACAAAAGCGAAATCGTTGAAAGAGACCCAGGCTCTCATGAGCTTACAGAAGATGGATTCTAAGGCCCTTGCTAAGGGGCCTCCCTAACCTCTCTAGAATTAGGGAATTCTGCCTTTGCTCAGTAAAAAAGATCACTTGGCCTCCTTCCTCCTTTGCTTGTGATGTGGGTGTTAAGAGAGTCTAGCTGCCACCCTGCAAAAAGGTGTGAGTGTTACAATATCTGCTGTGGTAGAAAACATTCGTTTAAGGTGCCTGTCTGCTTTGGCTACTTGAGACAAAGAGGTAGGGCCCAGCCATCCAGAAGCTCAGCTGAGCAAACCCTGATAAAATAGAGCTGACAGCCAAAGAAATGATATATAAAGGAAAGCCTGAAGAGAAGGGGGAGGGGAAGGGATGGGTGGTAGAGACCTTTGCTGTTGCCCACAGGTACTTGGGAGACAGCAGAAGGAGCTGGGATGGGGTAGGGGGAGTCTTTGCCCCTCGGTCATTATTCCAAAACTCACAAAACCAGCAGAAAATGTCTCTGAGAATTTTTCTCACCCACACACTGGACAGCCCCTCTATCCCTTCACGGCACCCCAACGTCTTCTTTAAGAAGCCTTCTATTGTGTTTTTATCAGAAGGAGAGTGAGCCTTAAGTGCACAGCTAAGGAAAAACCACAGCAGGACAGAGTCTCCAAGGCTTGCCCCACCCGCAGCTATCTTGGCTGGATCCCTGATTCTGTCAGTTCACAGGCTCTGACATAAAAGGCAGGAAGTTAACACACGCTACACAAAGCTCCTTAGATGTCAGGAAATTAACCTGGGAAATCAGAGCCAACAGCCATTAAAGGTACTGCAGTTCAGAAATCAGTATGGCGTTAGATCAAAAGCTGTTTGTCGGGCACCCCAGGCTGGGCTCTGTCCAACTGCACACCCCCTAAACCCGCCAGGCAACGGGGCTGCATGCCCTTGTGATGGGCTTAGTTCTCCATCGGGTCTGTAACTTTTAACTCTCTTTGCCTTAGAGGCTTGAATGCTTGCCCTTGGCAAATCTGGCCCCAGAAGAGCAGCAGCTTGGCCAGCCGCTTCCTTATAAGGAAAGACAGCCAGGGGGTCCAGCAAGGGGCCCCAGAAGAAACAAAGAAACGCCTTATAAGGAGGAGGAGAAGGAGGAGGAGGAGGAGGAGAGGCAGCCTGAGGAGCCTGACCTTCCCAGCTAAAAAAACAAACCGCCTTGTGGAGGATAGAAGGTCAGCCGAGAGCAAACAGCGAGGCTGTGAGAATCATTATTTATGCACACAGCGATAATAACATAGCTGAGTCTCTGCTCTCTTATCTTTACAATGGAGGGGTTGGGTTGGAGTAGGTGTCATATCATCCTGGGATGTGTGAACATTTACATCCACCTAAATGGTCTTGGGCTTTTCCACACCACCTCCCTGCACCTCTAGCCCATAGGACACATTGGAATATAGACCCATTTTACAGAAGAGAAAAATGGAGGCACGGTAAAGGGGAAAGAGCTAGCCCGGAGTCACACACTGAACCTTCATTTTACTCACTCCTGGCTCCAGAGAGGGCGACAGTGATGTAGTACATGTCTTTTATAAATGCACTTTCAAACATTTGCAAGAATAAGCTCGCCATGGTCCCATCTCTGACCTTTTAAAATCAAAGGACGCGGAGGTAGGAGGGGACCCAGTTCAGGTCGTGGGTGTGTGGGTAAACAGCACAGGAAGTGCAAACGTCACAGCAGCCTTTCCAGCCCCAAACCCTTGTCCTAAGTGAGCAGAGGACGGTGAGTTACAGTAGCTAGGAGAATGCTGGCTAGCTTCATCCAACTTGACACAAGTTAGGGTCATCTGAGAGGAAGGGGCCTCGATTAAGAAAAATGCCTCCACAAGATCAGCCTGCAGGCAAGCCTCGTAGGGCATTTTCTAAATTAGGGATTGATGGGGGAGGGCCCAGCCCATTGTGGGTGGTGCCATCCCTGGGCTGGTGGTCCTGGGTTCTGTGAGAAAGCAGGCCGAGCAAGGCATTGAAGAACAAGCTAAGTCAGCTCCTGCCTCCAGGTTCCTAACTGGATTGAGTTCCTGCTCTGACTTCCTTCAGTGATGAACAGTTTCCTCAAGGACTTGACTTTTGGCCATGCAGCCACAGAAACCTTAACCAAGACACGAGAGAGAATGGAACACTGCTCTTACGCTCCTCAGCATCCAACTCCAACCTGCTTGAGTGGGGGTCCCATGCTATGGCCCAGAGCATCTCCAACCCAACACTGATTCACCTAGGGTCACTCTGTGGAGCAAACCAGAGCTGCTATTCCACAGGTCAGGTGTTGAAACCCTGAAAATACCACAAGCCATACAACTTCTGCATCTGTAATGGTTCCTTCCCAAGGAACAGAGGAAACAGAGCGTGTATGTCTGTCGACAGGGAGGGCAGGGTTACAAGGAACTTGCTCGTGCAATTATAGAGACCTCAAGTCCTAAGAGTCACAGGCAGGATACTGGGAGCCCTGGAGAACTGATGATACAGTAGTGTCTGTAATTTAAAGGGTTGTCAGGCTCTACAAGGAGGAGGAGCAGCCTTGTTGTTGTACTCAGGGTTTCGATTGATTGGGATAATATACCAGCAGGGATAATAAACACCCAAAACGGTGTTTATCAGGTGTGTACACACACACGCACGCACACACACATACACACACACGCACGCACATGCACACACACACGTTACTGCTTTACTCAGTATGTTGGCTTTCCATTGCTAAGACAAGCGCCTGTGAAAATTAACTTAAAAGAAGGTCTATTCTGTGTCATGGCTTTGTAGTCAATAGTCGATTAGCCCTGCTGGAGGGGCCTGTGGTGGCAGGGTACGTCATGGCAGAAGCACGTGGCGAAGGAAGCCTGTTAGACCCATAGCAGCTGAAAAGCAAAGTAAGGGACTAGAAGAACCCGAGTCCTCATATCCCCTTCCAAGGGCATTCGGCCAATGACTTAACTTCCTCTGGCAATGCCTTACCTCTTAAGAGTTCAACTCTACCTCCAAGTGGCTGGAGACCAAACCTTTAACACATTATCCCTCAGGAGACACTCCCATCCTAAACTGTAGCACTGATACAAAACACTCTGCAGAAACCTGGAACAGTGTCTGTTTACCAGTTTGGGCAGTTGACACATAAAATGAACCGTAACGGTCACGTAGAGAAGGGCCCAGTCAGCACGGGGACCAGCCAGAATCAGAGGAGACTGAAGGAGAAAGTTCCAGAGGCCGTCACCAAAGGCAACTTCAAGAGTAAAGCCTGGACTATGCTCCGTGAGTGACAGAGAGGAGGGGTGGAGCAATACTGTCTTGGAGCCTTTCCAGGTCCCCAGGATACCTTGCATCCTCCCGTTGCTGTCCCCAATGAAGTCCTATGAGTGGGATTCTTTCTAACCCAGCTATCCTGGATTAGAGCAGGGGCATCATGAATCTCCACGAATTATCGGGTAACCCCATTCTAGAAGTTTAGAAGCAGCTGCATTTCCCAGGACAAACCATACTGACTGTCAGGGGCTATCATGCTACACAACATGGAATCTTGTTCCTAGGAAACTTGCTGTTACGGCTTTGACTACTTGTACACTTACAAACAACCAGAACGACTGAAATCAAGTGTGAGTACTGGGGCCTGAAAATGGTTTGGGGTTTGCTTTGAGACGGGGTCTTAGGTCTACCAGGCTGGCTTCAAACTCTTCTGATCCTCTTGCCGCTGCCTCTGGGGTACTGGGATGATAGGTGAGCACCTCCACTCCCAGGGGAGCACCACCACTCCCAGGTGAGCACCGCCACTCCCAGGTGAGCACCACCACTCCCAGGTGAGAACCACCGCTCCTCCCAGGTGAGCACCACCACTCCCAGGTGAGCACCGCCACCCCCAGATGAGCACCACCACTCTCAGGTGAGCACCTCCACTCCTCCCAGGTGAGCACCACCACTCCCAGGTGAGCACCACCACTCCTCCCAGGTGAGCACCACCACTCCTCCCAGGTGAGCACCACCACTCCCAGGTGAGCACCACCACTCCTCCCAGGTGAGCACCACCACTCCCAGGTGAGCACCACCACTCCTCCCAGGTGAGCACCACCACTCCCAGGTGAGCACCACCACTCCTCCCAGGTGAGCACCACCACTCCTCCCAGGTGAGCACCACCACTCCCAGGTGAGTACCACCACTCCTCCCAGGTGAGCACCACCACTCCCAGGTGAGCACCGCCACTCCTCCCAGGTGAGCACCACCACTCCCAGGTGAGCACCACCACTCCCAGGTGAGCACCTCCACTCCCAGGTGAGCACCACCACTCCCAGCTCATATGGGATCAAGCACAGGGCTCTACCCATAGCAGGCAAGCCCTGTGCCAACTGAGCCATCCCCAGCTCTGCATAGGCCGTTTCTATCTGTAAGGCTTAGCTGCGTAAAAAGGAGCCACTCCGACAGTGATGGGTCACCCAGCTGCTCAGCACCAACACCGCTGCCCAGGTTTGCTCTTTTAATTGTTTTTTCAGAGTTTTCTGGAAGAGATCAAATCTTACTGACATCATTTTTTTTCTTTTTTCTTTTTTTTTTTTCTCTTTTCTTTTTTTTCGGAGCTGGGGATCGAACCCAGCGCTTTGCGCTCGCTAGGCAAGCGCTCTACCGCTGAGCTAAATCCCCAACCCCCTGACATCATTTTTAATAGAAATTTCTGTCTCTTCTACATGGGCTCTTTAGAGGACAAGGCCTGTGACATATACAAGTATATGTATGGCCCGTACAGGACACAGTATCTGGTATGTTGTAGATATAGATAGATATATTTTTAAGTTCTCCTCTCAAATACCTCTCACGGAAAGGCCCATCAGGCGGACTGCACCGTTGCCAACTGTACTGTTCAGATGGCGTTGCAATAACAGACAACCTGAACCTTTCAGCGTTTACCTCAACCAAGGTTGACATCTTATGAAACCAATGGCTAAGCTACAGCTTTTCTAAAAACCCTCCTTCATTCTAAGACCCAACAGGAAAGAGAAAGAGAGACAGGGGGCCGTGTTATGACTTTGAAAGCGCCTTGACAATGGTGGCACAGTTCCCTGTACTCATTTCTGCCAGCCCCAGCAAATCTCATAGCCAAGGCTGACGTTAATAGAGCAGGAATACAATCTTTCCACCAGAGTGAGGGATGCCAAAACTCACACGACCGTGCCTGGCAGCATGGGACAGTGCTGTACAATCCTCTAACAGACAGAGACACCAAGACTAGGAATACAAGCAGCACACAGTATGTCATGTTTAAAAAAAAGCAGGAGAGCTGTGTGCTTGGTTGAAGATTTAGCTAAAGGGGGAGACACGCTGAAGGAAGTCTGGACTCGAGGCTTTCCCCAGGACGCCACAGCTGTTTCCAGGTCCCCAGCTTGAGAATCACCCACCCTGCTCTGTGCTTTAGGTCAGCTCTCAGGAGTGTCACGTGGAGTCGTCACAGGAAAACATTTGGCCCTTGGATGTTTTATTCATAAAGATCATATGTCCAAGGGAATACGAGCTAGCCAAGTCAGAGGAAATTAACGAGTATAAATCAAGAAACGCAGGCCGAGCCAAAACGGGAATTTTCAGAAAATGAAGTCATCTTAACCAGTGCCTTGGTTTACTTAGAGGTAGACAGCCAGAGGCTTGGTGAGCCCTGTGGAGAACAAGAAGCAAAGGGCAAAGGGCAAAGGAAAAACAAGTCAGGTACTGTAGGCTGACTCTGGCTGCTGGCTGATTGCATCCAGTATGAACCGGAATGAAGAGCCAGGGAAGAGTCTGGCACCAGCTATTCACAAAGGGACTTAACCATGACCCTTGCTTAACTTAAGCAAGTCTGCATGTCCAGACTTACTTCCAGCATCACCGATAGCACTGGTCTCAAATGGGCACCCAGGCTGCCTATGCTTAATACCTGGTTGTCTCTGGCCAGCAAATTAGCTTAGCTCAAAGAAAATGCCAGACCGCATGCAGACCCTCACATGGAGAAAACATCAGAATTAACTATTGTTTTAAAACTTGACTCATTCCATTAAGTTGCATGGCAGGATCCTCAGCCCATCTCTAAGGATGAGCATAAAAGCCCTGGGTTGTCACATCAACAACAGAGGCTTCTGAGATCCACGCACCGGTAACCGGTCCAAGGGAATCAGGCTTGGACAGGGTCAGGCATGAATCCAAGCTGCCTACGATGTATCAGGTGGCCGAGCATGATACAGCACATGCTGTCCTGGGTAATTCTTTCAAAAGAACAGAAAAAATGCTGTCCTTGGCCAGAAGACAAACTCCTTTCTGAACCCACCATTCTTCACCCAAACACCCACAAGCTAAGGCTTGCAAGTCACGGGCCACGGTGCAATGCTTCCTTTTCAAGCCCTTTAGAGCCGAGCGTGTGTCCCTGTTCAGCGTGCTAGTAGAGACAATCTCTGGGCGCCTTTAAGGACAAAAGAAGGTTCCACAAAGCAAGTTCCGTGGTGTCTTGCTCTCCGGGAACGATTGGCAAGGTTTCCTCCGCTGGGCTTCTCAAAAACACAGTCCAGAAGGCAGGCTCAGAATTGCAGCCTGGCCACAGGCCACAGCTCAGCAGATGCATGCGTTCATAAGCACGTCAAATACAGCACTCCAGGCCTAAATTCACAGGCCTGGCATTGATCTGGGAAGCTAGACACAGGCAGCCCGGTGCCTCCTAGATGGAATTGCTACAACTGTTTTACTGTGGGAACCTGTGCTAGACGCACACAAAGGGACACAGAAAAGGTTATCTTCATTCTCGGAGGAAAAAAACGATCACAAAGGACACCGCAGAGCTAGGGTCTGATAACCCAAGAGTGCTTGGCAGACAACGCACAGAACACATGGATTTGCAGCTGAAGCATCTTTGGACATTCGGTGTACACTGGCTATGGAGACCTAGGTACCAGCCACCACACTTGGTGCCAACAGGAAACAAGAGGTAAATGAAACCTGGCTCCCATCGGAGGATAAAGTACCTGCAGTATTTGAGGAGAGGGCTCCCCCCATACTGGGGAGGCTAAAGACAGCTCAACTGGAGGGAACCATGTCTTCTCAAGGACCAAGGAGCCAGGCAAGCGTAGGCACAAAGAGCGAACACTGGCACCATGCATGTGCAGAGGTGTTCTGCCAGAGGTGTCACTACATGGCACCCCCTTTCCTGGATGCTGAGATTTGAGGGGCTCACAGCTGTTATTTGTCTCTGGAAGTTTTCTTCTGCTGTCCGCAGTACCTCACGTAGATGCGGCTATGGTTTGACTATGAAATGTCCTTCCCAGGCTCGTGGGTCAGGGTCTTCATCTCCAGATGCTGGTATTTTGGATAGGTTCTGGAAACATCTTTAGGAAGTCAAACCCTAGTAGATTGGCAAGGAGGAGACCTGTAGCAATAAGTCTCTGGCCCCTTCGGTCTCTCACGCTGACTCTTGTCTACCATGGAATCATAGTGTTAGCTATCCCAAGTCCCACCCCTTTTAGGCACACCCCATATCCCTGACCAGTGTAATTTTAGTACCTAGTGATGTGCTAAAACATGTATCTATTTTTCATTTTTTTTCAGACAATTACATCACAGTTTAATCATCAGAATCAAGGCAATCACTTTCAAAACTCTCCTTGTGGGAGATTAATCACTTCCTCCGGTGCAGCCACCACCCATGTAATTTAGGGATTCCTCTTTGGGGCTTTGTCCACAGTGTGCTTCCCATGTGCAGCTGAGCATAGTAGCCTCTAGCAACCCTGTCCTTTGAGGTTAGGGAGTCACTCAGAACCATGACAGGTGACTACACCTGAGTATTTGGGAATTCCACAGTGTCCACCTCCAGAGTTGTCCCTGGCTACGTGAGCTCCTCCTCCCACAAGGCTGCTCGAAACCTAACCTAGCCCGGTGGTGGCAAATATTTGCTATGTACAGTGTCTTTTCAGGCCATTTGGATCTTTGCCTGATGAGTAACACAGATATTGATCCATCCAGTTACCAAATATTTATCAGAGAACTTTCCGCATACCCGACAACACACTGCAAGCGAAGCTATAAGACCAAACCAAACAGATTTTTATCCACACAGGGCCCAGGTTCTATTAGAGGCAAATTATCAGCAAATAGACAATAAACGATAGTGCGATGGATGTCACCACACAGACACACCCAGAGTTACCAGAGGAAAGGATACCTGAAGGGCAAAGAAACCCTTAGGAGCTCTGTTTGGAAGAAGAGGCGTTTACTGAATGAAACTTGTTAGGAGTTGAGGGTATGAACTCCTAAGACATACACAGAATTTTGAGGTTGTGGGACTCATCTGTATAAAGCGAGAGCTGGTAGAATAACAGAGACAAGAGGGGTCAGGGTGCAGCCCAAGGGCATGAGAACAGTGGTTATTCATTGGAGAAAGGATAAGGCTGTGGTAAAACAAACAAACAAACAAACAAACAAAAGCCAGGGCCATGGGATGAGGTTTAAAGCTAACGGGATGGTTCTGTTGTTCGAGCTCGGCACTTCAGAGTAACGTTCTGCTGCTCCTTACTTCACAAAACAGAAACTGAGACCAGGGAGGCTTAGAGACCTGTGCAAGGTCACACAGTAGTGAGGGATACAGTTGGGATGCAGACTGCCGACTCCTAAGCTTAGGGTTGCCTCCTCAAAGAATTCCAGCAGAAGAAACGAGCAGATTAACACCCCTTGAAGGGCAGTTTTGAAGTCTAAGTTAATGTAGAGCATTCAGCAAAGGCGCAGTCCAAGCACTGCCAATAATGATAAGCCGGTCAGTGACAGAAACATCTGTTATCCTGCACAGCGTTCGCCTCCCACGGCTCCACAGAAATGCACAGGCTGAGGATTGTTGCAAATCTGCCTGTCTGCCTGTGCAAAGAGTATAATGCTGTAGATCGGGAATCCTAAAAGCAACCATGTCCTTTTACCGAAACAGAAAGCAGCCTAAATGTCACGTGCTGGGGCAATGGCTTGGTAGTTGTTTTATGGTAAGTCAATGGAAATTTATGAAGTCCTTTAATGTGGGCTCTGTAAGGATTGTACGACACTAGGTAAGGCATGCCTAAGAAGTAAACTGAAGAAGAAACAGAAGGTAAGGCATCCTTGGCCTTCGTGAGCAACGCAGCCTGACAATCCTGCAGATCTCAACTTTGTAGAAACGTCCTCCCTGTGGCGTGCAGTCTTCCCTCTTACCACGCAGTGACTGGAAGGGTTAAGCTTACGCTGCAAGACTCTGAGTGACTCTATGAACTTGGGACTTGCTTATTAATCAATGCAACTAAATCCTGCCAATAGAGTCTAGATTTCATCACATCAGTAGGGCATGGGCCTAAGGTTACCTAAATATGAAAAGCTGGTATCATCCTTTCCCTTCCCTGGAGTCCTGTTGGAAAGCCCAAAGCTGGGCTGGCCCCAGCAATGGTGACTTAGATTGTGTGTGGCCTGTATGAGTCTCTTCTTTGGCAGACTAGTTTTGAAATCTGGGGATGTCAAAATAAAACCCCTAAAATTTTAATTAAACAACAACAAAAAAAAACAAACAAAAAATACACTATCATTTTGGAAACTTAAAGTGAACAACTGAAATAGAGATTATTAAATTCAAGAGTGTACATAGCCTGTTACCACTCACAAGCGTGTGTGTGTGTGTGTGTGTGTGTGTGTTATGGTTACAATGACTTGAAAGCATAGAAGTTGCTTTTAAAAAAAAACAAGAAATGAGGACAATTCTATTTGGGTGAAAGTTTTTAGCAACATTTTCCTTTCAAAGCGTTGCAAGCGTTATATTTTTGCTTCTCAACAAGCAACATTCCACAAGTGATTTATTATTCCACTGCTACATGGACTCATTTGACTCAACATGAAATAGTTTTTATTACCTTTTCAATGATTTCCGGCTGCAATAAATAGGTAAGAGCTGGAGGGGAGAAGTAAGCAGGAAATAGATCGAAAACTAAGAGAGAACACTGCTCCAGCATTTGACCAAAGGTTCCAAGGAACCACGTCATGTCACGTTACTCACTGTCTGTCTCTCTGTCTCTGCCTCTGTCTCTGTCTCTCTCTTACACACACACACACACACACACGATACCATATCAGGGTTCAGACTGCCAAGTAGGGTTGGTACTCATCCACTCAACTAAAGAAATGCATCCATAGTTCCCTTGATAACTTAGAACTAGTCATAGCAGTGGCATCAGATCAACATGATGCTGAGAGCTGAGGGGAAGCCGGAGGATGTTGTCTTGTAGACACGAAAACCAGCTCTGGGAACCAGTTTGCTTCTCCGTTTTCACAGCTCCTAGAGATACCTTCCATCCCTTTGTCACATGGATGTGTGGCAGACATGAGGGGAGAGCGCTGTCTGCTCTTAGCACAGATCATGGCAGAAATCCCTCCTGGGGACTAGCTGTAGGGAAGGAGCCTAGGAAACTACTGTATCAGCCAATTCGGGAGATTGCAACAGTGTCGTGACCAAAAACAACTTATGGAAAAATGACTATTTTGGGTTACTGTTCCAGAGGGAGAGACCACACACCCAGGGGAGACATGGCCAGAGCAGGAGGCTAAGACATCACATATTCAATCACACACAGCAAGCAGAGAGAACAAACTGGAAGTAGGAAAAAGCCATAAATCTTAAAGCCTTTCCCCACCCCATGACGTGTTTCCCCCACTAAGACTGTGTCTCCTAAAGGTTCTATGTCCTCCCCAAACAGCACTGCTAATACAGGAGGCCAAGGGCTCAGACACAGGAGACTAGAGAGGGCAGCGTTTATTCAAACCATCACATCCTACTCTCTGGCTACCATAAGCTCATGGTCACCTTCTCCCTGTATTCTCACATGATAGAGGGGAAAACCTTTTTGGTGTCGCCTCATAAAGGGACACAAACCCCATAGGGCTAGATTCAGTTAACCTTAATTACTTCCTAAAGAGGCTCCATGCACAAATACAGCCACAGTGGAATGAAGGGGTCGGGCAAGAACATGTGGGTCAGGGCATAAACGCACAGTCCCTGATACGTGTGCTTTCTGCCTTGGCGGGAGTAGAGCCACACTTGTTTAGGTGCACGCATTTGCAATGTTCCTAAGCCTCACTGCTCCTATGAGAGGAGCTGTGGGCAGGTGCTGGCGGCTGAAGCAGAGGCTCCTTTGGTATGTGGCTCTTGCCCCAGTGGATGGCTGCCCACTCACACACAGGTAAGCAATGGTATGTAAGCTTAAGAGGTTACTAATAACAAAAAAAAAAATGAGGATGAGTAGAAGATTTGAAGCTGGAAGGGAGATGGAGTTGGGGAAGTAGAAGGGATTGGAAGGCGGTAGTGGCGAGTGGATGAACATTCACTGCCTATGGGACATATGGAACTCTAAAAGAATAAAAAATTATTTAAAAGCCCCCATTGTCTTTTCGCTTGGCATAGATAAAGCTTAATAATGGTGCAGAGAAGGTAAAGAGGTGAAACTGCCTAAAAGATAATCGGTAACAAAGTCCGACAGAGCAAGGACAGCAGAAATTACACTATTCACTTTACATCTGGATGAAATCATCTATTTCCAATGAAAGTCATTTTTTTCCTTTTTAGTAATTGGCCTTCCTGAGACTCTAACTCTCTGGGTTTTTATTTATTTATTAACAGCTGTATTAACAGGAAATGTATTCAATGGGGAAATAGGAGGAAGATTCGAGATAAGACTAGAGGTTCAGAGATAGAACACTTGACATCTGTGGCATATCAGCACCTTGTTCATTACCCTGTGGTCCCTGTCACTGCAGGAAAGGACAGGAGGGAGGGGGAACTAAGCAGACTGTGGTTGCCATCTCTGAGAACAAAGCCTGTGCTGTCACTTTTGGTCAGGCACGGTGTCACTGGTGCTTATGGGAAACATCAGACTACTGTGGTGCCAAGAAAATCACGCTCAGCAATGCCACTGAGACACGTTTGTTCTAGAAAGGTCTTAGTTTCCCTCTTCTGGAAGCATCTAAGACAGAGAAAGAGAGCCTTCCCCATTCTCTAACACCTGCATGCTGCATCCTGTTCCCTCCATGACAGTACCGAGAACTGAGGTACATGGCTCAGTCAGTAAAGGACCTGTTGCATAAAGATAAGGACTGGACCTTGCAAAACTGGAGCTTGCAATTCCAATGCAAAACGCAGGCATGGCAGTGCCAGTGAGTAGAGACCGGCGTGGATCTAGGTTGCTCCTTGGCTAGCCCGCCTAGCTAAACACGTGTTCCAGGTTCAGTGACAGAGAATGTGGAGAGTGGTAGGGAAGGTGTTCAGTGTTAACCTCCAGCTCCACATACATGCAGACTCCTGCACACATGTGTACATAGCCACATATATACATGCATGCATGCACACGTGCAGAGACAGAGAGATAGAGAGACAGAGACAGAGACAGAGACAGAGAGACAGAGAGAGCCCTCGAGAAGGATAGCTAAAGGAAGGGATAAAGAGAAGACACATGGTTGTCATGGTTAAAAGACATCGCCCAGGGTCTGTGCCGCCAACCCACTGCCAGCCCAACTTCTGGACTTTGTGGGATGCGACACATTTGTAAGGTAGCAAATCTCCTAAGGCCACGAGTCAGTTTCTAGTTTCCCTTCATCCAAAGCATGGGTTAGACACCGAAAAGGCAGAATCCAAACTCAAGTCCATGTAATTACCAACACCTGCGCGTCCCCAGAGGCCTCTTATGGGAGGGGTGTCTCTAAGGGGTTGACTGTTCTGCCTGGTTGCCAAGGAACAGCCTCAGTGGCCCTCAGTCACAGCTTTGGGCTCATCCCCAGTTCTCCCCACTACCCTCCAGTTAATTAGCTATGTGAGCATGGGCAAGCTCCTTCTCTTTAGGCCTCATCTGAAAAATGGGGCCGATAATAGGATCTGCCACAAAGGGCTTTTAAGACAAGATACTTCTGTGCAGTAGAAGACTATTGGTGGCTCTGGGTTCACAAAGGGGCCTACGAAGCATTTTATTTATTTGTTGTTTGTTTTCTTGACTTTTTGCTCCTGTCTGAACTTTTGTCTCTTTTGTGTCTTATTTATTTGGTTGTTTTGGTTTGGCAGTATTAGAACCGCATGCTAGGCAATCTCTCTCCCTCTCCCTCCACCCCCCTCTCTCCTCCAGATCAGCATTTTTAATTAGCTGTCCTCATCCATTTCAAAGAAAACATTAGAGGAAGCTTTCAAGTATTGCTCATGGTGTCCCAGCTATGTTTAGCAGTGTTTCCCAAAGGTACATCCGTTAAAGGCTTGGTTACAAACTGTGAGGCTATTGGGAAGTGACGGAACCTTTAGGGGATGAGGCATGGTGGAAAAAAGGGAGACTTCTGGAACTATTATTAGATCTCTCCTCCCACAGCCACCATGAGGCCAGCAGCCTCCTCTACCATGATCCCTCCCTCGATAGCTATGCTACCAGAGACCAAAGCAGCCAAGCCAGGTGACTATGAATCGAAACTAGAGCTCCAACAAACCTTATTCCTCCCCTCTAGACGATTTTCCTCAGGTATTTGTAAGTGGCAGAAAGCCGGCTAACACAGTCATACTCCCTCCATGCCACCCCTAGTACGCAATATCTGAGCAAACATGATTTTTTGCTTATCTTAAATTACAGCACATTCCCTAATATTTATATATATATGTTCTTTATAATTATTTGTTTTAACAGCTTTATAAGACTAGAATTGTGTAATTTACTAACCATTGTCCTACAATTAAAGAAAAAATAGCATCTATGTAGACCAGGCTATCCTAAAAAAGCACAGGGGGCCAATCCCTCTGCCTCTGCCTCTTGCGTCGAGCAATAGGATTAATGGCGTAAACCATCACACACTGTTTCCATGAGAAAAAAATATTCCTTGACGCGCAATTACTGGGTGTGAGGATATGAATCACTTTTTGTCTCCTGCTAAGTAATTCTTCCCAAAAGGAGCACTCCAGTTTGTAACCAGAGAAGGTATCTCGGTGGCACAAGGCTAAATGTCAGTTTTTCCAAATAGGTACTTGGTTTGGACTATCACGTGACCTTTTGTACTTTAGAGAAATCAGTGTTCCGATTGCCTTGCCCTGGGTTTCAAGTATTATTAAGTTCTTCTTTCTCCCCTCAAAAGCCCCCCTTTCATGTCAGCCACTTTCACTCTTCACGGGCCTCAGATGTTTATATGCCTGTCTGGTTTTCTCTCCTCCATCTTTCTTCTTGAACCAGATTGGATCTCTACGGACCCCCCACCAAGAGTAGATAGCTCAAGGATTCTGTCTTAAATGGACGGTGAAGACGAGCTTCAGACTCTCTTTGAGAGGCACAGCGCTGTTCGGGAGTGAAGCAGAGAAATCCCGTATCCAGATGGACCACTGACCGCTTCATGGAAAACTTGGGCGCTAGCTGGGAAAGAAGGAAGGAAACCCTACCTGACTGAAAGTTTCACAGCCTGCATCAGTCTCCCATCCAGCTAAGTATTCCCTTCTTCCCTTAGGGTAGGGAAAGTGGGTTTAGCCTTGCCACAAAGACTTCCTTGGGAGTAGAGAAAGCCCCTACATTTTTTCCCAGTGCTAAGCATAATGAATCAAGGGTATATGCCTCCAAGTCATGAGGAAGGCTGTAAACACTCCCTTGGATGCTCTTAAAGGGACTTACCTTAGCTTCTTTTTTGGGGGAAGGGGTATTTTTATTTACATTTCGAATGGTATCCCTTTCCCAGTTTCTGGTCCCTAAACCCCCTATCCTATGCTATCCCCCATTTCCCCCCTTCTATGAGGGTGTTCCCCATCCCCAACCACCCACCCCTTCCCACCTCCCTGGCCTGATATTCCCCTACACTGGGGGGTCCAGCCTTGGCAGGACCAAGGGCTTCTCCTCCCATTGGTGCCCAACAAGGCCATCCTCTGTTACATGGCAGCTGGAGTCATGGGTCTGTCCATGTATAGTCTTTGGGTAGTGATTTAGTCTCTGGGAGCTCTGGTTGGTTGGCATTGTTGTTCTTATGGGATTGTAAGCCCCTTCAGCTCTTTCAATCCTTTCTCTAATTCCTCCAATGGGGACCTCATTCTCAGTTCAATGGTTAGCTGCTAGCATTCTTGGCTTAACTTCTCTCGAGGTCTTTATCTTTTTCTATCTCATGGTCATAACACAACCATACCCAGACCAAGGTAGAAACGGTATAACACAAGGCACTGTACACAATGCTAGGTGGCTATTCAAGAAGGGTAGAGCACACTTATGCTCATTTTAAAATCCTGGTTATTACAGATATAAATTTACAACACAGAGAAACATCCCAATGGAATGTTGAGTCTGTCTAGAGATCGCTATACACCCCAGAATAAGAAACACATCAAGTGGGGTTGGGGATTTAGCTCAGTGGTAGAGCGCTTGCCTAGGAAGCGCAAGGCCCTGGGTTCGGTCCCCAGCTCCGAAAAAAAGAACCAAAAAAAAAAAAAAAAGAAACACATCAAGTTTAAGGCCCTGGAAATGTTTTAAGTGAAAGTCCAGATAGTAAATGTGTCAGACCTTGAGGACGATGGAGTCTTAACCCCAGTGGAGTCGCTCTATCAGCATGAAAGCAACCACAGACAGCAAGTTAACAAAACAATTGTAGATTATAGATATGTTTTATTGGCAACGGACATCATATGTGGCTCCCAAACCACGTATTTCACCAGGCCTTGCCTGGAGTGGAAAGCTGTAAGAAGAGCTACTTTTCCTGTCAGTTTGTTCTGTCCACCTGAGATCTGTCTTTGGTTCACTTCGTCACTGTCTGTCTTGCTGCTACAGGTTTATGGGGCGGGGTGAGTGTGTGTGTGTGGGCGGGGATAGGATTTCTTTCAAACACTTGATTTTGAGTTCAGTCAGACATGTAAGATGGCTTTGGTCCTGAAGCCACTGTGTATCTGTTAATTATGACCCAAGACTACATTTTTTTTTGGTAAGACAAAGACAAGTTTGTTAGAAAATAAATAACCACAGCAAGCAATACGAATCAATTTTGCAGACCTTTGAAGAACAATCAAGATGCGGGCAGACTCGTTAGCTTTTCCAGGCGTCACAGAGAAGTGAAGATGAGGCATCATCTGATTAACACAGGGCCTTCTGGGCCTGGGACCCATTACTGATGCTGCCAACTTTGTTTGGCCAAGTTGTTTAATTTCTCTAAGATTCAATTTCCTTTACCACAAAGTTAAGAGATTTGCATTAGATGAATTGAATCAGGGAAGTTCTAAAGCTTTGGAAGCTTTGAACACTTAAAAAAAAAAGTGTGTCAATCTGTGCTGAAAGCCTTCCAGCATGTCAGAGAGCAAGGACTTTAACAGGGAGACTCATCTCTGGCCAGTTCCGGATACACATTCTATGGAGCTCCCTCACTTTGAATTCGTCCAGGACCAAGATGTTTCATCCATCTTAGCCACAGTGCTGTTTCCTGTTCATCCAGTGTGGAAAACAGACATGCATCTGCTAAATGATTACCATCCCGGACAAAGTGAAACAGAAGAATAAGCTATGGATGAGGGAGGAAGGGAAGGGACCACTCAGACCCAAAGGGAAGCCTTTGAATCTGAAGGGATGAACGGGTTCCCATAAACATGGAGAGTAGGGTATAAGTGCTTGCTAACAAAATTAATTCAAATGGAGAAATATGGTAGTTATGTGGGTCAAGCCAACTGAGAAGAGAGGTAGGTGGGTCGGCGGGTGGATGGACGGAGAGATGGAAAAGCATTAATATGAGCGATTTATCATAGCAACCCCCTGACTGACTTCTAGAGGCTGAGAAAGTCCCTAGATCTGCTGTTGGAAGCTGAGGAAGGTCAAAGAAGTGAGAGGAGGTGGAAAGCAGGAGGAAGGTGTAAGTCCCTCCTGTGCATGGGCTCAAGAATAGATGTCTTAGCTCAAGCAGAGAGAGAGAGAACTGCTTCTTCTGCTGCCATTTTGTTCTTTTCAGGGCTGAAACAACCTAGAGGATGCCCACCGCCTGACTACTGTCTACTCCGTTCTCTCCCCTGATTCAAATGGTAATCTCCTCTACCATCAAGGACACATCCAAATAATCTCAGTATTTTAATGACTCTATGGATATTCTCTGCCCCAGCCAGACTGACGATAAAATGAACCATCCCATGAAGAGCTCAGAAGCATCAAGCCAGAGCCATAGTTCAGAGCAATGGAACCTCATGGGCGGGATGCACGGACTGGATCCTATTTTATTCTGTCCCAATCTCCAACGATTCGTCACACAAACCATTCTGGCAACTATACAAAAAAGAGCTTATCATTTGATCCTTTTTTTCTGACTCTCAATGTGGCATTTGATTTATACATTTTGTTTGGTTGGTCCTTCTGTGGTTTAAAAGCAGGTTACGTTGAAAGAGAATAATGACTGTGACAAGCAGAGTGGCTTCAATGGACCCAGCGGCTCCAAGTGACACAAAAAGTAGATGCTGCCCTCTACAATTAAGCCCCATACAAGCAGTTTAGTTTCCAGGAAACATCACACACGTGAAATGGATGCTGTCAGGTTCAATGTTTTCTTGTTTGCATTTAGCTGGTAAAAAAATATTTTCCCGGTGGCATAATGGGTGTGAGTGTGTGGGACACATGGCTCTCGTCCCTATTGGTACACTTGTATATAGCACTATAATAAAAATAATTTAAAGGCCAGACATGGGCTCTGTCAGAATTGTTCAGAGGTATTCATTACTAACGTTTGCCAAGCATCATAGTAAATGAACTCCAAGTTTATTTTTCCACATATCAGATGGAGATAACTATTTATTCTGCGGAGCTATTTAGAAGATGAAATGAGGTAACAGTTGAAAGAGGTCTGGAAAACATAAAAGTGTTACATAAAATCAAGGAGGGAAAACAGTATTTATCATAAAACACACGCAAGTTAAAAACAAAACATCTGCCCAGCATCTGCCTCCCGGCCAAGACACTGCTCTTGGCAAAACTGTATTTACAGGTAAGGAGCTCTGACTCACAGCCTCTCTGTGCTCCTTGGGGACTCCTGTACGTGCACCAGAATGTGACCCGCCTGCCCGAGTGAACACAGGGACGCAGATCTACTTGGGCCTTCTCTCCACTATTTGAAACAAAACCCGGGGCAAACGCAGCTGCTAACGTGTGGAGCTAGCAGCTGATGACAGAATGTGTCCTGAAGCACAGGCTGAAAAACTTTGAGGAAGGCAGGTGGGCGAGCTTTTCTACAGCGTAGTGTTTAACGTCAAAGGGCCCAAATGGCGTAAGCGCGTCATAAAACAGTGCAATTCAATCTGAGGCCAGGAGTGGAGGCTGCCTGTGGAAGGACCCTCAAGGGAAGTTTCCTCTAAGCATGGGTAGCCCTGACGTAGAGTGGGATTCCTATGTAATGTTGCCTTGTTGATACTTAGGGCTAGGAGTGTGTTAAAGCAAGAGCAGGCACCCCAACCACCAATATAAAGCTTGGATAGCCACGGCCTAGCAGTTGCAGGATTTAAATTTTGTTCTCTAAGCAGTAGCTTTGAGACTCGGTACATCTCAAGGGTGTCCAGAGGATGCCTGGGTCCTGAAGTCTAGTAGCATGATTTCCATGACAGTGACATTCTCTTCGCTGATAATGAGCTCTTGTGGCCTCCAAGAATCTTTGAATTTCACCCTGAGATAAGATTTTAATCGGTACCTTGACAGAGTTACCACTGATCTACGGTACTCAGTGCTTTCTCAAGGTCACTGAGCAAAACCAGTTTTTATAATTACTACTCCTCCATTCATCTTGCTCAACACAGCCTAGAAGGCAACTGTCTTCTAACCTCCACGTACGTTCCTTGCCTCTGAAGCGATGGCCAGGAGCACAAGCAGAAGTTGCAAATGCTAGCCTCTGCCAACTGTGACCCTGCACCAAGTGACCCCTGTCAACAAGGTTGGAGGAGTTTCTTTCTTAACAATCCATCCCGTGTGGGATAATGCATTAAAGAGTCACTGAAATCACTCTGTAACTGAATGCATCTGGGGCTGAGTACCTAGTCCTTTACTCTGCATAGGTGTTTACATAGCATTGCAGAAGACCCTCTCTACCATGTTTCCAAAGGGGAGGTATGAGGGGCTGCAAAGTGTTTTTCTGGCTTGCAAAGGGAGTGATATGGTCATCATTAAAACAGGATTGAAGAGGCAGGAGACTTTAAAAAGATAAAAGTTCTCAAAGCAAAAGAGGGTGAAGCCAAGCACTGTGTGAGGCTGCGTCAAAATGGCACCCTGTGAGGTGAGCTGAAGTGCTGAGTCAGGAGCTAAAGGCTCAACCGAGTCCACAGCACATGCTGCGATAACACTGATTGGCTGCTGCCTGACTGCTGTATGGTGTCTGTCTGTCTGTCTGTCTTTCTCTTTCACACGTTTGAAGGTCTCTCCCTTTTAAATCTGTAAAAGTGTGTGTAGCCACCAAACAAGAGAACTATGTTCACTGCTGTCCATTAAGCACTGTGTTCAGTACTCAGGGAAGACAAAGTTACAGTACACGAGTACGAAAGTACTCAACCTCTGCAGAGTCCTGCAGTTTAGATGGATATCCTCCAAACCCATGCTACGGGGCTGTTATGCCCCAGCAGGACACTGTTGGGAAGTGTGAACCTTTAAGCAGTAGAGCCCAACCCGGTAGGTGGCCTTTAGGGTACTGGGGGCCTCAGCAACTTCCAGGACCAACGACTCAGAAGCAAACCACTCTAGAGCAGGGATTTTCATCTAACGATCTTCAGAGCTTTGGGGATCAGCTTTATGCACCCACAGAGGGTGCCTCCCTTCGAACCCTTGTAAATTATTTTTTTTACTAGATTATCAAGTATCAGATTTCCTGTGGCTTTCCCACGAATGCCTTTAGTTCCTTCTCCCCACGCACCCTCCTCTCCCTCAGCTCCCTGAGCCCAGCCCTGCTTGAATATTTTCCACTTCCACTTTTGTATCACACACACTTTACTACACACATGCACACACAGAGAGTGAGAGCACACGCATGTGCATTCATGTACACATACACACTCGCGCTCTCTCTTTCTCTCTCTCCACACACACACACACACACACACACACACACACACAGAGTCACATGCACATGCTTTAAAGACCTTCCTTCCTCCCTCCATGGGCCCTTTTCTAGTTTCCTGGGCTATGCTCTGCGCACACTGTGTACGTCTATAAAAGAGGCTGCCCTCTAGATGTTTTCCTAAACGAATTATGGCAATATTTCCCAGTTTCATCGTTTTCCTGCAAATTTTGTCACCTCATTTTCCTTTAGAGATGGATGAAATTCCATTGGTATTTGTGCCTGTTTTCACTATCTATTCGTCAGTTTGCAATTGCCATGTTGGTGGTGGTCATCTGGGGTACCACCTAGTCTTGTTTGCTGGGTCGTACAACACGGTAAACATAAAGACAGAAGACCGAGCTATGTACCTCCAGCCTGGGAGGGGTGGTAAGGCTGGAGTGGACTGTGGCTTGGGTATTTTATATGACTGCTGGGTCCTTCACCTCTTCCTCTTAGTCCTGTCTAGATATCCACTCCCATGCTTTCAGACCATGTCTTTTTCACAATGTCTTCTGGGAACAGAAGCTACCACCTCAGAGAGCCCAGTCTTGCTTTCCTTATCTCCTATGCCCCTCTACCTCTCCTTCAGTCTATATGCAGCCCCTCTCCTCAAGAACTACACATATATAATAGGACCTTTGTACACACTCTCAAACCACAAGATTTGGCAAGTTCCCAAGTAAACCTTAAGAAAGCACAAGATGTTCTTTACATGGTATACAGAATGATCTACCATATTTTTGCTTTGGTTTTAAATGAATGTAAGCAGCAGGTTTTATATCATGAGAAATGAGTCACAATGACTTTACTCTTTGGCTGTTTTGTTGTTCTTTCTCGTTATCACAGAGTCAGGGGCCCAGCCTGACTCAGGAAAGGGGCCTTTGAGGGACATTGAGGCAAACATGTTTGGGTCTAAAGTTTGGGCCAAGTCTGATCTCCAGAGCCAGCTTCCCAATGAGTTCAACATCACAGGAACATTTACACACTGGCTTCTGTTCTATAAAGCTGGGTCTAGTGGCTTACACTAGTTGGGAGACAGGGTTGGATCCAGTGACAACTGGCTGGACCTGAAGCAGCTATCCTTCTAACGACCAGCATAGATTTGCCCAGATGAGTTTGTTTTATCATTGACTGGGTTGTACATTGGGAGCAGTGATTGACCAGAAACACAAAATATTGTTTCCTTTTAGACTCTTGAAGCTTTTTAAGGCACACAGGCAAGTGAGAACCCACGATCAAGCAGGATAAAGACAACAGGAGTTATCTACCTACCAATATCTAACCTAAGACCCTACGCTAGACTTGTAGTGACCAACGCCTGGACAGCCTGTATTCACAATCAGCCTGTGTGTGTGCCTGACAACCAGAAAAACTTACTGTGCTTTGAGGAGCTGGAAGGCAACTGTGGAGGAACTGTGGGATCAGAAAGGTTGAATTGGTGTTGCTCGTTTCAGCCACACTCTCGAGTCTGCCAGGCATTCTCCAGCCTCACGACAGGAATCAGCAAGTGCTGTCTAGTCTGTCCCAGGGAGAGGCCAGACTAAGGAGTGAAGTTCCCACATCTGCCAGTGGCTTAGCCTCCTGCCATCTCATAGTTTGTTCCTTTAGTCTTTCTTAGGGTCACCTTGTCCTTCCCCACAGGGACTTGGGCTTAGGTCACATATAGTTGTATTTGTATCTAAACCATTTGATGCTATCCCTCCTCAGAATGCTTGTCTCGTCATAGAATCACTTTCTGTGCCTCCATGTGATATCTGAACCACAGGAACACTGAGAGGCTCCAGATGCCCCAAGGTTAACTCCAAGGTTAAGACATTTGCAGTGGTCTGCAACTCAGTCGAGTTTACAGAGCTGAAGCCAGAGCTTATGCAAGAGACAAGAAGGCTCTAGACTGTTATCCCATTGTACGAATGGCCCAGGGCCTACCAGGGAGAGCTAAGGAGCATCACCAGAAAGGAGCACTATAAGTGGCTTCTCTCTAAGAAGTCCAGAATTCAGGCTTGTCTCATTAGGGAACCCATATGGCTACTACTCCAGAAATTCTCAAAGTATCCTTGGCAGAACTCCCAGAGAAACAATTAGAATTACTGGTCCAGGGTTGGTCACAGCTAACCAGCAGTATTGGCTCTCACAGGTTTTCCTCTAGTACCCGTCATATTTCTATCTGGTCTCCAGATGAGCACACTGGAGGCCTTTTGGGGAGATGGCTCCTGGTTATGTAAGCCTCACTTCTGTGACTTGGCCTCCAGTCTGATGTCACCCAGTTGAAACAGGTTGCATGCAGCTCACCAGTCCTTTCAGACTCAGCCAGCAAGATGGTGACTCCTCAACCGGGAGACGCCTAAAACCATCCCAGTGGAGCAGGTGGTACCCAATTAGGAGGAAAAGTGGTCTAGTCTCATGGATCATCAGAATAGAAGAGAAGACATACAGAACATCCTTGGGGATACTCTTGGCCGCTAGGATAACAACACCCTCTGCCCTCAGAGATGCCCTGGTCAGAGGGGGTCAGGCCAAGGTATCTGAGGCAGAAAAGCTTCAGGAACAGGACAGCAATGAAACTAAAAGCTCCAGACGCTCTCAAGCATGAGAAATGAGGACTTAGAAGGAGAATCACCATGGGTGCTCAGAACACTGTGCTCTGACTTCAGAGCCCCAGCACTTAACCCTTTCTTGTTCTCCTGTCCTTGAAGGAGTGAATGGTTTCCTCATAGCACCCACTGCTATGAGGGGCTACTCTGAAAGTACCTTCTTTATTAACAACCCTTAGAAGAAATAGTGAGGTATTAATGGATTTTTAATAAGTGTGTTTTTCTCTTAACCCAGCTAGCTCCCAAATAATTGAGGCTGGACTATATTCATTTATCAAGTTTTAATGGCACAATAACTGAGCAGTATCACTCTATTTTAATCCTCTATGCTAATCTGGCTACCTCCCAGCCAAAATCCCTAAGATACTTGCATTTTATAGCTTTTTTTGATCGTGCTGTTTTCTCAGGGTCTCTCCTGGACTCTCTTCCTGTGCCTGAATCCCACTTCCTCTCTCTCCACTCCCCTCCCCTCACTGGTGGGAAGTCCAGCTCTATTCTCTTCCCTGATCAGTCATTGGCTGATCAGCTAGCTTTGTTGACCAATCAGGGAATAATCGGGGAGCAACTCACAACCTTGAGACAGGAGTTTCTTAGAATAAGGATTGCAACTGGATAAATAGGGCATAGAAATCAACATTTGAATAAAACAAGGAAAATATTTACACAATGCACAATAACATTATGCCTGCTTAGAAACACAGAGACCCACAATAGCCTCTCCCTTATGCTTTGCCTAAGCAGGAAATTCCGCAGAGCTCTCAACACTCAGCCAGGATCTGCTCACAGCTGTGGAGACTTTCTCCCCTGTTGACTTAGTACATTTTCTGATTGATATTCCTACTGCAGGCTACTTTTTATCCTCCAGTTTATGTTTAGACCCTGCACCTGTGCAGACAGCCTTTGTTGATGACAAGTCACAGAGACAAAAGTTACATCGGAACCTTCCAGATCCTCCCCACCTCCACCACTGCCAGAGTCCTCTGGATATTTTTACAGACATGGGAGTAGATACTTGTATCCTCTCTTTCATAACTGACCAGTGAGAAGGGACAGTCCACCATTCGAAGAACTTCTGTAGTACACGCTCTCTTTTCCCTCAGTTTTATAACCTGTGAGCAAATGTGATGAGATCTCGGTGATCTAGAGAATATAGAATGCTTTTTCCCCCCTCAACTAGAGGAAACCGTGCCAACTAGAAAGGAAACAAAAATAGTGTCCCAGGCATGACGGGACAGAAACAAAAGCAAACCACGAGTGTCAGATGCAAAGGAGACTCCAGTTCCCCAAGCTCCGAAAGGAGTGCACACCAAGCTCTGAAAGGCAGTGCACACCAAGCTCTGAAAGGCAGTGCACACCAAGCTCTGAAAGGCAGTCCACATAACCAGAAATGAGCTAAAGCTGGGTTGTAGGGTTTCGGGTGGTTCAGTAAGAACCAGTGTTGCTCAGGGACTGTGAATTGGGTTCCCATCTACCAAAAGGAATCCTTTCCCTTCCCACTGGGCACATAAGGTTACCTGTGGCACCTATCAGCATATCAAAGTCCATGCTGGTCCCAGGCTGCCTCTGTATAAAGTACATTTCAAAGTTCCCACTAGCATCCCTCCTCACCTCCTCCTCTATCCTGAACTCCCCCAGCTCGTGATCTTCCCTCTCCCACTCATCCCTTTACAGCCCAGCTCTTCTACCTCTGCTCTTAATATTTTTACTATTCTCTCTCCCCCTCTCTCTCTCCCTCCCCCTCTCCCTCTCCCTCTCTCTCTCCCTCTCCCTCCCTCTCTCTCACTATGCTCTGTTATCTTGCTATCTCTACTCTTCCCTCCCACTCTCCTGCTTCCCTTGACCTGGCCATGTTCAGTCTACTTCTTTCTCTCTCTATTCTAGCCTCTTCCCTCTGAAATCTACAATAAAAGTCTTAACCATATGGAGAGGTCATGTCCACCAGTTCCTTCCAAGTGTTCCCTGAAAGACAGTGAGGAGAGCACAGGGAAAGCAAACTTAGAGATGCAGAATGAGCAGGCACTAAGACCCAGCAGAGCCCTCATCTCCAGCCTCCAACCCTAAGCAAACGACCCCTCCTTTGCCTCTAGCTGAACTGGCAGCTGCTTATGTGGCCCCTGGCCCTGGGCCTCTACAAACTCCCACGTCCCAGATCAGGCGGGAAAACTCTAAAAGTCTCATTCAAAAAATCAGTAAATATATAAATCTATGATGCATCGGCTGAAGGTCCTCTCCATTTTCTCTACGTATTGGCTATTGTAGTGCTGGTGGTGGAACCCAGGGCCTTGGGTTTAAAGCGAGTTTCCTACTTCAGAGCCTCCCAGCCAGTTTCTTCCCCCACTCCATCAGTTTAGGGACTCTCAGAGTCCAGAGGCTTTTTCGAGACCAGCAGAGAGCTTTGCACATAGGACACAGGGGAGGAACTGGGTGTATACCTGGGTGTATACGTGGAGGGATTACTGTGCTGCCACCGCCACAGAAGCCATGTGGGGTTGGGACAAACAGCTAAAACCTCTGAGGATGCCCTGATTGAGAGACAGAGAAAACCAGCTCAATCCGAGCCTCCCTCATTTGCATCTTAGGCCCTCCCCTCCCCACCGTGAACGCAGGAAACTTAAGTATCAGTTTTCTCTGGAAAACATCAGGACTCCTTCTGATTTTTGCCTCTGTAGTAGAATAGCTTAGGAAAAAGGAGAGCAAGATCCCCTTCCCCAGCAGTCCCCTGCCCGATGCCTGCCCGTTAGCTACTCCCAGCTCAAGTGGCCAAGAACAGAGGAGTGAGCTTCCATAGGACCTTTCCCAGTCTGCAGACTGGGGAGCCCCCTCCCCTCTTCCCTCCCTCCTTCCTTCTTTCCTTCCAGGAGAGTTAAGTGGTTCCAGGGGGTCTGATTTGTAGAGTCTCTTGGCTTAAAGAGGTGGTGTAAACCTCTGTCTGCCCTGGTTCCCTAAGGAGAAACCTATATCCAGTCTTCCAGAGATGAAAGTATTCCTCCCCCACCCAGGAGGAGCAGGATCCACTACCCTCTTTATTCCCAGTGGAAATAGAAGCTGAATAGGAGACCCCCACCATGCTCACATGTGTGTGTGTATGTGTGTGTGTGTGTGTGTGTGTGTGTGTGTGTGTGTGTGTGTATACACAGATAAGCCCACTCCCACCCCCTGCCTTACTCCCACCCCCTGCCTTTCTAGTAATGGCTTCCTTGTAACATCTGCCAAAAACAAGAAGCTGCCTTATCAGAGAGCCTGCTTTCACTCCCTTATCTACCTGTGTCCCTCAGACCCTCGTCCATGTTAATGGGCTTCCCGACCAATTCCATTTCCTTGCTGTTAGGAGCAAAGCAGCAATAAACACCAGTTTCAAAGTGTTTCTGAGGTAGGATGTGAGTTGCTTGGTCTTCACCTGGGAGTGGTATAGCTGGGTCATGTGACAGTTCTATTGTTAGTTTCTTACTACAGCTCAACATTGATGGTCATTGTGGCTGTACCAGCTACACTCCTACCAACAGCAGCAAGGGCTCCTCTTTCTCCATATCCTTGCCAGCACTGCTTGTCATTTGTTTTCTTGATAGCCATTCTAATTAGGATGAGAAGCAGGTTTAATTTTCATTTCCCTTATGGCTAAGGATGTTGAATGCTTTTTTTCAATATATTATTGGCCATTTGTATTTCTTCTTTTGAATATTCTCTTTTTAGTTCCTTATTATATATTTGCTTGAGTTATTTGTTTCCTTGGTTTTTTTTTAAAGTTCTTTGTATATTCTGAATATTAATCCTGAGCAGAGGTGGGGGAAGGGTGAGCTGGAGGGTGGCCAGACATGTCTTCTGGAAGGGGTGCTGGTAGAGCAGGCACTGACACAGAGGCAGGGTGCTCACCCCTCAGACAGGGGATGAGGGAACATCGCCAACAGAGCAGGAGACACAGAAAACACGCAGGAGCAGTGCATCACCCTGGCCCCTCTGCAACGCCCCAGAGCTCAAGAAATGAGGATTTTTTAATTTTTTTTATTTTAGAAGACAGTTGGGTCTAGGAAGGGACATCCTGGAAGATTTGAAGTGACTTGATCCCGTTGCTAAGCAGGGAGTCATGGAGGACACTCATTGGAACTGCTGTCCCCAGCAGTAGGAAAAGCAGAAGAATGCACGCCGCTTCAGCAGAACAATTTCAAGCAAGGGAAGAAACAGACACCTGCCATTCAAAGTGAAGGATCTGAGTAAGGAAGAATAACAGGCTCTTTGACATGGGTGGAAACCGTGGGTTATGAGTGGAGCAGCCCGACTGGAAAGACCTGGAGGAGCCCTTTCTTTTCATCAGGATGTCATCTTCTAAAATCCAGGACTCAAAAATGCTACCATGGTGGCACAAAAAGGAGCTGGCGTGCCTTACAGCATGAGCATCGCGTGTCTGTGCCCTCGCAGGGGCAGAGCGGTGCTTTAGAACTGAAGGCTACTTTGCAATAATGTAGCCACCTCCTCTGCTTCCTGAACCGCGCTTGGGAAGACAAAAACAGCGAAGAAGGGCAAACAAGTTAGAGATTTTTCTAGTCCAAGAAAAAAGGAGAAGAAAAGAAGGAGGGGGCATGGAGGGCAGGGAAGAGAGGCCGGGGGCGGGGACAGGGTGGGGGTGGGGTCCTGGTCAAACTCCCTGAATTCAAGTCTAAACACAGCCCCACCCAACAACACCTCAAAGCCGGGCGAGGTAGAGCATATTTGCAGGTCAAGCTGTGAAGTGCTGTCCCCAGTATTTGCCACACCGCTGAAAACATGGCGGTTGAACCGCCACACTGAAGCTAGCAAAAACATTTAGACCTGTGCAGCTCTTCACAACAACCTTGGCTTCAAATGCTGTGCAGAGTCGCCCCACGAGCAAATATTTGCCCTGGTTATAGCTTTGCATTTACAATATGCCAGCTGTGTTTGGAAAACAGTCCCCGTTTTAGTCGGCGGCCTTGTAAAGCAGCCTTGTACAGACTCACAGAGCGCCCTTTGCGAGGCTCTGGGGTAGATATTACCCGCTTAACTGTGAGGATGCCGCTTTCTTTGCAAACACTCCAAGCCCATGACTTCCTTAAAAACATAGTCCATTTATGAGAATGCCAGTAGTTACTTGGGCCTCTAGAAACATCTTGGAACATTTAGTGTTACTTTTCCACTTGGCTTTAATTAAAAAAAAAAAAATTCCCACAAGTATCCTGCTGTGCCCTGGCATGGGAATAAGAGGGAGTAAGGGTGGATATGACCAAGTAACAATGTGCAGACCTTTCCTGGCTCTGCAAAACCAGGGTTCAGAGGTTCAAATCCCAGCAGGATGGATGGACAGCCCCTCAGGTCCCACAGCTGGAAGAGAACTGGAAAGATTTGCAGGTGTCTACCTAAAGATGGCCCTCTTCTGTACTATTCAGGATTCGGTGACAATTTGATGAGCGATAACACTCCTGTCTTTGGGAGCTGAGCTGACGTATAGTAGTAACATTGCACACACAGGTGAAATTAGTTCATGCAGTTGCCCACTAGAGAATGTTAAACTTCCCTCTTCTGTTTTCAACTTCAGAATAAACTAACTTCCATTTGAAGTACAATTTGGAGTTGTAGCCATTTAAGACACTGTCTTGGGGCTTGTTTGCCTGGAGAAGTAACAAGAGAAGGACACAGAATGACTAACAGTTCTTCCTTAAGTGGCTGCCCAAACTCTTTCTGTTTGTTATTATCCTTGTCACCTTGAAGTTGCTAACTAAACTCCTTATCAGTGTCCCGAGTCGAAGTCTCACTGCCTTGTAAGAAAAACAGGACTTGGAGCACCTGTTAGTCCTTCCCCTCCAATGCTCTATGAAATCATTTCATAAAAGGTCATCCAGGATACATATGCTTTCATCTGCTAGTACAGCAGCTGCTGAGAAGCCAACTAGATTAAAAGACGCATAATTTGTCTTGGATTTAGGAGAAACCTTGCAATGCCTCAGAACTTTCTAAGGCTGTGAAAGCCCAGACGCTCTCCCATTAAAACAGTTGGGAGGGCTGTATTTCTCCTAACACGTCCATGTTAGAGATCCCCATAACCACATGCCTCAGGATAAACAGAGCCCTTCTAGGCTGATCAATGCCTGGCCTCTAACAAACAGAGCCAGGGAGGTTTTCCTAATACTCGATCACAACCACAGACCCAGTGTCAAACAAGATCCTGCACGGCCTAGGTTAGTTCATTCACACAGATGGGCTTTGGGCTGTTGCTCCCAGGAAACAGACTCCACGTGAAGACGAACGGTGAAGAGTAACACAAACCATGCAAGAGGCAAGGCAAGCTCTTCAGTCCCACCTCTATGAGGCTGGTGACTTCAGAAGACCCCACAAAACTAACAAGCCAACTGTGCGGCCATGAGATGCTGAAACTGTTTTTTAAAAGCCATTGTGACATTTCCTTCTCTGGAAAGTTTGGCGGTTCGTGGAATCCTGTCTCCGAAGTAAAGAACAGCTCTGACTGAATACATGTAGCTTGAAGTTTTATGACCACCAAAGTAAACTAGACTTTTTCTTGGAATGGTTCAGAACATTCCCCAGTTCTAAAACTGCAGGTCAGATAGGACTTAATCAGAATGCAACCTTTCTAGGCGTGGACTAAAATCAAAAATGTGAAGAAAGGCAATAGGACTCTTGGTGGGATGTCTGTGCCTAAATTAACCTCCCCAACCTCCAGTATAAAAACAAAACAAAACAACAACAACAAAAACACGCTGAAGGGGCTGAAGAGAGCGCTAAGCCAGAAAGCGCTTTCTTTGAAAGCATGAACACCTGAGTTCAATAACCCAGACCCGTGTAATCAGTTGGGTGTGCTAGCATACACATGTAATCCCTAGCACCGGGGAGGCAGAGAAAAACAGATTTGTGAGGCTCAGTGGTAGAAACCCTACCCTAATAGGCAATCCTGGGGTCCCAAGGAGTCTCTGCCTCAAAAAACAAGGTAGACAGCCATTGAAGAACAACACTGCAGTTGATCCCTGCCCTCCGCAGTCCCACTCACACACAGCACATACAAAACAACTTTTTTTTGTCTTGCTTCCTAAAGAAAACATATACTTATGGTTTTAAATAAAGCACTTGGTCAAACTTGTCCTTCTTTCCTTTGGAAAAGTCTGTGAACCTTGCCACAAAACTGCTGTGTGGGGCAGAAGCATCTCTCAGCCCCAGTGACACTTTCACACGTCACAGGAGTCAGTTCTTCACCGTCGATGAGAAAAATGCCCCAGAGTTCCTTTTGAGTCTGTCTAGAAAACACTGCTGCAGACTTCACTGCGCTCATTCACCAGTCCTTTGGCCGGTAACCCATATTGAAGAAGTAGCAAGGCCCTGGACGATGAAACTTTAATTTTACACAAGAGTAGATCTTTACCGCAAGGGCTGCATGCAAGTGATCAACCCATGCTAGCAACACTCGGATTGGTGTGCTATTTGCTCTTTCACAGTAGAAGAGAAAGGATGGCTAGCCAACGGAAGTCCACTTCAGCTATGGAAGAACTGAGCTCTGGTTTCAGACCTGATCCCACTGTCTTCCAGCCTTGTAAAGTTGCAGGGATGGCTCTTTTACCTGTGCGAACCTTCCACCTCCTCATCTGTAACATGAATTTGATGAGGGTAGCTTGGCATCTCTCTCCTCAGATCACTAGGACATTAAGTCCAGCAAGTTGACAGAAGAAAACGCTCACTAAGGGAGCCCCTGGAGTCTGTAAGCAAGTAAGGCTACTCTACAATTTAGACAAAACTCTCAAGTTGGTAATTACAAGAGAGAAAATGGAGGCATAGAGGCTGGGGTCATTTCCTACATAGTCTCTCCTCAAAACAAGTGCCTGGGGAGCTGATTCAATTTGTTGAGCACCAGAACTACATGTTCCCAGACTGTCCTTGGCATTACTGTCTTATCTCTATGGCCCCTGCCCTAGAATCGATAATCCGGCATGGACAAACCACACAATTGTCTAACTGTATGTTGGTTTATACAAGGAAACATTAAATGATATCTCTGGTAAAGAAAACACGAGGGGAATGACATTGGCTTGGTGAAAACTCTGAGAGCGATTGAGTCACAGGAGGCCTTGAGTGATAACACACTCGTTAGCTCTGCTGATACCTCTCTCCCGCATTCTATCTCTCCTTATAGCAAACCTCCCCCTGGCCTCATGATCTAACATTGAAGCCGCCTAAATCCGGTCTCTTCCAAGCCTTGTCAGCTTCTTACCCTAAGTCTGCTTTGCTACCTCCTAAGGGCATGATTTTCCTGTACACTCCTTAAGTAGTGCTCCCTTGTACACACAACCCTAGTCACTCACTAGCCCAGCCAGGTTCCCCACCATCAGTCCACACCTTCCTGTGTAATCACCTCTACCTAGCCTGTCCCTCACTCAGCTCTCTCCTTCTTTCTTTACAGAATACTCACGTGGAGAAGAAAACCAAGCCCTGGGGAAAGTCATCACTCCCACTCTCACAAGGACATTTCTCTGTCAGACTCATCTGGCTCCATTTAAAATAAGGACTAGTCCAAGAGCATCCCGGGTGCTGCCAGGGCCTAACTCTTCCCCTCTCTTCCTACCTGAGCTCTGAACCTCTGAGATAGCACCTCCTACAGGAAGCCACCCTTGACCTCCACCCTGACCACCCTAAGGCTGTGTAAGGTACGTTCTTCAGGGCTCTTAACTATTCCGTATACATGTTTCCTTCACCAGCTCAAAAAAAAAAAAATGTATTTACTTCCAGACCTATAGGATAGTACGATCTCAGGAGGGCAGTGACCATGGCGCTTCCTTACATCCTACTCAATGATTGAAGACCGGATGAAGAAAGCAGTGTATGCATGAACCAGAAAATAGTTTAAAGGGAATGGGCATCTGAGAAGTCAGCAACACACAATGTCGTGTGGCATTTCATTTTCATTTCCTCCAGACCCCACCCACCCAAGGAAGAGAAAATAAGACAGCCTGCTGACTCTCCCAAGGTATTTCACTAGGGAAACACCTTGCGATCGCTGAAGTAGACAGGGCACGTGGTTAGTCCCTTAGCAATTACTCAATCGTGAAACCTGAGGACAGGGTCATGTGATTTGGGAGTCATGTGCTTTCCTTCTCTGAGCTTCCACACCCAACCGCAGGACAAACTTTGGTTCCTAAACAGAATTGTTCTCTTGGGTTACTAAATTTCCCACTGTAGTAATTCAGCTGGCCCCAAACTCTTGACAACATTAAAGGGGTATTAGAAGGTAGAGTACTGGTTGGGGATTTAGCTCAGTGGTTAGAGCGCTTGCCTAGGAAGTGCAAGGCCCTGGGTTCGGTCCCCAACTCCGAAAAAAAGAACCAAAAAAAAAAAAGTTGTTAAAAAAAAAAGTTGTTAGAAGGTAGAGTACTAACCTAAGAAGAAAACAAATAAAATGTTCACTGTCATAATTGTGTTTGTTTGAAACACTAGCTAAAAGCAGAGAGAGAGACAGAGACAGAGACACAGAGAGACAGAGAGAGAGAGAGAGAGAGACAGAGAGACAGAGAGACAGAGAGAGAGACAGAGAGATGTGAACCAAGGGCCAGGAATTGAGGCTGATTCTGCCCTGGATGTGCTTGTGCAAACCTCCAATCCAGTCTTGGTTTTCATCCTATACAATGGCTGGTATTGCCCCTCCCATCTCTTCTCCTAGCCCAGACTGCATTAGGTAATGCCTATAACTCCACTACGTCCCCAGAGAGTGAGCAAAACTTATACTGTTAGAAAGAGGCCTTAAGGCACTGAGGGACCAGTACTCTTCTGTACTATTCCCACATGCACACACACATACACATATATTCTCATATACACATATATGTGGTGTATGTATTAATCATAAACCCCATGATTTGACCCAGCCAAGTCAGAGAAACATCCCTAATGATTTCACTCGGCCAAGCTTTGAGAGATGCAGCTGGCCATCCTCGCACAACTAGAAACTTCAGTATTCTGGCTGCTTTTCCGAAGAAATAAGGTTTAAAAGTCAAAATAAAAGCACATACTGCTTCCCTGAGCCCCCTCTCTGTGCTGTCTGTGGTGCTATGGTTTGGATGTCCACTCTAAAACTCTGGTTAGCATTTCATGTCCTTGGAGCAGCATTAGGAGAGCTGGCTCTTTAAGGGGTGCTTAGAGGGTTAGGGGTGCAGCTCAGCAGTGGAGTGCTAGCCTAGCCCGCATGAGGTCCAGGATTCAATTTCCAGCATTGCAGAAATAAAAAGAAAAGAAATTATTAGATCATAAAGACAACACCCTTATGATAGATTAAGGCCATTATCACAGAAATAAGTTATTTACAAAAGGAAATAGTTCAGCCAAACCATCTCTGGGTCTCACACTCATTGATTCGCTGCCCTGCTATAACTCAGCAGGAAAGTCCTCCTCACCAGACAAATGCTCTTGGACTCCCTAGCCTACAGAACCACAAACCGACTAAACTTCTACTGTTTACATGTATCCAGTCTGGGTGTTTTATTATAGCAGGAAAAAATGGACAGAGACGTATGGTGTGTATTCAATCCGCTGTTGTTCTGTTTATTCTTCTGGGTTTGAATAATGGCAGCGCTGGCCCTCAGGTCTTAGGCTGCCAGAGCTCGCACTAGCAGCCCTTCTGCACGCCGGCTCTCTGCTTTCCCCTAGCCGGAGGTTCACACCGGCTACTCTGCTGGTTCACAGACCTCCTGGCTCAGATTGATTTATCCCTCTGGCTTACCTCATTCTGTAGCTAGCAGGCAGACCCTGGGACTTCTTGACTTCCAAAACTATGAAAGCCAATTTCTATAACAAATGTACCCATTGTATTCCAGCGCATCGTGCCTCATCCTGCAGTTCTAGGAGAGGCGGTTTATTGCACACAGCAGAGCGATGAGGCGGGGTTTATGGTATACAGCTGAGCGGAGAGGCAGGGTTAATGTATGCCGCTGGATCAAGGGAACCCATTTAGCTAATCTCACTAGGAGCAGGCTCTGTGGGAGAACAGTTTTCAGGATGTAAACATCTGGGGGTGATGAGGGGGGAGCAATAATGGGCATTTTCTGGACACACTTGGACCCCCAAAGAAGGGGGTCCTTCTGATCCTCTGATCCTGAGGCTATGGAGTCCTCGATATGGTTGTGCCCAAGTCAACAGCATGCATTTAATCAGGATTTCCTCCAATGGGGGCTTCCTCCACTCCACACAGTATCATCTGTCCGTCATCTGTCCATCATCTGTCCATCATCTGTCCATCCTGTTAGCTCTGCTCCACTGGTTAACTGTGACTAACACATGTTCCTCATCTCACTTGGGATAGTAAATCGAGCTGCTTTCAGTGACCCCTGTGGCCCTGAGACAGACTGCCTTCTAGCTTTGTCCTCCTCCCTAACACACTGTGCTACAAGTTCATGTCCCTCCTTGCTTCTCTTTGAACCTGGCACTCCAAGTCCAGGACCTTGTGCTTGCCATTCTCCCTATCCAGAATGCTCCAGAGTGGGTACCTGAGTGGCACTCCTTCCGTCAGGTCTCATTCATATGCCACCTTTGCAGGGATGCTTTCCCCAACACCAGCTATACAAAGTCACTACCTCCCTCCCCTCTGACTTATTGCTTTAAGTAGCACCTATAACCAGCTAACACATTATCTAATTTAAATTCTCCTTTGTCTAAGATCTTTGTGTCTGTGTTCCTATTTAAGCTCATTGAGCTGGGACTGGGTTTGTTGCTGAACGCTCGGCAATTTCTTAGGATCACTGCTACCCGACTGGTCTGGGATCATCTCTTCCCAGCCTCCTGCTTCTCTGAAAACCAATAGATGCCTAGGCACCAAGGCAGGTCCTGCCCAGAGGAGTGCATCACCCTGTTGAGCAGGATGATAACACAATCCACAAACTGGCCCTTCATCCAGCCTTCTGTGGGTTTACTTCTTTTTTTTTTTTTTTAAAGATCTATTTTATTCATTATATATGAGTACACTGTGGCTGTCTTCAGACACACCAGAGAGGGCATCACATCTCATTACAGATGGTTGTGAGCCACCATGTGGTTGCTGGGATTTGAACTCAGGGCCTCTAAGCAGAGCAGTCAGTGCTCTTAACCACTGAGCCATCTCTCCAGCCCAGTTTACTTCTTAACCACACTGATTGCTCTTACTTCTCAACCGACTGAGCAGGAGCAGGGAAGACAAAGCCATGCCGCCAGTGAGGACCACTCCGCAGAGCCTTACTCTGAAGCTCGGAGAGTGAGAGTGGCGGTGTACTCATGCCACGGTGGGGACGCATCCACCCTGTATACAAGCGAGGGAAACCAGAATTAGCTCAGGACACATATCTGGTTGCAGGGTAGTGCAAACAGGCATTTCCCCACAAACATCTGACTAACTATTATTACCTGTTTATTACCTACCTGGACCACTCCTGTGCAATGTGTTTTCACCATAGTGTACTAGCCTGTAGCACTTTCAAGGGGTTGTGAAACTTCGAATTAAGAAGTGGTTCCTACATGGGAGGAAGTTAGGTCACTGAAAATGTGTTCTTGAATGTGATTTGGGCCATCTGTCTCCTCCTCTTCATCCCTGCTCTCTGGTCACCACAAGATGAACCCTGCTGTCCTTACTCCAGTCATGCGTCTCTCACCATAGGCTCCAAAGCAACAGAAACAACCAACCGTGAGCTGAAACCACCAACAGTGCAGATCAAAATAAACCTCCCTCTTTGTGAGCTGGTTCACCTCAGACATCATTACAGCCACAGAAAGCTGACTGATGCAGTGAACTAGTTAAGAGTCTACAGAGAGCGCAAAGGCAAGCTCAGAGAGCATGAAAATAAAGAGGCAGACAGGCTATGCAGAGATGGATTTAAAGTAGAAGCAAAACTTGGCCGCAGTCAACAGAGAGAGAATCAACTCAATTCTATCATCTGACTACATGAACTATTTACATGGTCTATGTTTTTAATTTGTAACTTCTCTTATCCTTGTTGTATTAAAAATAATGAAGAAGAGACAGGTAGGTAGATCTCTGTGAGTTCAAGGCCATCCTAGCCTACAAAGCAAGTTCCTGGACAGCCAGGGCTGTTATATACAGAGAAACCCTATTTGGGAGAGGGGGTGGGAAATAGCTCAAAGACAAGGAAAGACACATATGACCCAGAAAATTTCAATAGACAAGAAACAAAGTCTTCTTTTTTCTATTTCAATATCTTTCATAATTTGTTCTGGAAAAACTGTTAATTTTATTATATTTAATTTTGTAGAGAATACTTTCATGTGTAGAAAGTGCTTTTCCACTTAGAGTACTGATTGTCCTTCAATTATTTTTTTTAAAAATATTTACAGCATAGTTACAGGAAAATGTGAAAAGTTCAGAACAGCTTCCTACAGTTTAATATGCATATGAATCATCTGAAAGTCAGAAAAATAACAACAACAACAACAACAACAACAACAATAATAATAATAATAATAATAATAATAATAATAATAATAATATTTTCCCACAGAAGAAAGTGGCTAAGGAAGGCCCTCACAGCAAACTACTTCATGGAAGGATGGAGCAGGCACCCTGGTGAAGATACCATTTCTGTCTCCAAGACTCTTGCTGGTTTGTTATTGTGGATTGTTGTTGTTCAAGAACTCACATGTTATAATCTCCCTGGAGCACCGAGTCTCTGCCTTCCTGTGAGATGAGCTGTTTCTGTAGCATTTGCCCTGAATCATTGAAACAGAGAGCAGCCTTCTTGTGTCAATCAATTCTATGAATACAAAGGAAGAAAAAAAAATCCTAGACAAGCTGTGTATGGTGGCACACATCTTTAATCCCTGAGGCAGGTGGAAGAGTCTTTATGAGTTCAAAACCAACCTGATCTAAGAAGTTCTAGGCCAGCCAGGGCTGCTTAGTGAGACTGTCTCAAATGAACATATAAACCAACAAAAACCATCTGTCTCTGAAATGTGTGCCTAATGGCACCCTTTCCCATTATGTATATATGAACACGGTATATGAACATTATGTATATATGAGTTTACTGCCTTTCTTCAGTGAATTCTCTCCACTTATCCAAGGGCAGATGATGAAGAAACCATCTTTTCTCTGGAGCTCTGGAACAGCTCTGTACGACACTTTCTTTCAGCAGTAGAACAGTCCTAAGGTCAACGGCCGGAAGACACAAACAAGCAGACCAATGGGCTTTGCAGATAGGTTTCTACTGGGAATTGCCAAACTTTAGAAGACCCTGACATATTAGGGACTGGGCATGTGTAGGGGTGGGGTGGGGTACCAGATAGAACAAGAAACTGACGATATGAACACACATTTTAGAAAGACTTTAGGGAGGTATAATTGGAAACCATAACATGTACCCATCTTGCGTATGATTAGATGGGTCCCAGTAAACTCAGAGTCCCAATTTAGCCAGTATCCTAACATCTGCTGGTTCTCAAGCTCCCACTCGGTCTCAAGCTTCCATTTTGCCTTTTCAGGACACTCATGTAGACTGACCCCTACACTATGTGGCCTTTTGTTGGGCTTTCGTCATTTTGTACAGTGCGTGGGATGTCATTCATGCTGGTGTGTTTTTATAACTCATCCTTGTTACAGCTGAGTACCATGACGAAGCATGACTGTATCACTTTCTCCGCCCACTCATTCGTTGATTGACAGGTGGAGCATTGTCATTCGCTACTCATACACAATTCATACTCAATGCATTCAGACACAAGTCTTTGTCCATTTTAATTTCTCTTGACTTTATATATAAAAGGAGAATTATTGGACTCTACAGTAAATGTATACCTAATTTTTATTTTTGGAATACTGTCTTGCTATGTAACCTTTGGTGGTCTAGAACTTACTATATATAGACCAGGCTGGCCCCAAATTCATAGAGATCAGCCTGTTTCTTCCTCTGTCTCCCAAATACTGGGACGAAGGATATGTACTTCGTTGCCCAGTTTTAAATTGTTAATAGCTTTTCAAAGAGATTGAACCTTGTTTAAATCTTGTTTAAATACATTCCAGCTATTTATGGGGGCTCTTAAGTCATATTCTCTCCAACACTTGGCGTCTTTCGGTTTCTTCTTCTTCCTTCTATTATCTCACTATGGTTTTATGTGTGTTTCCCTGATTAATGAATCTTCTCCCAAGTTTTGCTTTCAATTTGCTTTTCTTCTGCTGATGTATCTACTTCAATATACTCAGGCGTTTAAAGTCATATTTGAGAAATTATTGCCTATCTCAAGCTCACGAAGATTTTCCTCCTAAGAAGTTTCCCCAGAAGCCCCTGACCAAGTTGCTTTCCATTGTTCTGATAAAATACTGTGATCGAAAGAAAGTTTAGGAGGGAGTAGTTTATTTTGCTTCCGAATTACAGTCCATCATCAAGGGAGTCAAGTCAGGAACTCAAGGCAGAAACCAGAAGGCAGGATCTGAAGCAGAGGCCATGGAGGAGTGATTTTACCAGCTTGCCTCCAGCAACATTTGTTATATAACCCCAGATGACCTGTGCAGGAGTTACACCACCCACAGGAGGCTGGGTCCTCCTCCGTCAGTCAGCAGTCAAGAAGATCTCCACAGACCTGCCCACACTAATCTGAAGGAGACAACTCCTCAAATGAGGCTCTTTCTTCCCAGGTGTGTCTAGTTTGTGTCAAAATGACTACATGGCATAGTAGCCTTATGACTTGATCTCACGTACAGATCTGTGATATATTGGAGGTTCATTTGTGTGGATAATACACATGATAAACCTAAGTGAATGAAAAGAAATATAAAAGGAAAACCATGACTGCTCCCAGGTATGGTGAAGGAGAAGGTTTATTGTGGATATGAGAGAGCACAGCCAGAAGCAGTGACATCTGGGAGAGTCCAGAGTGAACATGACCCTGGACAGGGCCAGATGAGGAGAGGAGGGAGGGGAGAGGGGACAGCCAGGAGACCAGGAGAGTAAAGAGTGCCAGGTAACCAAAATGGTTGGATTATATAGAGAAGGGCAGCGGGAGAGGAGCAAGTAGCCAGTCCCTGGACTGGAGAAGTTTAGGGTAGGTGGTGGGTATGTCCGCCATATCCAGTAACAGGTAGGGACTGAGGAATGCTGGGAGAACCTGGAGGGCAGGTCTGCCTTGATATGTTAATCAGGCACCTCAGCCCTTGTCCTGAGTTTGAGACCTAACACCAAATATGTCATTCTTGTTATTATTATAAAAGTAGATACCCAATTTTTTCCGGAATATTTTCCTCCTTTGTACCCATCTCAGACTTAATTGACCACAAATGTAGCAGCTATTCTAGGTGCTGGTCTTTGCCATTGATTTACACACAAGCTCGTTTGCCAAAACCACATGTATTTGATTGTTATAAAGCTTTGAAACTGTTACACAGCTTTTATCTCAGGGAAACAATGTCATTATTTTTTAAATTCTGAGAGTCAGTTTGAACAAAAAGGGTCTTCAACGGTCTCAAGTATGTAAAATTGGCCTTAGAATACCTTAGGCTCTAAAGGGGGGTGCTCCCCTTCCCCCCACACCACAGCCTGCATTTCCACCAGAGCTTAGACTTCAGAACATCAGAGATGCGAATCCTGCACCTATCACTAACCAAGCATGTGGTCTCAGGTCGATTACTAACCTCCATGAGCTTCCCTTCTGTCCTGTAAAGGTGGCATCCACTCTACGACGATGTTGGAACTATCAAATGTGATGTGCCAGGGACACTAAGGGGGTTGTCCTAGCAATTTATGAATGAATAACTAAATACAAGGAAGAGTTGGTAATTATTCAAACTAAATCAGAGAATGAACTGATGATACTCTAAGGCTGTGTGAGAGCAAAGGCGTTTGTGGTAAGAAAGCCACAACGCTAGATTCAGCTGACGGGTCACACAGGATGGAAGGGATGTTCAGCGTCCCACTCCCAAGAGTCCTGCCAAAAACTCTGGAGTTCAGGGATCAGCTTTTCTTTTTCTTGGATTCTATTTAATACCCTTCCAAATTAATCTTCTGATAAAGAAATCAGTATCTAACAAAAATGCTGAGTGCTCACTTAATTTGAATTTTGGGTAAAAAAAGAACAATTTTTAGTACAATAAATGGGACATACTTATATTAAAATATTACACTGAATATCACATAGAATATAGTTATACTAAATGTCAATAATTAAAATTTAACTGCCCGTATTATATTTTATTTGTTTGTTTTAGAGAACCCTGCATATTTTAAACATAAGTAAAACAAATAATAGATGTAGGAATCAATAGTTTGGCAATGTATTTTCAGTCTTTTTTACTATTATTAATTATATATTATATAAAATATAGCATAAAATCTTACCTACAATAACATGATTATTGATTGAGCTGAAACAAGGCAAGACAAATAGATACGTATGAAGCACACAATATTCAATCATTATTTGGGTCTCTATTATTGGTCTAAACATTTCCAGTACATAAGAAATCACATAGTGGTAGACAGTAATAAATTCAGTCAAGTATGCTATTTTACCATCAGCTCAGAGAAAACCGTTCCTTATACATTTTCCCACTTGTTCTTCCTGAGGGGCACATTTTCGTTGCCAGCTCTTCCCTCCTTTGCTGAACTTCCAGTGGTTACGCTTGCGTGCTGTGTTTCTCCACTGATCTGGATTGAGCATCACACACACTCTTCTTGAGCGGTCAGAATAACCCAGGTAAGTTAAGAGCAGCCACAGTGCTCTAGATCCATGAATGGAGGGAGAAGGTAAGAGTTGTCAGTAGGTGTCTGTCCTGGATTCAAGGAAATTTGGCTCTCGGGGCCCTGCGGAAGGAGCAACAGTGAGGCAGTGAGTGAAGCCGGTACCACTGTGTGCAGGTGCCACAGAGGGAGTCAGATGCCCTGGAACTGGAGTTACAGGCGGTGTGAGAGGGAACAGAGCCAGCCAAGTCCTCAGGTGCACAGCAAAGAAGGCTTTCCTTGGTCTGTGATCTTCCCAGGGAATAGCATTAGGGGGGAGACGGGGGCAGGTTATACTGCAAATGAGAGTCGTGAGGTCCCACACACGTGACTGGTGGCTGAGAGTTAGCCTCGGGCTGGCCAGAGAAGGAGATTGAACCTACACTGGAAAATCACTAAAGCTAGAGGCACAGCACTGCTTAGAAGAGCAGATTCTGGAGTGCTAAAGGCCAAAGGTTTGCTTTCCAGAACTGACTAGCCGTAGCCCGACTGTGCATTGCCAGACGATAGCAAATCCAGCAAGGGACCATCAGTTGTCTGCTCCCGCTGGGGTATTTGGCAATATCCCTTCCTTCGGGGTGTCTTTGCCTCTAATCTATAGCAAGCTAGGTGCCTCACCCTGCAGCCACGGTTCTCCTAGCCCTGCCCTGCTCTGTCCTGCATTCCAACCTTCCCAGCTTCCTCAGCAGAGCCCTACCCGTGCTCACAGTCCGTCTAACACTTCCGTTACAGGCAAAGGGCTAGCTGGGCTCCTATACACATTAATCCTTCTGCCTGCACCCCTCCCATTCCCTTCCTGCTTCTGATGGAACAATGCAAGCCTTCAAGACCCAACATAGATCATCAAGAAAGCAAAAAGCAATGGACACAAAGTGCCCGGAAGGATGCAGGAAAAGAGGCCCCCTTATAGACCGCGGACTACGAAAGTCAGTATGGAGTTTCCTCAGAAAGCTAAAAGTAAGCTGTGTGATCTAGCTATCCCAATCCTACGCATACACCTGGAGGAATCTAAGTCAACATAATACAGAGAAAATTGCGCATTTGCGTTTTCTGCGGCATGAATCACAACAGCCAAGATACGAATCTAGCCAGTCGATGAAGGGATAAAGAGAATGTGGTAACTCTATGCAAATGGAGTTTTATTTGATCGTAAAGTGGAACGCAATTTTGTTTTGTATTTAGATCCACTCAGAGAATGAAAGTGTTAACAGAAAAAATATAGGTGGGGCTAGAAGTCATCACGCTAAGAAAAATAAGCTAGACTTAAAAGGTAACACACTTTCAATGATGTGAGGATGAAGAAGATGATGATGATGAAAATGAGAAGGAAGAGGAGAAGGATAAAAAAAGATAAAGAAAAATTCGCCACAGTACCACTTTGGGATTCACAGACTATTTCATTTTTGTCCCTAGTATCTGTCATTGTGCCTAGCTCAGGCTTGTCACTCAAAAATGTGTCTTGTCTGAATTGGACATAATCTCATTTGATTTTTTTTCCAACACCAATCAAAAATCAACATCACATTACTTACGTAACTGAAAACAAAGTCTCAAAAAGAAGTTTCTAGGCCCAGGCTATTCTGGCTCCTAAGACCACACAAAATACTACTATATTATAAACATTAAATTAAACGGCTTTTTTTTTTAAAAAAATGGTTTCACCAGCTATGAATTCTGCTTAAGTAATTAAAATTGTCCTCACCTTTGAAGCTCTTAGGCAATAGGCGTGCACTTTAGGGTATGCCTCAGCCATTAAGAACTGTTCCTGAATCTTCCCTTTGCATAAAGTTGAGTCAGTATCATTAGTTGGGAAATAATTACACAGTACGGAGCACTCAACCCACAAGAGTCTGGGCTTTGTTTTGATTTTTAAATCAACCCTTTTACAGGAAGCTGGTTTTCACCCAGGTAACTGTTGCAAAATATTTACCCAGGTAAGAAAAGCATTAGTCAGCCAATCAGAAGCCCTTCTGTGGTGAGACTTCACCCGCCTCATTACCGTTTACTACACTGGGTATCTAATTACCTTCAGGATGGAGCACATCCTGTTTCCACTTGCTCAAACTCTCTGACTTGCCCCTTGGCTTTCCAGAGCTGGCTAAGTAGTCTAGGGCGACCGGTAAACTGGAGGCTCAAATCTTTCTTGGGGCATACTACCTCACTTGGGGGATGATGGCTGATCATTCAGAAAATAAACACTAGGGTGAGCCAGATCCTAGTCACCACGAAAGGAGGTGGCCCCAACCTTGGTATTCCAACCTGTGCCCTGAGGCTCACACCTGTACACCCTCCTTTCCACACCCTCCTCTCTCCAGGAGAATGTCACACCAATAACAAACAGCAGACCACTTACGCCATCAAAATCTCTTGATAAGCTAATTTTCACAGTGTAATGAGCAGAAAATACGCTTGGTGTCCTAAGTGGCTGTTTTTAAGGACCTGCTCTGCCTCTTTGTAGCAAGTTACTTGACCTTGAGCAAGTTACTCAACAAGCCTGTGTTTGTAAGGAGAGGATAACAATGTTGTGGGTCTGTTACAACAGAGCACAGCTGTCTGGTACAAAACCAAATACAAGCTTTCCTCCCTAGTCCCTTCCTCTGTCCCAGAATACTTTAGATTACTGGTTCTCAACCTGTAGGTTGTGATCCTTTTGGCAAACCTCTACCTCCAAAAATATTTGCATTACTATTCATAACAGTAGCAAAATTACAGTTATGAAGTAACAACAAAAACATTTTTATGGTTTGGGATCACCATAACGTGAGGGTCACGTGAGCGTTAAGAAAGCCAAGAGCAGCTGCTCCAGAAATAGACTGTACAAATCCACCCAGCTCAACCATCAGAAGGGGTCACCTACAAATCCGGATGCCTGCAAGGTCTAAGATAAAAATATATTTATTTTTATTTTCAATGTGTCAGTGTGTTTTTTAAAGGATTTTATGTAGCTTCAGCTGGCACTGAATATACTATGTAGCAAAGACTGACCTTGAACTCCAGATTCTCAGGTCTCACTTCCCAAGTGCTACACTTAGAGCTGTGCCCACTGTCTCAAACAGTATTATTGGACATGCTCAGTGAATATGTACCAGGGTTATGAAATGAAAGAACATGTCACTGAGATGCACCTCTGTGGATTAGAGTCAGTACATGAGTACCTGGCTTAATGTTACTAAATCCTAAGGTGTTTGTGTTTGTTTGTTGTTTGTTAAAATACAGAAAATCGAGACATTCATTTGAAAGCTTCCAGTTAAGCTAAAATTCAAAACACATTTTACAAGTCAAAAGGCCACGTTATCAAGCTTAGAAGATGGCTCGGTGGACAAGGGCACTCACCACCAAGTCTGGTGTTGTGGCTTTGATTCCTCGACCCATTTGGTTGAAGAAGAGAACCTACACCACAAGTCGTCCCCCTGCGTGTGTGCTTTGTCATGTGCTGGGCAACGAGCACGTGCAGTGAGCATTTAAGTAAATAAATGCAGTTTCAAGAAAGCATACTTCACTTTGCAATCTCCAGGCAAGGGAAAACTTCAAAGAGGGCCACACATGTGGCACTGGACTTGAAAACGAATGCAAATCCCATGACCCCTGTGTCGTCTCCCATGCTCGGCAAGCCCACACAAGCCAGAGAGCGATGACCACAGACAGCACGCATTTGAGGAGCTCTCGCAGAGTGGCTGCATTACTTCACGAATCCCCGGGAGCCTGCAGCACGGGTGTTATTATGATTGCTATCACACAGGTGAGAGCACCGTCCCAAGATCATCCCTTTGTTAACAGGTAGCAATGACATCAACTATCTGTTGTCCAGACCCAGGTCCCTCCATACCAGGCAACACATAGCTGGGGAAGACAAAGGAGAGCAGCTCAGGGAGGAACGGAGTCATGGAAATTTAAGCTGACTTTGAGTTTTCTATATAGCTGAAGATGACCTTGAACTCCTGGCCCTCTTGCCTTCACTTCCCAAGGGCTGGAACTATAGGCATGCCCACTTGGCTCAGAGAATGTAATGTATATATGAAGATCTATGAGCCAAGAGAGTATGCTTCATGAAGAAGGGCCTCGGAGAGTATTACCAACACACAGACAGCCGACCCTAATGTTTAAGTTACTAATACCTAAGTTCTTTTAAGAAACAAGAAACCAAAGCCTTCATTCGAGAGTTTTGATCAACATGGGTCCTGGGCATGGGTTTCTAGGCATAAAATATTACTTCTGTCTGAAGCAGAGCACTTTCCACTGACCACCTTTAGCTGAAGGCACTTTGGGCTGAGCAAGCTCACCCACATGTGTGGCTTCCAAGCTGCTCAGCCAATAAACAGAGAGAAGCCTACACTTAGGAAAATTGGGGTCAATATTTGTGATGCTCATACAGTCCTGCAGACTAACAGGATGTGGGCACAGAGGCAATCACCAGAGTATGACACACCTCCCACATGCACTGGGGGCCACACCCTGGCCGGCCCACCACCACTGTCTGCCTGGAACACTGAGGTGAGGATGGAGGGCGGGTGCCAGCTCTGACTGGCACAAGACTTAGGTTTGTAGGGCTGCAGGCATAGCCTACATCCTGATGAGGCTAGCATACACTGGCAATAAACCATCAACAGCGAATTAAAACAACAAACACCATTCCCAACAGTTGTCTACCCCTACGCCCACTTTTGTTGAGTGGTCTTGGCAGGGCTCTGCCTGAGCAAACTGGTCTAGTGCAATTATGGGGCCAGTTATACTGTAGAAGTCAAGGGTAACTCATGACTGAAAATGGAAGGAAGTCCGTCTATCAGGATGTAGAACTTGTCAACCCCAAAGTTTAACTTTCCACTAGTAAAAGGAAGATTTAAACTTCTTCACAGGCCAATATAAAATAAAATACAATGTGGCATAGTAATCTTTGGATTCAGACTAATCTGGACTTCAATTCTAGAGCCTTTAAAAATATTTTTGAATCATTTGATTATTTGTATCTCACACTCTTATCCATTAGCTACCGAAAAGAGCCTGCCCTAGAGACTAAGCGAATGGACTGGGTCCTTTTTTATTCGGCAGGAACAAGAAACACTGATAAACATCCTATATTCAAACTATTTTAGATCAGGGCCAACTCACATCGATTTATCGTAAAATTCTAATTGGTGGGTCTTTCCATATTTCCTATAGTGAACAACACAAGCCCTTGTCTTAATAGTTGATGGAATTTGACCTTCCTGTTTCAAATAATAGTTATGCATAAAGCAGATAAATCAGCAATGTTATTAATACCCTAATTTATATCGCCAGCCCAAGAAACATGCTCATGAGATTAACTTCTTTCTTACAGTTTATTCCAGTCTCTCCATGTCAGTGATTCTCAACCTTCCTAATGCCATGGCCCCTTTAATTCAGTGTTTCATCTTGTGGTGATCCCATCCATAAAATTAGTTTCATCACTACTTTATAACCGTAACTTTGCTACTGTTATGAATTGTAATATAAATATCTGATATGCAGGATATCTGATGTATAATCCCTGTGAAAGAGCTGTTTGACTCCTCCTCCCCCACTTTGGGGTGTCACCAAAGGGGTGGTGACTCACAAGTTAAGAACTCTGGTGCTCTAGGGGAAGAAGGGGGACCGGTGTGGTGCTAAGTCTGATGATCTGAGTTTGATCCCTGGAACATACATTCATAGGGACATGCACACATACACAAGTGGAGGAGGGAGAGAAGGAGGAAGAAGAGAGAGGGAGAAGGCACAGAAGGAGGAAGGGAGGAAGGAGTAAGTCACAGGAGACATATACAATAAGAACACACATGCTTTATATTTTCCAGAGATGATCCATTTATTCTATTCAATTAGCTTTGTGAATCAAGATAAAAAAATCTCATTTTACACATCCAACAAATGAAATATAAAAAGTGACTTATTAAGATGATGATAGCTAAGTGAAAATCAGAAGAATGTAGATGTTTAAATCCCTATCTTAAGTGCCTTTTCAATCTACTCCAAAGGTAACCAAGATGAGCCCACTCACACTTTTGTTCTGAGGTCTGTGGATTTGCACACCAAATGTGCTGTTAGGCATCTGACCAACTTGACTCCTAACCAATAGTCTTGAATTCTTCTTTCTCTTCCAATCCAGTTTATGAGCCCATAAGACTGTTTGTTCAGGAAAATAAATTTGACAATCCGTTGTGACAGCAAGAGCCAATGTATTCGCATTCGTTGGATCTCAGCCTGGCAATTTGCCTGTGTCTTCTGGCATATTCTGATGAAATTACCATTCAACTTACAGTATCTGTCCTCACAGCCCTGAGTGAATTCCCGTGTCCCATTCATCTGTATTTTCATCTAGCCAAGATGTCAGCCCGATGTCTTATTTTCCATTCTGCCCAACTCACCAGTAACACGATCTGTGAAACAGCACATCAAAATGGAAATTGCTTCTAGAATATGTAGTTGTAAACATGTGTCAAGTGTATCATGTGACAGCTTTTAGAAAATACAGTTCAGATAGAATTAGGAGATGTAGCACCAAAGATTGATTTGTGTTTTTCTCTCCAAACCAAGAAAATGAGATTTCCAGAACTCCGAATTTAAAGGGGGTGGTTTTGATATTTAAGCAGCTCCCTTTTCTGAGTCTTCCGGGTCACACATCCATTATTTTTACATGGAGAGAATGATAGGAGACTAATTTGCACTCTGTGAAGCCTTCACCCCAAGCATTTGATTAATAATAATTACTGGTTTTCATTGAATTCCTACTGTGTACCAAGAGTTTTATGTACTACTCAAGGAAACTTAGAACTACACTGGAGAACTTAATAATTAGACCACACAGTAAGTAGAAATTCAGGATTTGAACTAAAAATCTATGCCCTTGACTACTCAGGTATGAGTTTAATATGCCCTGAACCTTTTATCTTCAATAATGGAGTTAAAGATTTAGAAATGTGAAATGCAGAGTGTCGAGTGGCTCCTGGAATAATTCTATTCTTTTGTTGTGTTGAATTAAACTGATACTAACTTCCCTTATCCTCCTCAGCCCTGGATAGCCCGGTAGCTGACAGCAAATACAGTGTCCACTCCCATGGAACGGACAGTTCAGACCAACACTTCCTAAACAGTCACACAAGCAAAGTGAAACGGATTCTAGCATCCTCCACTATATTGAATGCGAAGACAGATATACATTTAGAAGTCCTGAGAGTTCTGGCAAAAATGTCATAGCAGAAAATATGAGATTCGCAGCCTATGGAACACCTGCCTTTACACTTTAATATACTAGTTTGTTTCCTGATACTATAATAAACATCACAACAAAAAGCAACTTGCTGAGGAAAGAATTTATTTGTCGGACACATCCCCTTTACAGTCAGTTGTTGAAAGAAGCCTGGGCAAGAACTCAAGAGGAACAGAGGTAGAAAAAGAGGTTGCTACTGGTTTGCGTAGCTTGTTTTCTTATACAACCAAGGACCACTTGCCCAGGGGTATCACACTGGGCTTGGCCCTCCCACATTAATCAAGAAAATGCCTTCAACAGACTTTCAGAAGTCAAAGGGATGGAGATAATCCATCAGTTCAGGGTCCCTCTTTCCCAGATGACTCACATGAGGAAAACAGCACAATAATTATAGGGTCTCCAACAGAGTCTGGTGGTCAGTGACTTCAAACTGTACCTAGTATGTTCCCTACATACTTGACTTCATAGTAATTCTCCCATAGCAAAAGGCACTGGTCTCCCGCCTGAACCCAAGCATGTTTTAAAGAGCACATCCTGCTGAGGAATGGGGAAGACAGCAGGAGAAATAGTGTCAAGAATGATGAAGAGAATATCAACCCGAGGGGTAAGAACTGACAGGGTCATTTTGTTAGATATTCATGCCACTCACGTGGCAGGAAAGACTTTCTCTGCAGCAGAAGCACTCTGTAAACTTTGTATACTTTGTAAACTTTGTATACCCTCTTGGCAACAAAGTAGCCAGCACCCCCCCAACTCCACTCCCACCCCCAGCCCCACTTGAGGCCCTCCTACACCTAGGTCCCTCTCTGAGACCTCCCTAACTGCCATAACTGTCACAAAGATCATCTCCAGCCCCTCAACAGGACCCTCCCCAATTTATGCTAATTTTAACTGAAAAGTCTGAACAAAACTCACCAGTCCCTGGACAGGAAATTCCACCAATCCCTGAGCTCCTGAAGCTGGGGTCTTGAGCTCCCACCAATCCTCACCCTGAAAATCTCTACCCTAGAAAGTCCACCCCACAAGAACCTCTATATAAGCACTGTACTGTGTGCTCCCTCCAGGGAGTACAGGCAGCCACCCTTGGATTCATCCCTCTTCTCCCTGGACTCTCCAATAAATCACTTTCATGAAATTTGCTATATTCTGTGACTCAGTGGAAGAAGACAAGAAGCAGTGAAGAGAAGAAGGGAAGAGGAAGAGAGGCTGAGGCTCCTGAGCTCCTGAGCTCAGCTGGGGATTCCCCCCCCCCCCCCCGGGGATTCCCTCCCCTGGGGATTGCGGTGCCTCTGCTGAGGAGGCTTCCTCTCAGACCTCTGTGGTTCCTGGGCTCCATATTTCAGGATGCCTTTCCTTGGGACACTGTCCCGCCTCAGAGCTGTGTGGTTCCTGGGTGTCTGAGTCCCAGGACATCTTCTCATCTGAGCAGAAAAGCTGACATTGACAAGTAGCAGTAGAGATGAAGAGCTGTGAAGCTTCGGATTCCAATAGCGCCTTCCATTTTAGACCTAGAAACACAGTGGTGCTAAAATGTCTAAGTGGAAACACTCCATATGTGTATGTGTATATGTATGTGTATGTCATGTTCATGTGTATATCTGGATACAATAGCAATTTATGATTCATTGTGGCCCTCTGTGTTCCCACATTTATTAGCTGTTGAATAAGTCGATAAGGTAAGTCTTGTCAATACTTACAGTGCACCAGAGGCATGCATGGTCAACAAAATAATGCTGAGACAGAATTCAACCCTTTCTATATACAGTTGTGGATTGTAGGTCAAGCAAGCATCTACCACTACTGTTCACAGCCACCCTCCAGAGAAAGCATCGCTAATACTCCATAGACGAGAACACAAAGCCTTCCTAAAGTCATGGGGTTCTAGAACAGGACCTCCTGACTCAGGAAGACTTTAACCAGACATTCTTTCTGGTTAGAAGCCCCTGGAATTATGGCTGATAGCCTGCTATGATTGCCAGGTTTGGGGTTGGATAAGGCAAATGCTAAATCAAAGGTTCTTGTCCCTAAGGAGCACATTAGGGAACAAGTTAGGACTTATCAAGAGAAGAATTTTCCGAGCATTGTACAGTGTCTGTTGGATGCTTGACTCAGAAAAGAGTGGCAGAATTCCAGAGAAGACAAAAAATGAGTTGTCTAAAATGATTTCATTAGAACAGGCCATGGAGACACATGTCTGTAATCCCGGCACTTGGGAGGCACAGGCAGGCAGATCTCTGTGAGATGAAGGCTAGCCTGGTCTACAGAGCTAGTTCCAGGACAGCCAAGGCTACACAGAGAAGCCCTACTTCAAAAATAAACAATCAAAAACAACAAAAAGCCCACAACTACAGCAACAACAACTACAAAAACCAAAACCAAACAACCTCAAGATGGGAGAGCCATTTATTTTCCTTACCTCTGTCTAAGCAAAAAACGAAGATAATAACAGATTTCCTGACTGCAACATGGAGAGATGCTATGGAAAAGACTCCTTCTAAAACTTTGAAGAGAGCCCAGAGGAACCCACTCGGAAGTCAGGCAGCCGCTCCCCTCCCCTCAGGGAACTCATTGCCTTTCAGAATCCACAGTCTGGAACTCTAGGAAGTAGCAACCATGTAACTTCTTGAGAAGTAACTCTCAGTATTGATACGTTTTATCCAAGTGGCTTCCTTAACCACTATAAAGAATTCACAAAAGGTGGGCCTTTAACTAGGAGCTCTCTGGGCTTTAAACCTCTGTACAGATCCAGCCATGTCAAAATGGTTGTCTGAAATGACAAGTTTTACACATCTCCTCCCTTGGGGTACACAATCCCATTTCTTCTGTGGGGTTGGGGCGGGCAGGTAGCAGGGTTTATACTCAGTTGGTTCAGAGTTCCACTAGAGATGCGTGTGGGGGGGGGGGGTGTGATGTCACAACAATGTGTCCAATGCCACCAGACTATATCTTTAAAACTGGATATGTTTTGTGTGTATTTTATCTTTAGAATTAAGAGTAAAGAGAATTTGTCTCCACAACCAACCATCCAGATGTGTACAGCTATACAACCCCAGCACTCAGGAGGTGGTGAGGTAAGTTCTGAGCACCCTGGCCAACACAGGAAGACCCTGCCTCAAATGTTCAAAAGGACAAAACAAAATGACCTGGAATGGGAGTCACAAGCAGGGTAACTGGTACGTTCTTAAGTGACAAGCAGTCTCTAGAAAACTTTGGAAAACATCACAAATGACGACAGAAAGAAAAAAGGGCCGGGCATGGAGATGGCGTAAGCTGTTTGCTGGAAGCAGAATGAGTAACTCAGGTGACTCACGACTGTTTCTGATTGTTCAAGGATCCGTCCTACCCGCCATGGGGTTATCAGAATCTCAGAGTAGCACATAAGGCTTCTGTGCAGTCCTGTTCAGCTAGAGAAACCAAGCTTCCGAATTGAGCTTCAGACTCTAGAACACACAACTCCATAGAGAAAAATAAAAGAGAAGCTGTCAGGGAGCAAAAAAGAAGTTTGTGGGAGTTTGTTTTTTGTTTGTTTGTTTTGTTTAAATAGGTTCGGAGTTTCCATTGGAACAAGAAAATTCTAGAAAGAGCGTTGATTGTTACATGATGATGAATGTATGTTTTAGCGTACAACTGTATCTTTTTTTTTGTATGAACGTACTTAATGTCAAATTGTACCTTTGGAAATAATTAGACTATATTTTATCCGAAAACAAAATAAAGATTCTTTTAAAATCTTAAAGGAAAAGATTGCTAAAGAACTTGTGGTCATTGGGGGAGGGGTTATTTTTCATAAAAACGGGTTACTATGGAGACAAGGCCCGCCCATTTAGCTCTGCAGACATCTGGTCTGGGTCTTCGGCTCTGTTAGGCCGAAGTTTCCAAGAAACTCAATCCTTCTTGTCTACCCTCTTGGATCTTTGCTCCCCTCCCCCCGCCTCCCTCCTCTCCCCCCACACAACTATTCAGAGCCCTAACTTGACATTTTCTTATTTTATATTGGCACGCACCCATGTAAAACAAACAAAGCACACAGGACGGAGGGGGAGGGGGAGGTCAAGGCCCATTTCGGAATTAAAATAAACGGCCAGGGAAGCACAAGAGACCACGGTTGATTTGGACAAGTTCAGCTGTGGAAGGAAGTGTCAGACAAGACAATTGCTTCCAGATCTCAACAGGCCAGGGATGGGGAAAGCAAACGGTACCAGTTATCAGAAGGAGTTCACTCGGGGTGGAGCCGAAGTTAGGGGAGTGGATGGAAAAACAAGGATGGGAGTTAAGGGCCCTGTGCATTGAGCTGTCGCTGAGAAGGCTCTGTCGGATGCTGATTAGACTGTGGTTTGAGGCAGGGAAAGCAATGAATTACCCAGGCCGAGGCAGGGGAGCAGAAAGGGGTGACTTTAGTACCAGCGCTGATATCCCCATGGAACTGAGCAGAAAGGCTGGGACTAAGCAATCACAGATGTCACACAGCCACTTACTGAGTGGGTGGTGGGCTGCCCAGGTATGGCGTTCTAGGAGGGATGAAGAAACTGAAAGAAAAACACTGGCCTCTTGCACTCTCGATCACTGGAAGAAGACAGACCTAGCTGGTGTATAGGTTTGTAGGAGTTCTTCTTAGATGCTCGGGCACCAGGGCGTCCAAAACCTTACAAAACATTAGGTGTGAAGCCAATTGTGGTGGCTTTAATCTCAGTACTTAGGAGGCAGAGCTGGGTGGGTCTCTGTGAGTTCAAGGCCAGCCTGGTCCACACATCCAGTTCCAGGACAGCCGGGGATGCACAGAGAAATCCTGTTTCAAAAAGAAAAAAAAAAAAAAAAAAAAAAAAAGGAAAAGGAAAGAAAAACAAACTATCAGGTTTGGCCGACTATAGATGAAATCCAGTAAGTCTCTGTATTCGTGTTAACAGCTGCAGAGCGAGCAGATGTACTGCTTATAAGCTGTCTCTTCCCTTTTGGGAGCTACAGCACAAGCCCAGCTTCCTCCCATAACATGGAGCCAAGTCATTGGCCATGGATTTAAACAATTCCACCCTTAACAAGGGGCAACTGTGTGCCTGAACGCCAAAGTCTTTGAAATGTCCAGAATCCTGGGCCTTGCAGGAGCCATGACCAGAGAAAGAGAAAAAAAAAATCATAAAAGCATCAACCAACTGATACGTCACCTCACACAGGATCCCAAGTGTGGCAAAGAGATAAAATGCAAAGGGAGCCCCAGAGGTCAGAAGAACCGGGGAAAGCAGGGTTGAAATGGTTCCTGGAGAGCCACGCTTACATAGAATGTGTGAACTTGTGTTACGTTAATCCAGCATTGCTGACACTGCCCATAACACTTCTTTGAAAAGTTTATTTTTCTTTCCAAAGGATAAAAAAAAACTTACTAGTATCTGTCATATTTCCTTCCTTATATATTTTGTTCCTTTAGCTGCCAAATTCTCTTTGTGACTTTTACAAGATTATAATTAGCTGTGCTACGTACGTGAAATTTAACTATGTGCCCTATACACTGTCAAAACAGGAGCTCAGCAGAAAATGAGCACCCCTCTCCAAACACACACTCTCAAATTCATTGAGCCTGGTTTTCACATCTGAAAACCGTCCCTCTTCCTTAGGCACCGTCCATGATGTGTTTTTCTACCTTCTGGTGGTTTTTTTGCACCCTCCTAATATTGGGAGGGTTGGACTGGACACCCTCCAAGGTCCTTTTCAAGCCTAAGTTCTGTGAGAGATATGGGATCATAAGATATATGGGGAATTCTGACAAAGAGCAAGGGGCCAGGCGAACTGAACCCTTACCCAATGCTGGCACTGGTGCACGTGAACTGCCGCCCCTTCCCTGTGATGTCACAGGTACTGAGGGACATGGATGGTGTGAGGAATGGAGGGAAAACAGCCTATTGGAAGTTTCATTTTTTATTCAAAACAAAACTAAACAAAAACCACTGTGGAATTACAGCTTCAAGATGTTCCTGCCACCTTCCTTCCCTCCCCACTTCTGACCTGGTCCCTAAGGTCCTCCCGTCTAGAAACTGTAGAGATCACCATCTGCCCGCCGGTGTGCTGATCTCCCAGTGGTGGTATGGTAATCCCTGCAATAATGCTTTGAAGAATGCACAATAGGACGGACACTCTGCCGTCAGAATTCACACTGCTCCCAGAGGCCAGACCCAAGGTGCGGGCTGAAGCTCAGGTCACCCTCCGCTGGTATTTTGTCACACTTGGACAAAGGACTCCAGAGTCAAAGGGCAGCTAAAGCCACGTGCCCAATATGAGGCTGAGAGGAATTCTTGGGAATCATTATTGCTGAGCATTGCCAACTGGCTTGAATCGCTTCTCTTCTCCCCCACAGACTGGCTCTTTCCTGACCTCTGCTCCATGATGAAATGGTATAGTACTCACATCTGTTGAGGGAGAACCACCAGTGCCCTCTCTCTGTCTCTGTCTGTCTGTCTGTTTGTCTGTCTGTCTGTCTGTCTGTCTGTCTGTCTCTGTGTCTCTCTGTCTCTCTCTTAAGCTAGTTTATTTTTCACTTTGGGGTTTGTTTTTTGTTTGGTTTGGTTTGGTTTTCAGAAACTGGGTCTTATGTAGCCAAGGCTAACCTTGATCGTGCAATTCCCCTACCTCTGCCTCCTGAGTGCTGGGATCACAGGTGAGCCACTGAGCTGACAACATGGAGGCCCTAATACTTCTTTCTACCATTAATGGACTGGAGCTTCTTCTCAGGCTTCCTTTCTTTACTCTCTACCTAATTCCTGTCCTTGCCTGAGGCTTCCTTGCAATATTTAGCAACGGTCAGGCCGCTCTTGCCTCAGAGGCACCCACCTGGAGAAGCCAGTGGCCTAGAGCTGTCACATGGTTTGGAAGCCACCTTTATCTCAGTGAAAAAAAACTTCTCTGCTCACCTGAGGTTTGTACAGATAGGTTCTAAACCTCTTCTATTGTTGCCGATGTGGTCTTCATAAAATCTTATGAAAGCATGTTAGCTACGATAGACTTTAGGTAACTGTTAGACCGGGATTTAGCATCCAGGCATTTGGAAAGCAGCAACATTCCTGAGGACCTGGCAGCTTCATCAGCGACTCGTGATGAAGTTGTTGAAAGGAACTTGAAACTTGATTGACAGAAATTAGAATAATAACTGTAAGGAATGTGTTAATTGGGTCCATAAAGCCTGAATGTTAATGTGTTTTTAAAATAGCATTTTTCCCCATTTTGTGAAGAATAAATACACAAGCCAGTCGAGAACGGCCTACATCTGAGCTCCATGCCTGATGTCTGAACCTGTGTTGTGTTTCTAGCACAAGTTAACGCTGAATGAATGAAGTACAAACCATACAGGCCACTGAATAAACAGTCCGTGTAATTAATTCATGACCCAAATCTTTTAAATAGTGTCACCACACTAGTCTCTGAGGCACCTCGATGAACAGCTATGGCTGTACTTAGCAGTCTGTTGCTTGTGTATCTGCTTTCTCTTATGCCTTCATGTGATTTACAAACTGTGCAAGGCAGACCTTTGCTTAAGGGTGTGTATGTCAAAGGTAATTGTCATTAGGGTATGTATGTCAACTAATGTGACCTTGGTCTCATATATACACACTCAAGCTAACTGGTACACTTTATAATGAGGAAAAATGATCACACTTAACCAAGGCTGCTTATCCAATTCCATCTAAATGTGGAAAAAGCAGTCTCAACTCATACATGTTATATTGGGTTGTAAATTAATGACACCCCTCAGAAAGACAATTGGACAATGGGCAATACCCTTTACACGCTGATGACTATAACCCATGAATTAAAGAAAATTCTCCAATAGGTATACACATGGACGTTGTGGTTTGAATATGCTTGGCCCAAGGAGTGGCTCTATCAGGAGGTATGGCCCTGTTGGAGGTACTGTGTCACTGTGGGGGACGGCTTTGAGAGGCCTTCCTCCTAGCTGCCTGGAGGTTGGTTTTCTGTTTGCCTTCAGAACAAGATGTAGAGCTCTCAGCTCCTCCAGCTGGCGCCATGCCTGCCTGGATGCGGCCATGCTTTCTGCCATGATGATAGTGGACTGAACCTCTGAAACCATAAGTCAGCCTCACTGAAGAGTTGTCATGGTCATGGTGTCTCTTCACAGCAAAAACACAAACAAACAAACACAGAACCTTAACTAAGGCATACATCTACAAAACACGGAACGTGGCAATTGGTTGTTGGTTTATGTAGAAAGAGAAGTGAAACAACCTCAATGGTCACTAGTAGAGGATTAGTTTCATCAATGTGATGCCTGAATATGAAGCAATGCTTTGAGACCGCTTTTATATATTATATTTATTAATTATTTTCTGAATGTATGTATGGAGATACACCAAGGTATATCTCTAGAGGTCAGAGGACAACTTGTGGGAGTCAATTCTTTTCTTCCATCACCTGAGTACCAGGGACCAAACACACCACCAGGCTTTGTGGCAAGCTCTTTTACCCATTGAGCAATTCTGTCAGTCCCCCATGCAGCCATTGTTAAAGAATGAAGTTATCCAGATAAAAATTAAATTATGTATATTAGATATTAAATGAAAACAAAACACAAATTGAATACATATTACATTAAGCAATATGATGGTGTTTGGTCTTTGTGAATGTATAATTTTTATCAATTATAGCTCAATAAAAACTGAAGGGAAAATCAACCTGCTCAATTAAAAGTGGATAGTACATGTTATAGAAAAAAAGTATTCGAAGATACCTCTACTTAAATATCAAAATAACCACCTTCTTTTGTGCTATGCAACGTGCTGAGGAGGACTAGTATCGATACAGAACCCTGCAGTAATTCCAGGTTTATTTCAAACCTGTCTCTCAGGAAAATACTAAACTTCTATATTTGCCTTTTCTTAACATACTCGAACATTTCAGGATGATTTCAGTTGACTTTGTTTTGAAGTTTTGTTCTCAAGCATTCAAATACTTATACTAATAACATATGGATTCTATAATAATCTCACAATGGCTGTCATTGTTATTTAAAACCATTTTCTAAGAACATTCTCTTAATGTATACTCATTGTGCTTGACACTGGGTTAATATGGATACTTCCCTACAAGTATACATGGATTTCTCTTAATGTGACTGTCTTAGCTAGGGTTTTACTGCTGTGAACAGACACCATAACCAAGGCAACTCTTATAAGGACAACATTTAATTGGGGCTGGCTTACAGGTTCAGAGGTTCAGTCCATTATCATCATGGCAGGAGCACAGCAGCATGCAGGCAGGCATGGTGCTGGAGGAGCTGAGTTCCACATCTTCATCTGAAGGCAAACAAGGAAAGACTGGCTTCCAGGCAGCCAGGGGAAGATCTCTAAGGCCCCTTCCCCAGTGACACACTTCCTCCAACAAAGCCATACCAACTCCAACAAGGCCTACCTCTTACTAGTGCCACTCCCTGGGCCAAGTGTATTCAAACCACCACAGTGATTATCTCCAATTCTTTCCATTTCCTTCAAATGGCATAACTCCTCCTCCTTTAGAGCTAAAACCATTTCTACTGTGTACATATACCCCATCTTTTTCTCCATTCCTCTGTACCTAAATTAAGTGTGAATCATGCTGTGACAAACATTGATGAACAAGTATCTCCATGATAAATTGATCTGGAGTCCTTTGGGTAAATATTCAGAGTGATATTAGAAGACCATACGGCAGATCTCTTTTTAGTCTTTTTTGAGAAACCATATTTATTTATACAGGACTGTAAGCCAGTCCAGCCAACATTGAGTCCCCTTTTGTCTGTGTCTTCTCCAGCATTTGTTGTTATTTGTTTTCTTAATGATTGCCATTCTGACTAGAGTGACATGGAATCTCAATGAAGCTTCCGTTTACATTACTCTGATGATGAGTGAGGCTGATCACTGTTTCATACGTTTACTGGTCATTTGTGCTTCAATTTTTTTTTAAAACTATTCATTCTCCCATTTGCTGAGCTACAGTTCAGTTGGTAGAGACTAAACACATTTTATAACAAATTTATTCTGATACTAGATAAATAAGCAAAACATGCATAAATATATCATGCATGCTTGAGAAGTTAAGAAAATGGAGGTTGATTTGTCTGTTGAACTTAGGGAGGGTACTAGACTTTTGTATACATTTTTGCTATGGTGATAGTTGAACTTTATAAAATTTTTTTAATTAAGAAAAAATGACAACTTGGGAGGATGTTCCCCATGACCTGTCTCCCACTGCTCTGGTTCCCTTTTACTATTTGCACTTCCAACAGGTACTAGGCAGTGTGTCTGACGACTCTAATGAGCTTCCTACCACGCGAGTGCAGAGACCACAGCTCACTTACTGTATTTATTTTGATTGGGATGGGTCAGTTTAGTTTTTTGAAGACAAGGTTCATCATGTAACCCAGCTGGTCTTGAGAACTCACTAGATAGTCCTTGAGAAACTCAAAGCAACCTTCTCGCCTCTGTCTTCCCAGTGCTAGAGTGGCTAATGAGCCCACTCCGGCACACCAGTGGTTCATTTGTTTTGAAGTTCCCGGGGAAGTGACTTTTAACTTTTATCCAGTTGTTTCTTCAGTGGTAAAGTTGAAGTGCTGGCCACAGTGATAGTGGACATTTATTAGGTGATGGTCCTGGGTCTAGCCTCTTACTACTCTCGGAGTGGATTATCCCATCCCGTCTCCAAAGAACACTAAGGAGCATCTTTGCAACTGTACCCATTTCACAGATGAAGAAAGAGGCTTACATTACAAAAGCAAGCAGAGGAATCAGGATTGGTGTTTACAGATCCATGTGCTTATAGAGCTGCGACAGAAGCAAGAACAGATGAAATGACAGGCTTGTCCTGTTTAGGAAATGCTTTAGCTGTGATCACCAGTGTCCTTTCTTTCTCTCTAGGAAACCCTTCCAGATAAATGACAGGTATGTGCCTGGCTGAGTGGAAACAAGGTGAGACAAGCAGTAGTGTTAGCAGGGGCCTAGCCACACCTGAGGCAGAACTAGTGGTACCTCTTCACATCTCGTCTTCAGCCACCAGTGTCCTGCTCCGGGAGTGGGTCACCAGGGAAAGGGTTTCCCTGTGTTTTCCTTTCCGTCAGCATACAATGACTTTACTTTATCAGCAGTAGACGAGGCCAGGCGATTACAGACTTGAGCTGGGTAAACAGTCTCCATCTTGAGGCTTAATCAGATCACCTCTCTGATCTGGTTTCACATAGCTGCCACAGCAGTTTAATTCTGTCTCTTGTCACCATCTGATAACTGACATTCCTCTGCAGTGGAACTTACCTTTGCTATGCTGTGTGTGTGTGTGTGTGTGTGTGTGTGTGTGTGTGTGTGTGTGTGTGTGTGTGAGAGAGAGAGAGAGAGAGAGAGAGAGAGATTGATTTATTCTCCTGTGCATATGCAAGTTGTTCAGCCTCTTCAGAAGTCAATCTACCCTGCCTCTCGCTCGTTTAGTTCACTTGGTAATGGCTCTGTTTGCTGAGAGTAGAGACCAGTCAAGAGGCTCCAGCCCTGCTCTGAGTTTTGCTACAGCTTCCTCTGCAATCCCAAGGCTCCTGCCCGCCTGTGAAAGTACAGCAGTCTCACAAGACATACTTGGTTGTCCTTCTGCCAACTGGGTGCCCCCTAATGCAAAAATTCTATGAGTATTTGAGTTTTCATGGTTAAAATGGCGTCTAGCAAACACAAGAGTAAGTGACAGTCCAAGTTTTCCAGTTGCGAGGTGTGTGTCTCCACAGAACCATCATCTACAGAACTGGATGGACTCCGGGTAGCATTAGCTGTCAGCTTGAGGCCTACCTACCACCGACACCTCAGCTCAAACATTTCCCAGGGTGTAAACAGAATAGGATAGGGGATGATTAGGGACTTCCCTGATTTTCCTCTTGAGTGAAGAAGAAGCTGCAGGTGACTGAAGTACGGACGCTGTGCAGCCTTTTCTTGTGGACCACACCCAATACTGAGGGACCGGCTACTTACAGCCTGATCTCCGTGACCTCTATCCTCAGCTCCCCTCTGAAGGACAAGCTGAAAAGAGGGCATTTGTTATCAACAGCTGATGCTTCTGCTACACTAATCAGGCTTCCCAGATGTGGGGTTGTTTGTTTTCGTGTGTATCAGAGTCCTTGTGTGCTTCCCAACAAACCCTGGGCAACGGAAGCCGATGAGGAACTGATGGAGTTCAGGTAGCAGAATAATGGCTGGATTCACCGCCATGGCTGCTGGAAGCCCCTGTCTTCATCCTTTTCTTTTTTAATCACTGGATCAAGAATTCAAGTTTGAAACGGGAGAATTTGAATAACTGGCCCTATCTGTCAGGATTGAGAGACCAAATGTATTCCCTTATGCTCCCCAGTGGGAGGGAACATCCCAAGATTCATATAGAAGGGGAAGTTCGCACATACTCTGCCACACAGAAATGTCACGCATCCTCTATATCACAGCTCAACAGGACAGCATCTGAGTCTTTTGATGAAGCATCGTTTCCTTTTAAAATGCGTAAAACCGAGTCTCTCATAAATCCAGTGGGGGCGGATTTCAGATTAACTCGCATTGGAATTCCTCTGTAAAGGTTGGAGATTTTTCCAGCTAAAGTTTAAATTTAAATACCCATGAGGTTTTAGAGGTTGTGGTTGAACAGCATGGTACTGACACTTAGCAAAATTCCTGCTGGCCGCACAGACGAATCCGGGGGACTCAGGTCTTATCAACTTCCTCGCACCCCTGGAGTGCAGGACAACGCCACACTTGGCTGCTTCGGAGCATAGCTGTTACTATGGAGATGCTGGGATCCAGCCCCAGACCTAACAGCACCTGGGTTACACCAGCTTCTGGCTTAATAGAGGCTGGAGGCGGAGTAGGGGAAGAAGAGCACCCATGAAAAGAGGGAACAACTTTCCATGGTCAATAACGAGGCTCCTTGGGCAATAAGCAGAAATGAGATCAGTTACGGTGCTGGACTAACTCAACAGGCCAAAGGCAGGGGTGGGGGAGGGGTAAAAAGGGACGGGAAGGTCACACAACAGGACGTTTTCTCATTCCAGAACCAAGACCAGGAACTCCCCTGACAGAAATTATATTAATTTCACTAGCAAGAACCTAATTCCACAGTATGGTAATAGAGCAAAGCCCAACGTGCTTCCCCTGCTCTTTCATGGTCAGCAGGACTTTCTGACAAGTGAGAAAGGGGGCTACTTCAACACTGGCAAAGCAAGTCTGGAGTGAACACCAAACCAGTGGCCCCTAATTCAACTCGGCTCTCATATGGACACCATAAACCTGGAGGTAGCCTTCAACCCCACAGGTTAAGGCCTCAGTCCCCAAGCCTGCCCTGCTTCAGATGCCAGTCCCAGTCAGTCCATCATACATCTAAGCAACAGGGCTGTAGATGTAAAGACTGAGGCTCCCACGGTTCCCTGCAGTCTGACTAATGTGATGGTTCATTTGGATTATGAGCCTGACATGGTCTAGATTATCTAGAAGGCAAACCTCTGGAAGACTGAGAGACTTTCTAGATTGGGTTAACTGAAGTGGTAAAATCCATCATCCTAACTGTGGGCACCACCGTTCCACTGGCTGTGATTCCAGACACAGAAGGAGGAGAAACTCCACAGAAGTAGCATAGCTTGTTGCTTCCTTCCCAGATGCTGTGACCATCTTCCTCAAGCGCCTGATGCCAGGATAGCTGGCCATGATGACTTACTCTTTAACTGTGAGCCCAGACAAACCCTTCTTCCTGACTTTGCTTCTGTCGGTTATTTGGTTGTAGCAATGAGAAGAGTAACTAACACAAGCAGTTCCCTAGAACATTTCAGAGAGCTCAGGAAAACACGGAGCATGTTATAAAGGTTTACAAAGCAGCAGATGAAAGAGAAGCAAAGGTCAGGGTAAGGGAGCAGGCCGGTTTCACCATCTGTGAGCCTACCATGCTTGGCCACCCAGGGACTCGCTCAATGAAATATTTTAAGGATTCTATTAAATCTTTATTACTCTGATGTGGTTGGTTGCATCATTGGTTTGGTAATCAACTCAACTTGTGGCCATTCTTCCTTCTCTGGGGGTTTGGAACAGGAACAAAAGTCCCAACTCAAGTCATGCTTTGGTCTTTCTAGTGACCATTCTCCATCTATAAGCTACTCAGGACCCCTTCAACCCGAGTGCTGTTTAGCAAACAAAAGGCATTCAGGTTAATATAGAGATTTCAAGGTTGGAGAAGCTTGCCAGGAAGGAAGTACAGTTACAATAATGATATACTCCCCAATATCACATAGTTATACCTGCAAAGGTGCATAAAATTACATGCACAGAGATGCTTTACTGGGGGTTGTTCAACCAATAAAGATATTATTGTTCAACAAAGGGTGTTGGTAACCACCTACCAATGGCACTGTCCGATATATCACTATATATTCATATTGTGGGGGCAAGTGTAAAACAGGGGTTACTGTATAGAGTTACAACAGAGCTCTTGATACATTAAGCACGGAGACAGCAAGGTGACAGAAAGGCATCACTCCATTTGCCTTGGTAGTTTTGTTTTCCTTGTAAAGTAGGGTCTTCATATATAGCCTAGGCTGGCCTTAAACAGAGACTCCCCTGTGTCAGCCTCTGGAATGTGGGAATAGATCTTCATTGCCACACTCTGCTTCTATTTGAACTTTTGAAGGGAGTCTAAAAATGGGCAGGCTGATGACAGATAGGTGGGTAGGTACATAGATAGATAGATAGATAGATAGATAGATAGATAGATAGATAGATAGATAGATAGATATAGATGCTAGATAGATGACTAATTGAATACTAGGAAAGCAACTTGGAAAATGCGGGAATAGAGGGTTTTTCCCTGGACTTTTCACTGTGAACAGGTCCTCTATTTAATTAAAACTAATTTAAAATGTCATAAAGTAAAAATTAAAGGCATAAGATTGTTCCCTAACAAACAAAACAAAGAACAAGAAATAATAAATTTCCCTCAATAAGGTTGCCTCTGTGGAGCTAGGAATACTGCTTGAAGTCTCAAAGTAGAAACAGCCTTTCAACCTCACTACTCTGAATGTCCCCCTGAGCCTGGTCTCTCGTCAGCTTCAGTGAGAATTGGCCCTTACTCTGCCTAGTTACTGAAGTAACTGAGGGACAGACAGAAGCACCCATGGGTCTTATATAATAGCCCTTCTCAGGAGGTAGAGATGCCCAAACACTTCCCCTACATAAAAGTCAGTGGTCCTTAAAAACAGGGACCAGAGAAGTCTCAAATGGTCCTGTGATGTTGGTGGCTGTTCATAATGTTTATGAAGCCAGTAGTTGGTCATTCAAGTGAAAAGATTTCTAACCAGTTGATAGAAGGGTGTATGGGCTGGTTTTGTCTGACTTGACCCAAGCTAGCGTCTTCAGAGTGGAAGGTTCATCAGCTGAGAAATGTCTATGAGATCCAACTGTAAGGCGTTCCCTTAAGTATGGAATGAAGGGGAAGGGCCCAGCCCATGGTGGGTGGTGCCGTCCCTGAGCTGGTGGTCCTAGAGTCTATGAGAAAGCAGGCTGAGCAAGCCAGAAAAAGTAACCAGTCAGCAGCACCCTCCATGGCCTCTGCATCAGCTCCTGCCTCCAGGTTCCTGCCCCCAGGTTCCTGACTCCAAGTTCCTGCCCTGTTTGAGTTTCATCCCAACAACAGAAACCCAAACTAAGACAAATGGTATCAAAAGAGCTCTTCCTAGCTTCCTACCACATAAATTCTGCCCATACCAGAGCCCATTGAAACAGCCTCCAGATGTTTGGAGGATGCTGGAAGATAGGATGAGAGATGTCTCAGCCATATCTGGTCTACACAGCTCTCGTTCCTCGCTCTGTAGTGTTATTTTGTGTTGCCCTAACCCTGGATCACCTCTTCCCGCTTCCCCAGATTTTCCTCCTCCTGGGCTCCAAGGAGCCTGTTTGCTATGGAAAGATGAGCAGTTAAGCTCCTCCTTTACTAGCTACAGCTTGGTGTCAGCATCTGGAGATTCAAACATTGGTTTTGTCCTTTTACTGAATAGCAAATCCCAGTACTTGTCTGGGAGACCACACACAGTAGCTGAGAAGGTCCAAGATGCCCCAAGGCAGTGGTGGTGGTGGTGGTGCTGGTGGTGGGAGTTCAAGCTTGGTCAACACTTTGGCTATGGGTAGTGACCATCAAAATCTTCCTGTGCCGTAGGCTTACTATCTCTTCGCCCTTTATGGTCCACTCAGTTGTTTCGCGGTCAATCTACTAGTGTGATGCCCACCACTACCAAGGTGAGAAGGCCTGGTCCAACTCGACCCTGAGGCTTTCCGGCTCCTCTTCCTATGTCACAAAGGGTCTCTTCGCACAACCCTGTAGAAAGTGCCAAAGTGGGGTTTCCTCAGACACCTAAAGGGCAGGTTCCTTCAGGGTGTTTCCCAACAGTACTACCCAAACCTGGTCAGGCTCAATTTGCTTTCTGAGGCTCAGCGCTCACTACCTAGGGTCTAGCCTTCAGCTTGAAGCACCAGTGCCCCAATCCCTGCCTGGCCCGAGGTGGTCATGAAACAGTCAGAGGTCACCAGGCTGGGTGCGGCTGCGTCCCCACCCCCCACGCACGCACAAACGCCCGGTCGCCCGAACCCTATGCCCCGCAGCGTTCGATCTCAGGACCCGGACACCCTGGGCCACGGTGCCCTTGGCTCGGCGCGCGGCGCTGTAGCAGCGCCCGCCTCCCGCTTCCCGCCTCCTGCCTCGGTGGCCGCGTAGGGTAGGTAGCTGGGGGGACCGGAAGGATGGCGAGGAAGTCGGAGAGGGTTTCCTGAGATGAGAGATTACTTCCGTCCGCGCGCTGGCCTCTCTCTGGAGCCGGCTGGCTGGGGCTCGGGGAGCGGGGTGTGCGGGGCTCGGCCGCGCCTTGCCACCTGCAGCGCCCGGGCAAGCCGCGGGGCCTTGCGGCTACGGCTCATCCCGGCCATCCTTGCAGGTGGGAGTCGAGAGCATCTCCAAGCGCCCAAGCCATGGTGGCCAAACAGCGGATCCGGATGGCTAACGAGAAGCACAGCAAAAACATCACCCAGAGGGGAAACGTAGCCAAAACCTTGGTAAGGCGGGGGCGGCGCCGGCCGGGCCGAGCTGGCAGGACCCGCGGGGCGGAGCGGGGCGGAGCGGGCGGGCCACGGGCTCCGAGCCAGGCCTCCCAGCCCCTCCTCCGGGGTCCCGCAGGCTGGGGGACCCAGCCGGGCTCTGGGGGCGCAGACTGCTCTGCTTTCTCATGGGCGGAGAGGGCTCTGGTTGGTGGAGCCTCTCCAGAAGAGAATGAGCCATCGTCCTTGAAAAAGGCTAAAAGCTGCATCTTAAGGGGCCAATGAAACCAACTGGGCTAAAAGCCTAGTAGGTGAATGAATGAATGAATGAATGAATGAATGAATGAATGAGGGAACGAACGAATGATAGAATGCCACTTATCCCCAGTTCTAGACTCCGCCCCTGGACCCTCCCTACCCCCATGCTAAGGTTTTCTTTCCACCTTTTTTTGTCTCTTCTCCCTGTATGTACATACTGAAAGGATTTAAAGTAGGGCGTGAGTTTCCGAGCTACATTTCGCTCCACCCTCCTCTTTCTCTTCGTTACTGCCTATCGTTCACCCTATAGATTCTGGCTCATTATGATGCTGTAACTGTAGAGACCATCTTATTGCCCGGGGTTCTTTGCTTCCAGACTGTGTATTAAAGCTTTACCCCTGGAATCTTAAGTAAGCTATGTACCGTAAGTGCAGAGGTTTCCTTAAGGAAACCAGGTTGTCTGTTACAGAAAACGTCAGGCCTGTGACTTTGAACCATCCAAGGCTTGAGTGGGTTGCATCGGATTCGAAGAACTGGTTTGCAAAGGCGCCTGGAATCTATTATCCCCTAAGATTAAGGGGAAGTCCAGCCGAAGCTTGGGGTTTGTCTGGAAACGCAGACTTGATGAGGCAATGCCTTTTAGCAAAGACATTATGTTGGTTTGATTAACTGAGGGAAAAGCTGGATATGTAGTCATCACACCGGAATCCTTGTTAAACCAAGCAGAATTGTGGCAGAGAAGCCATGACGTCAAACTCCACTCAGAGCTTTATACACAGTTCCAGGCTTAAGTAACCCTTAAAATTCCTTCTTTGGGGAACTAGAGCATTTAGCTGAGATTAGAGGAGACAAAATGCCAAGGCACCATAGAATGGGAACCACATTTTTCGCAGGGTTCTGTTTCCCCCATGAGGTTTTACTGGGTGGGGGTGGGGCGCCACTGCCCAAGTTGACATTAAAGGCAATTATTTTATGCTCCTAGCAGTTCATTTCTTCCTTCTCAAGGTGGCAGACCCATCTGCTGACATAGTGGAAATAAGTAGACGTGGTTCTTCCTAATGAGTGAAGGAAACCGAGTTCAGAGGTAAAATGATCTCAGCTGACAGCTTCTGTGGGGGCCAGGGCAAGGACTCAAGCACTGAGTTATCTGCAAGGCTGTTTTCCCCATTGGCCTCCATAGACTTGAGAGAATGTTGAGGGCCTAAAACAAAGAAAAAAAATTGTTGGCTTCAAAATAAGAAAATAAAACAGGAAAAGGCTCTGTAGTGGATGTAACCAGCCATCTGCAATCCAACACAACTTTCCCAGCTACATTAAATCCCATTTAATGTATGGTATAAGTGCACTTAAAAGGTTCTGCTGTACCACGGATGGCCCTCCTCAACAATGCTGTGGCGCCTACGAGGACCTGTAACTGACCAGACTAAATTTGTAATGGAAGGCTTCAAAACCAAGCCCCCATAAACTGCTTCCAGTTGTTTTGAGGGGGCGTTTGGTTAGTCACATTGTAAGTGGATCAGCATCCAAAAGGAAAACAAATTTTTTCTCTGTAAATCCTGAATCTTCTTGTTTTAATTACAAGTCAAATGTGGTTGTACTTTGATAGAAGTTTCTAGGTTATTTCTCCGCCAGTGAAGTGAGCCAATTCAAGCCAGATTAGATTAAAGACAGGTTGACTGGGAAGCGGCTCTTGGTCAAATTCACTGGCCCCACGGAAGGAGACTACTGAAGTCACCATAGGGTGGTGGGGGAGAGAAAGGGGGCATGCAGAAGAGAAGAAAACGAGAGGGAGACCGAGAGGAGACCAAAATAGGAGAGAGGGAGAGGGAGGGGATAAGGAAGAGGGAGAGGGAAGGGGAGGAAGTGAGGGAGAGAGAGAGAACACCAAAATGTCTGGATATAAGGAAGAGCCTCTGGGAGAAGGACAGCCAGGCCCAGCCTCTGGCCTGGCAGGGTTGGGGGCAGGAAGAGACTGAGGGATGCCTCGGGACCTGGAGGCCAAGGTGCTTTGATATGTAAAATGTGCACCTCAGTCCCTTGTCTGCATCTGAGGCCAAACATTAGTAACTAATCCTGTGTAGACTTAAGTAAATGGGAACAGATTTGCAAGTTCCAGTTGAAAAAACTCAAGCTCACTGTTCAGAAGTCAGCCTCTGTCACTGTATGTGGCGGATGCTTGTCTTTCATGATTAGCTAATGGCTTTTGGGTAAACAAATGTTTTCCTCCCAGATTGATGTAAGAAACAGAAAATGAAGGGTTGTTGTGGGAGGGGGAGGGTTGGACAGTAGGAATTCCTCCACAATGTAAGGGAATTTAGGTTGCAGAATTCTGGGCTGCCCTGCAAGGATTTTATCAGAGAAAAAGACAACCCTTCACATGTTGGGCCCTCATGTTTGAGGTGAATCACTGTAGAGACACCTTTTCCTCTGTCGTTTGCAGCAGTACAATGGTGCTCGGGTGGGCTGTACTGGCACCCCATTGGCACTTTCCAGGAAAAATTAAGACTCTCTAAAGGGGATGTACTGGCGTTATGATCAGTCGTGTGCTCCAGGGCTCTGAAAGTCCACAACTGATTTCCATTCACTGGGGAATGTCTTCCAAAAGGGTTTTGTATTATGTACACCGGGCTATGAGATGATAATTTGGGCTGTAGGTATAAAATACAGGACTCCACTTGGCATCCTTAGTAGCCAAGTGATTCATATAGAGACCCGTGGGTTCCCTTATTTGATTTGCTGGGAATCGAGCTGAGGCAAATGTTTTCATACTGTGTCACGAGTTACAACAGTGGCAACGCAATTGGTTTCTGAGAGAAACTAGGACAGTAAGGTTCTAGAAGAGAGCCGGGACGGGCAGATGTCACACTCTGCTCAAGTGACTTTAAAATCTGTTGTTTACTTGATATGAGGTTAGCCCAATCTTGGTGACACACTAAAGTTTTTATTGTGAATTTTTTTTTTCTTTTTTTCGGAGCTGGGGACTGAACCCAGGGCCTTGAGCTTCTTAGGCAAGCGCCCTACCACTGAGCTAAATCCCCAACCCCTTATTGTGAAATTCTTAAAGAATTACTTGGTTCTTTTCCGGTCCAAAGCAACGACCTATTACATTGTGACTCCCTGGGATGCATGCTGGTCAAGGCCAAAGAACGAATGGCTTTAAGCTTCAGTCAAAATCAAGCTGCTATTGACACATTGCTCTCTACTTCGATATCTAGCTAGTCAAATCCCAGGATGCTCCACTCATTATCATCAATTACAAAGTCTTGCTATGAGGACGGCTGAGCACGTCACTCGTCACTCGGTTGGTAGACTTGCTGCACAGCATGCAGGCGTCCCCTAGTATGATCCCTAGCACCACATAAAGCTGGGAGTGGTGTGGCATACCAGTCATTCCAACACTTGGGAGGTGAAAGGGGAGAAGAGGAAGGTCGGATCATCCTTGGCTACACACCGAGTTCAAGGACAGCCTAGACTAGAAGAAAGTCTAAATAAATAAATAGGCAGTAACCTTTGTAGACTCACATTTTACCTGACCTGCGAAATCACTTCTAATGAAACGTGCATGCTCATTCATTCTTAAATGAATGTTTATTGTCTTCTTTCTCTAAGTCTGTGATAGACTGCACTTGACATTGACGCCTCAAAGAAACTCATTGCCAATCCTTGTGGGGCCTGCGGTACAGTAGAGAGATGGCTATTAAACGTGTTCTCTGGGGAGTCAATAATTCTAAACTATAAAAAAAGTCAAGAAAATGTGCTTGGTCATACAAATGACACGCCTGAGTAAGGTAGAGACGAAAGACTAGGATGGTAATAGGTGATTTGAGACCTGAAAAATTGTAGGTTAATCTATTGGAGGGGGAGGAGGGGGAGGAGGAGGAGGGGGAGGAGGAAGAGGGGAGGAGGAAGAGGGGGAGGAGGAAGAGGGGGAGGAGGAGGGGGAAGAGGAAGAGGAGGAAGAGGAGGAGGAGGGAGAGGAGGAGGGGGAGGAAGAGGAGGAGGAGGGAGAGGAGGGGGGAGGAAGAGGAGGGAGAGGAGAAGGGTGAGGAGGAGGAGGAGGGGGAGGAGGAGGAGGAGGAACTCCTATTTTTTTCAGTACAGGGGACTAAGACCAGGGCCTTGTGCATGTGAGGCAAGTGCATTACCGCTGAGCTGTGTAATGAAATAGGGTTGTCCTATGTGGCCCAGGCTGGCCTTGAATTTACTATATAATCTCACCATCAGACTACCTCAGCCACCTAATTGCTGAGATTCTAAGTCTGTGCCACCAGCAAATGAAGACTATTATTAACTATAGAACGGCAGGTATCAGTAAATACAGCCTGCTTTTGTAGTTGTAATACAATGAACTTTTCCAGAAAGCACACCGAGGAAAACTTTGCACGGTTTTGTTCAAAACTTGACTAAAACTCCACACAGCATGTCAGAAAAGTATTTCCTCCGCAGCAACAGCACCAATCATGTTCTTTTGAAACACTAATGTAACACTGTGTAGCTGCCAGATCTGCATAGGCACGAACGTTTCTCAGCCCACACTTTATAACGTTGAGTATACAGTCAAATGTTCGCAGCCTTTCACCGAAGCCCACAGCTTGAGTTTGTGATTTGCTAGGAAATTGTTTCCAGACTGTCTCTCCTCCCGGTGTGCTTCTCTCTGCACGCTCTTTAGGTAGACTGAGCGCAGCCTATCTTTTGCTCGAGCTATTGAGGAAGCACCCTCAGTTTTGTGCCCTGCCCCTGTTCTTTCTTGATTCTTTGGGTTTGATAAGTCACTGCTTTTTTTTCTGGTGCCTTCCCTAAGCCTAGGTTGTTCCGTTCATTTATTTGGTCTTTAGGAGCAGCTGCACGCAGGCCCAAGGGTGTCGGCAGAGGGATGTTCGTATTACACCCTTGTGGAGCCATGAGTTAAGCTAACCGCTGTGCGCTCCCGACAAGTTGCATGCTCACACCAGCCTAAGAGCTATCCGTATTGGCGACACACCAATCTGGAAGACAGACACACCTATGCACGCACTCACTCGCCAGTTAATTTTTAATATGCCTTGACTAGCTCAAAGGCTGGGCCTCCCCGTGGCTAGCATACATTTCCCTCTAGTACTCCTGGTTCAACACCTTCTAAACCTATGTTTTATCTTTGTTGCCCTGTTACCTTCTGGACCACCCTTCCCATAGCTTTCCCTTTTCACCTACATTTTGGATGTATTTTCTTCTGCAGCTCTAAATCTGATCCGTTTCCCCCAAGACATGGCGTTCCCTCTTTTCCTCTCTAGTTCCTAGCCCTTGCAAATCCCCAAGTCCTGCCTCAGTCTATCTGCCCGACCATTGGCTATTGACTCTTTATTGATTGGTCAAAAACCAATTGGGGACAAGGACCTTTAGCATTTGGGTGTGTAGATTCCCGATTTGGGGGGCAGGGTTAATTCAAAGCATTAGAACCAATCCCCAAGAGCTCTTGTTTTGAGAAGAGCATCAGGCATACCAGGCTTTGCAGACCCAGCCGTCCTGCTTGCCAGTGAGCAGACTTCTCAGAGTTGCAAACATCTTTAAGGCTTCCGAGCTCGCTTAGAATATGTTGCTCCTCTATCATCCACTCCTCAGAATGCTTTCATGGCAACAAGGACTTTCTTTATTTTTAATGTACTGATATTTTGGGGGGAATGTCTGGTCCTTCTGGGAATGCACGGACACAAGAATGAAAGACGAATCTGGTCATGAAAGACACCCACGCTCAGTAATGAATTGAACCCCATCTCTCACTCAGTAGCAAACTTTGAACCTCCAGTTATCAGCTGCAGAATGGGAATCACCATCATCGTCGTACTAATCCATGCACTGGGCACTGGGTCTGGAGATAACATACATGGACTGCATGGACTCTGCTTTCAACAGACGGACACAGTTATTCCTTGTCAACATCACTAGACCTTAGAATCACTACATACCTCATCCACCTCCACGACATTTCAGACCACCAGTTCATTAATAGTAATCAAGTAATGAATGACTTGTTTTATTAGCCCAGTCCTTTAGAACTGGCTTTACTCAGCCATCTAGACCCACTAAGAGTTGCAACCAGGCCTGCCATCCATACACAGTAGGATCCTCAGCACATGCGATACCTGTCAGTGCCCTGTAAACATTTCCAGCGTCAGTGAACCTAACCTTAATTTTTCTATTCCCTTACAGAGGCCACAAGAAGAGAAATATCCCGTTGGGCCATGGCTGTTGGCCCTGTTTGTTTTTGTTGTCTGTGGCTCAGGTATGGTATCTCACTGAATTCTAGCCTGTGTTCTCCACTGTCCTTGAGAAAAAACCATGTTTTGTCACAACCTAAATACACGAAGGAGTATCTGTTTGGGGTTCAAGTTCATTGCGGCCTTAAATTTTAATCTTAATGGGTTTTGATTTATCTTCTATTCCAAGTATGGCGAGACAGATTTCATACACTATCAAACCATAGTCATAAAGTGATTACAGGAAATTAAATGTGCTATGTATGCTGTGGAGGTCATTTGAGTTGTTTTTGTAGAATACTTATCTGCTCAAGATAAGTCCACATTCCAAAGACAGGGAGAGGCCTTAGGCCTTACTGCATTCTATAGAAATCTCAAACAGAACACAGCCTTTGACCTAAGCCATAGATACAGGTCTCTTGATACTTTGGTTTGGAAGTTCAGAGAGCTGTGCTTAAAAGACTTGCGAATACATATACCTGTATGCACAAGGGACATGAGCAAAAACAAAACAAAACAAAAACCATACAGTTCTGGTTGAATGCTATTGGTGGAGCCTTGCCTGGGTTCCTGAGTTACATGTGCTAAGTGTATGCGGTTCTGGTAAGTGGATATTACTTTATCTAAATGTAGGACATAGCTTCAGGGGTCCACATCCTTCTCTGTCACCTCTGTGTTTCTGAGGACAGGGAGTGCAAGAAGTCTGTGTCTTCCTGTGTATGCTCAGGCAGTCCACCAAGACACACCTCTGCTCCACTATCAAGAGAAGGCCATCACCACTGACTCCTTGACATTCAAGAGATTGCTTTCCCAAGGTTACAGAAGCTCTGGGGCGGGGGAGGGAACAAGATCTGAAGCACTTGGGGATATCATTGCTTGTGTTTGAAATATTTTAGAGAGAACTTGATGTTTCAAGAAGAGAAAATTACCTGCTTGAGAAGTAAAAACTCTTAGCCTTGTCAGATTTCTCTGGGGAAAGTTACCTGGTGTATGAGTGACCTCATAACTGATTTGAATACATTCATCCAACCCACGACTGTTTCAAGGAATGGGGTGCTGACTTCCCAAAGAAGCAAAAACCCTATTCCTGGCCAGCTGCCATGGTGCACGTCTGTAATGCCAGTACTTGGGTAGCTAAGGCAGGAAGATAATCAGTTTGAGGACAGCTTTGGGGTACACAGGAAGTGCGGGCATTGACAGATTACCACCACTCTTGATTGTACTACCCTGCTTCTGTCACCGAGATCTGGTTATCAGTCTAACTCCTCATGCTTTTGAGCGGGGGTCCTATCAGCCATCAGACCCCCTCCAGTCTTTCTTCATATCAGACCCCTGCTGGCGTCAAAGTGCATCCGTGCACCTCTTTGGGGGTACCCAAAGAACCTCATACTCCAGCATGTCCTTTCCTTTGCTCTGATCCTCATCATTTGAGACTACGTCATTTCCTGGCTTCCTGTCTATCTCCTCCCACAGGAATGCAGTGTTTCTTTTCCCCTGAGTTTGTAGATCCTGCACAGTACTCGACACATAGCAAGTGTGGAGGTGGGCCAGTGGCTAGCGGCTGTGTGGGTGGATGGTCAGGTACTGCTCATACTACAGACAGATACCTGGTTTACTTTTCAAGAGTCAGTGTAAAGCTGCATGATTCTTGGTTGTCTTTCCACAGTGGCCAAGCTTGCAAATGGACACAAGAGGGTTGTTGACATCATGATTTGTTACTCAGCATAGTAGTGTTACACGTGCTCAACCTGTATCAGTGGAAACACTGTACATGAATGCAGGAGACTGTGTTGTAGTTAAGCCCTGGTTCTTCCTCCAAACCCAGACTCAAAACATATTTACAGATACCTTGGCCACATAGCTTGTCTCTACTCTGACTAGATCGTACCTAAAATAACCCATCTATTCTAGCCTCTGTCCTGCCACGTGACCGGTTACCTGTGCTCAAGTACCACGTGTCTGTCTCATCTCATCTTTCCCGAGCTCCCAGATGCCCCACCTTCCATTTCCTGCCTAAGCCATAGGCCATGGACTTTTGATTGACAGGTGATACATCCATATAATAAATGTTCTTTCTACAAGATTGATCTATTAATACAGCACTTCCCCCCGTGTGGATGTATTCACCCGGAATTCACCACCTCTGATGTTCTGCCTAAGAATGAAACAAAATACACCTTCACCTTAAGCATGCCAGCCTACATTAAGACGTTATCTGTGCTCTTAAGGTTTATGGCCAGTACATAGACAGATGGGCTTTGAACTTTGAGCCTCAAATATAATTATCCTCTCCCAGCGTTATGATCTCTGAGCGTATGTTATACCTTAAGTCACCCATGAGAGGTCGAGACTCAGAGAAAGCCACAGTAAGCCAGCCTCCTTCGACTTGACTTTGAATGTCTGCACCTTGCAGGCTTGCAGTCTGGCTCTCTGGCAGGTTTTAGAATGCAAACTCCTTAGGAGTTTGTGGCATTGGCAGGGGTTGGCAAGGAGGGGAGCCTGGGGCAGCCCAGGACATAGCACCCCAGATTGACCACAGTGGCTCAGCAGTAGTGGAGAAGGCCTTCCCCAGCACACAGGGCTGAGGAGAGGGACCTTCCTGCAGTTGAATTGAGTAAGTATTGAGACAGAATGAGTGAGGAAGGTGAACCCCCAAGGAGGAATGGGATGGCCATAGGCACATATGCATCCCACCAGCCCAGTCACAGGCCCCGTATGATAACCCCTGATCAGGTGATAGGTAGATTCATAGCTAATGTATGTTTCTCTTTAAGCATCACAGTTTCTAGTGAGGCCTTTCAATGTAGTCTGCCTGGGCGCAAGTCAGTAGAGCAATCTGGTCTGACCTCTTTTTCCCAAATCTATGTCCCTTGCATAAATGCCACATGTCTATGACTCTCCTAGAGCCTGGTCATTCTCAGGGACCAGCACTGTGGCCTGTGCAGGCTTTGTCTCCCCTTCCCCCCACCCCCGACCCCCAGCTTGTCAGGTCCCTGGGATCTGGGCCTATGAGGAAGGCCCTAAAGCCATGGACCATAATGACTCAGAGAACAGACCACATACTACACCCACCCATTTCCTCCCACCTTTTTGCTACTTTTGGGGGATATTGAAGATATCCCGAGGCCTCCTTCATGTTAGATGTTTTCCTACTGTGCTGCATAACCCTCCTGCCACTGTTTGTATGGCACCTAATGGTGAGCAATGAAATCCAACATGCTATACCTTGTCTGTCCCCTCTTAATGTGCTGCCATTTCCCCCGGAGCAATGGCCTCGTCTCTTTTCAAGTTACTACTAAAAATGGTACACACATCTTACACACACACTCACACACTCACACACACACACACACACACACGCCTCCTTTTAACAGCAGTAGTATTGTTTTATACACCTCAGTTCACACTGGCCACTGCTCTCACACTCACACACACACGCACACTCACACACACACTCACACACACTCACACACACTCACATACACTCACACACTCACACACACTTGCACACTCACACACACTCACACACACTCACACACACTCACACACACATACTCTCACACACTCACACACACATACTCACACACACTCACACACACTCACACACTCACACACACTCACTCACATACACTCACAAACTCACACACTCACACACACTCACACACACTCTCACACACACTCACACACATGCACACTCACACACACACTCACACATACGCACACTCACACACATACACTCACAAACACACACACTCACACACTCACACACTCTCACACACACTCACACACACTCACACACATGCACACACACACTCACACACTCACACACACACTCACACACACTCACACACACACTCACACACACTCACACACACTCACACACACACACACGCCTCCTTTTAACAGCAGTAGCATTGTTTTTATACACCTCAGCTCACACTGGCCACTGCTCTCCTGTCACTCTTCCCAGTTTGTCCTTGCTGCACTACCTTGCCATCTTTGTACATGGCCCTTTCTAAACAGAACATGTCATGAAAAACACAGCTCTGTCCTCAAGGCCAGCGCTGCAGGATTAGTCATTCATCTCACAGAACCTTTCCTGCTCCTGACTTTCTCCCCCTTATGTCCTTTATGGGTCTCGGACTATAAACCCCTCCCCTCTCTTCTCTCCATTGGAAAGGATGTGATTTTTGCCAACTCTAGCCCCCGTATTGTTCCTCTGCTTTAGTAACGAGCCTTCCTCTAGACACTAGGATGCTGTACCCCCTCATCCCTGAAGTGTCGGCCTCAAGTTCCAGTTCTAAAATCCAGCAGGGGAAAATGTTCTCCTCATGTCTCACTGCAGAACAAGCGAAAGCCCCCACCCTGTTCTTACCCACCATGCTCCTGCAAGGTGGACTGGAGCTCGGTGAAGGGGTCTCACACCTGCAGTCACTCTGTCCCGCCCTTCTCCATCTCCTGCCTCTTCTTTGAGTATCATGTACCCCTGGTGTAGCAAAAGTTTTGTCCCACTCAGTTCCGGAGACAGCTTGTTGTGGTCTTCAAGCTCCTACAGTGAGTGCCTCTTAATCTGTGCATTTTCACAGAGACACTGAGGACATGGTGAGGACTCACACAAGGGAAGATATTGATCATCCGTGCTTGTTCTTTGAACGTCTCTCGGCTTCCATTCCCTTATTTTATTAACCTACTTTCCTAGGTGATGATTGATTGAGTGAAGTGCCCTTTTTAGAAATAGTGTCACAGTACCGGTGGTAAATAAATATTCAGGTCAGGCTAGTAGTAAGAAACACATTTACTATTTTTTTTTCTCACTGTGGTCTCCGAGAGAATTAGGGGTGTCAGGGAGCTAGCATTTAAACCTATGTCATTCACTGATCACCCTTGCTCCATTATGTGGAGAAGCTGGTTCACAAACCTATGAGAGTCTGGTATGGCTTTTTGGCGGCCCTTCCTGTGGCTGTCCTCTCTTGGGGCATTTACCCTTTCTGGAATCTGCACCTGGAGTCTTCAGTCCACATCAAGGAAATGCTATTGACACACTGAGAAGTCAGATGAAGCAGAAGACCCTCCCGGGGCTGCCTGAAGTCACCAACGGCCGAGGCAGCTGCCTCGAACCTCCGATAATGAATTACCCAGAGGAGCGCAGGTGCTGAGGCTGCATCTGCGGAACCAGAACTTCTCCACTGCGAATGCTGCCTCGAGCAAGGGACTACTCTACTCCAGTAAGAGCCCTCGGAGAGAAGGAGAGAAACGAATCAGCCAGCCATGAGCATCCTCAGGTAGTTAGATGAATGAATGACAAGGCGCAAGTTAGTACTCTCAACGTTGCCTTTCTTCCCGAGAAAATAGAGGTAAAGGCTGGGCGTGGTGGTACTTTCCCGTAATTCCGCACTTACTCAAGAGGCTGAGGCAGGAAGATCATGAGCTTGAGGCTAGTCTCCAGTAAGACTCTGACTCAAGGGGAGAGGGGCAGTCTACCACAGATGTTGAATGGTTCTGAGGAATCTCGCCCATTTCAAGCCCAAACCTGTCCTCACTCATTCCAAATACCAGCATCTCATGGAAAATGTCAGCCCGGCTCTGGAGGGCTTGCTTCATTTCTCCTTCTCCCATGCTGTGTGTCTAACTGGTAGACCCAGCCTCAACTTTCCATTCTTGGTCTATCAGAAAACCATCAGCCAGCATGCCTGCCTGCCTCTTGCTTCCGAGGATGTGTGAGCGCGGTTCTCAGGGCTAACACTGGGTCCCAGTAAGAGAAAGGAAGCATCGCCATGCAGGCCAACCTCAGAGAATGGTGGCTTTACACTGGCCGAGCATAAAACACACGGTGTTTCCTTTCCTTAAAGCAAGGCTCATGCACTCCCACTGTGTGTAGTTTTCCATATGAGGCTCAAAACAGTGAACCTGTGTGTTCTTTTGAGACTGCTGCTGCCCAACCGGGACATCTCTGGACCATTTCTTGCTTTGTTACGTTTTGTTTAATCTAGTAACTGGCTTTATTTTTATTAATACTATATAGATTATATCTGAAATGGAAAACTTATTTCTCTATCAAATACCTGCTCTTAGGCTGGGGTTTGGAAGTCCTTGAGCCTGCTGAACTGGCTGGATTTGTTTCTCTCTGCTTAATCTCTTCAGATACAGACCCATATTGAAGCCTATGGAATTCAAGTGTCCTGTGGAGGTTGTGTACCCTCCCTTTGTCCCCCTGTCCCTCTTCTCATCTTCTCCTCCCTCAGTCAATGGGGCCTCTTTACTGATAGCCATCTCCTGGAACAGTCAATCTTGAGTTTCCAAGCCATCCCTCTCTGCAGGATGGTTTGTAGTGTTGGAGGACTGCTTGTTTTTATCTCAAGACTCAGAGACAAGCATCTTCCAGAATGTCACTCTGTGACTGTTCCCTGCAGAGACACTGTCACAAAAATATCCCAGCTGCTATCTCCTCGCTCCTTTTGCAGACTTGAAGACTTGCAGACCTGATGCTATTCCCCAGACCACTGATAGATTCCCTCCTGACTATGTGTGCACCAGACTATAATTCCTAGGTCCCTCCTCCTTCCCTTCATCCTCTTCCTCTTCGGCTAGTGTTTTTACCTTGTAATGGTGTGGACTGAACCAGGGCCTCTTCACATGCTTAGAGAAAACACAGACATTAGGCTATACTTCTAGCCCCGCCTCCCCAAATCCTTAGACAGTAGGTAGCAATCGATTGGTGATGTCTGCCATGTACGTGGTTATGATCACCAGAGCCAAAAACCTCTTGTCATCCCTAGACTGAAGTCCTCATGGTATTCAGAGAACAGCTCTGTTCAGTGTTTGCCACTTTCCTCCTCATCCAAATGCTTTCTTTTGCTCTTCTCTTAATAAGCTCTCTGGGCAGTGACTTAAATTTACACTTAGCATGTGCGTACTTCGGTGGTCTTACAGTGCCCTTTATCTCTCCTGAGCCCCGGCTATGATCCTGTACAGTAGCGAAGAGCAGCAACTGAGGTGTTCTCTTTGTGGCAAAGATGTAACCTGTTCCATCCTCAGCTGGATCGATCCTGTTCCAACTGCATCGGGGGTCAGTGGAGCCATTTAACCCCCAGCATCCTTTGCTTCTCTGCCAGAACCTCTTAAATGGCAGTCAACACCGCCGTTCCTTCCCAGGCTATTCCTCCCTTATGTATCCCTAACTTCAATGTTATTTCTTCTCTCTGTCTGAGCTGAATATTCACTCCCTGATTAGACATTGAGAGTTTTAAGGGTCTCCAAAGGCTGGGCGTTCTTGAGCTTCTGCGTTAAGGGGAATGTGCTGGGATAGGATTAGCTAGTGACTGTCATTCCCTCCATCTTCTGTGTAGATAACTTTCCAGTGAGTGTGTGTTTTATAATCACGACTTCTGAGAACAGAACCCTGGATGCACGTTCTTTAGCCCTTTTTCCACGGAAGGCTGGGGACTTCTGCTAAAAGCTTGGTAAATTAAAGAGCAACTGTTAAATGAAGTGGTGGTGTGGTTGCTGTGTTTGTGTATGTTAGGCAATGTGTAGGTTTCTACCTGTGTTAATACACATAGACTCTGTGTTTGTGTGTTTGTGTATTTGTATGCCTGTGTGTTCATGTATAGATATGTAGATTTATATATGTGTATATTTATATATACATGTGTTTCTATGTCCATGTGTTTACATGTGTATGTGATTATTGAATTGTAGATTTAGGTCTATGTCTATTTGTGGATTTCTATGTTTCCATGGGTTTGTGTCAGACATGTGTTTGTGTGTCCATGTGTATGTTGCTATGTGGTCTTATATATATATATATATATATATATATATATATATATATATATATATGCATATGTATATGTTTAGGTTTCTATGTGTTTGTGAATCAATGTATAGTCATGTGTGTTGTATGCCTGTGTCTATGTCTGTGTGCATGTGTGTAAGATGTGTTTCTGTGTATGTGGAAGGGATAGGATGTGTGTTGAGGAAGATGACTGCATATGTGTCTCTACGTGTTGTGTATACGCGTGCACACGTGTATGTGTGTGAATATTATGTGTACCACTGTGTCCTTGCGTCCATATGTGTATGTGCCTGTGTGTGTGCCTGCATGTTATCTGTACGTATGCATGTATATCTGTGTCTATGTATCTTTATATGTATGTGTTTATAAGTATCTCTGTGGTCTATGTATATTTGTGTGTGTGTGTGTGTGTGTGTGTGTGTCTATGTATTTATCTGTGTGTGTATGGTGGGGGAGCTGTTGCCCTGTGTTGTTAGATATCTGATTTCCCTATCTGTACAAAGTGGCAACCATCTTTCCTCACCAAACAGTAAATTGGATCTGGCTTTTCACTACAGAGGTAAAGCCTTTGAGCACAGAGTCTGCTCTGTTTATCTGTCACTGTACAGCCAGCTCCCCTTTTTCTGGGTAGGGACAGTGCATTTGTTTGTCACTGACTGCCTGCACTTTTCTCCTGGACTCTCCAGGGACTCTGCCTGCAGGAGGTAGAGGTGGGGACAGAGATCTCATATCACAGGCAGGTCCTTTTTCGGGACAGCTCGTTTAGAATTGATGTGAAGTGATTCTCTGTCATGTTCTCGGCAGGACCTGAACCCTTCCCCAGTGCCCTGCCTCAAGTGTCAGATAGTCCACCTCCGACCTTGAGCGGATGCCCTGATAGGCATTTTCAGTGAGGCCACACCCTGGCCTTTTATGTTCAGGATGATATGGGGGAGGGAAAAGACAGTCATGCACGTGGCAGAAACACGTGAAAGAACAAAGAACTCCCCTTAGCATCTTCTGCCCTGTGCTCCCTGTGTGATGCTCATGGGTCACCAGCAGTGTGGTGACATGTCTTTGAGCCCAAGGCTCAGACACCAAAGTAAGACCTTTTGCAACAGCTAAGAAACTCTTTTGTGAAAGGCTGCTGCTGCTGCTGCTGCTGCTGTGGCTGCTGCTGCTGCTGCTGCTGCTGCTGCTGCTGCTGTGGCTGCTGCTGCTGCGGCTGCTGCGGCTGCTTTTGGAGTGTGTCGGCTACAAGCCACTGTGTGGACAGAGTTAAACTCAGTTACTAAGAGTTCTAACACCAAACCCAGCCTCTGTTGAAACCTGGTCGGGCCACCTACTTCCCAGCTGTGTGTCCTTGTCCAAGTTACTGACGCTCACTCTACACCTCACGTCTCAAATTGTTAAAGAGGGTGGAGTGGTTCTGAACTCCCAGCCCTCCCTTCTGAGGATTGGCACTTACCGGATAAAAAGCTCAGCGACAGCATGTGATGGCTTTATTTTTCTTCTTACTGTAATGCTACCTCTGGCTCTTCTCCATATGGCCTCCCTCCCGCCTGCCAGCTCTCCAGTTAGGCTCCGACCAAGATTGTAAATGCTTAATTACATGTTTAGTAACCCCGCTTCATTCTGGTACTGTCATACATGGTGCAGTAGGGAAGCTCTGAGCTACCAAACTGCCTGCCCCATCTTGACCAGCTGCTCTAACAGGGAGATGTGGGGAGAGAGGGAACCTATTCTCTGCTTTAAAAGGAACTCATTATAATCTAGGCCACAGCGTGTGAGCAAGGTTTGTTCACCCTACTGTTTCACTTACCGCTTCCTGAGGACTCTGGGCATTTGTCTCTCGTAACCACACAGCCCCTAACAAGGAGGCTACTAAGCCCTCTTCCCAGACCATAAAACTGCCACACATAGAAGAAAAAAAAAACAGCCAGAATTTCATATCAAAAAATTGAGGGGCTGGAGAGATGGCTCAGCGGTTAAGAGCACCGACTGCTCTTACAGAGGTCCTGAGTTCAAATCCCAGCAATCACATGGTGGCTCAAAACCATCTGTAATGAGATCTGATGCCCTCTTCTGGTGTGTCTGAAGACAGTGACTGCACTCATATACATTCAATAAAAAGATTTAAAAAAAAAATTTGAGATAGCTAGTTCCCAAACCTAGCTGGTTCCATGGTCTAAAGGTTAGTGTTCTAGACTCATGACTTAACCCCATCTGCTTTCTGTTGTCCCACATTCCCTCTCAAATATTTTCCTAAAAGTACTGTGGAGCAAAAGTTTGCTAACTTTAGACCTTGCATATGACTACATTGAATAGAGTGCCTGTTAGGACATCCTCTGGATTCTGTTGCCAGAGAATTGTTTTCTAAATATCCCAGATGTCTAACCATCTGCTTCAAAAAGCAGAGATAGCACCCAACCACAGGCTGCTCTTTCATTGGTTCCCAAGTCACAAGGCTGCTCTTTCATTGGTTCCCAAGTCACAAGGCTGCTCTTTCATTGGTTCCCAAGTCACAAGGCTGCTCTTTCATTGGTTCCCAAGTCACAAGGCTGCTCTTTCATTGGTTCCCAAGTCACAAGGCTGCTCTTTCATTGGTTCCCCAACCACAGGCTGCTCTTTCATTGGTTCCCCAGCCACAGGTTGCTCTTTCATTGGTTCCCCAATGTTCCTATTCCCCTCCTTATTTCCTGGAAACTTGCTCCAGGATAGACTTAAATCCCCAATGTTTGCAGGTTGGCCACATAAATACTGGCTGTTCCTGGAGACTGCCAGAACATTCTGGAAACTGCTCCAGAGAAAGTCACCCCAGAGACCATCATGAGGTGCAATGAGAACCGGACAGCCCCAGAGGATCAAGACGGACAGTCTGGAAGAGACATCTCAGCAGCCATCGACTCTCAAAAGGTGACCTGTGGCACTCTTTCCCTGTGCCCCTGAGTAGGCATCCCCATCTATGTTGATGACATCTTTCTTCCCTAACCTATCTCTGGCATTAGTCTTTCTTCTCTGGAACAGCCCGTGGAAAATGGCACCTTGCTTATATCTTTGTGTTTCCCTCTCCAAGAGCGTACTGGGTCAGCTTTGCTCTGCCTTGTCTCCTGACACGCTTGTTGGCCAGGGGACCCTTGCTTTCTTTAACTATCTTTTCTTCGTCTTTTTCTTAATAAAAAAAATGAAGTTTGATTTCTATAGTTACCTTACCTGCCTAAAGGATATTGAACTGGCTTTGCTCTCTTCCTGGCAACTCTCCGATCTCTCTTATCATTAAGTATTTCTCTACAGTAGAAGAGGCCTTGAGCCTCCTATTGGAGCAGAGACCCAGTTTCTGTCTCTTTCCAACGAAACACGCCCCAGGGGTTCATGCACTTTCATGGCATTTCTTAGCTGTCATGAATAATGAAACTGTTGACATGTTGGCATCTCGGGAGTGTGTTGGCTTCCATGTGCCCTCAACCAATTTATATTTCCATCAGCAGGGAATAGATTTTCTTTCTTTCCTTCCCCACATCCTCACCAGCATTTGCAGCGTTTGATGTCAGTGGTGTTTTGTTTTATTTTGTTTTTATTTTTTTTCCTTGAGGAAAGCCATTCTGACTGGCATGGGAGAGACTCTCAAAGCAGTTTTGGTTTGCACTGCTTTAATGGCCAACGATGTTGATGACTTTTTGAAAGGCTTAACAACTGTCTCTTCGGTTCATCCGCTGATCTAGCTGGGGCGGGGTGGGATTTTTTTTTTCCATTTGAGGATTGTTTGTTTTGGTATTTGATTTTTCTAACATCCATGAAAGAACTTTACAACACGTTCTTAGGAGATTATGTCAGACGCCCATGTTTAAGATTGTCTGCTCCAAGGTGTCAAAGGCATTCTATCCAGAGGAATTATCTTTTGAGTTTACAATTAAGTCATCATGTGGCAGGAGAAAGCACAGATTTCAGACAGAATAACCTGGGATAAAGCCTGTGGCTGAGCCAGGGAGTTTGGGAAATCACAAGAGAGCTCCTGTACAAGGGAATCTTGTACAGGACAGGCAGGTAGGAGCCAGAGTCTGCAGGCCGTGGACGTCCTATTGAGAAGTTAGCAAGAAGTCCTTTCTGGTTTGCTTTACATAGGGGGTAACCTCATACAATCTGCTTCTATTTAAAGGCTAAATCTGAGTACCTCGCAGAAAAGGGATCGAAGAAGGGCCAGAGTAGAGCAGTTGGAAGTCATTGCAGAGCTCAGGAAAGATGGTGGCAACAGGAACTAGAAGGTTGTCTGGGGCAGTAGAGAGAATATTTATCCCAGGATCCTCACATAGAGTCCACAGGTCATCGTCAGTCAGAAGGTCATAGATAACACTAGAGCTCCCGGTTTACATACAAGATGTAAGATGATGTCACTAATTAATCAGCATGAAGACAAAGTGAGAAAGCCCGACAGAAGCTAGATCCTAGACAGTAGAGATCCGCTGCTTAGGGACGGAGAATGCCATTGTGAGTGATCACCGGCTGAGTGGCCCTTAACTCTGGGCCAGGATGGGTCACCTCAGGAGAAGGAATATAACAAGGAGAGGCAAATCACACAGGTCGTGAAGGAATTCCAGTGTGCTAGCTTGGTGTGTGGAGGGAGACAACCCTGTAAGTCTCCAAGTGAAGAAAGAGCCACAAAGAAGAAACTAAGAGGCCAGGACATCCCAAAGGACAAAAGAGAGGCATTTCGGGAGGGAGCACCCAGTGGTAGGGAGGAGGGGAGTGAGTCAAGAGGAGGTGGAGGATCTTCACACTCAGTGATACAGAACGGAGGGAGCAGAGGGCAGAGTGAGGGGTGGGGTGGAAATAGAAGGGAAGGGCTTGAAGAAGATGGTTTTGAGCAGCTGCCTAGAGGCGAGGACTAGCCACGCAGGGAGATAGAACATCTGACACACTGAAGTTTGAGTTGAAAGAGGGGAGGGGAAGAACTTTGAGTGGTGAGCATCTAAAGCAATGGTTCTTAACTTGTGGATCATGACTCCTTTTGGGAATCCAGCGACTTTCACAGTGATCGACTAAGACCATTGGAAAACGAGTTTACATTACTACTTATAACCATAGCAAAATTACAGTTATGAAGTAGCAACAAAAAAATAATTTTATGGTTGAGGGCCACTACAACATGAGGAACTGTACTAAAGGGTTGCAACGTTAGGAAGGTTGAGAACCACTGATCTCTGATCTCTGAAGGTCAGGATCCCAAACACAGAAGAGGAGGTGCAGAGTCTATTTGTGCTGACAGTCCCTGCTCCTGCAGAGACTTTCCTGAGCCCACTTGTATCCTGCCCAGGACCTGGTGGCTGTCCTGGAATGCCCGCCTCACTACCCTTTCTTGGCTTCTCTCTTCCCTCCTGTCTAGCCTGCACTCGGCCCCACTCCTGCAGCCCGTCCGGCTGTTTTCTCAGCTTTGTTCGCCCACTGTTAAGTTATTAACTTGTCAGGGTCTAGACTCTCTGCTTCCCCTCCTCTTTGATCTCACTGCTGGCTCCCTTCCTGTTTGCAGCATGGGAAGTCAGCATTCAGAGTGAGGGTCACTCTGCAGGGCAGTGTTGGCAAGCACATGGGATTTCAAGCAAAATAATTGGTATAAAATGTAGAAAACTCATTGAAGACATCAGTACAACTGCAAGAGGAATAATAAACATCTCACCACCGTCTCAGATGTGAACTTAAAATAGACTTCAGTCATTTCTCCAAGAGGGAGCTGTTCTGTAGACAAATTAAAAGTTATAAATATTTGGCATGCTATCTCAAGGCTTCAGTTAGGATCAGATATGAGTATCAAAGAATGTTCAAATAGACAAATTGTTTTAATATATGTCTTGGCTCCTCTGAGGCTTACCAGTTTCGCCTAATAGTTCTCAAAACAACGAACTGAATAGTCTGATCCTGACCTAGAACTTCTAAAGTCACAAATTAGCTTAATATGAGGTGTGATCGACTAAGACATAACCCATTTCCTCTTCAGTGATCTATGGCCTACGGGTCCTCAGGTGAAATTAAGGAAGAGGTAACGTGTTTAGTGTTAACTATGGGCAGGTAGACTTTTCCATAGGTCACCATATATGTTCCTGGGAATCCGTGGTTTCCCAACAGAGAAAGTAGAACTCAGAACTGCAATTCCCCAGAGCCCTTCCAGGATGCAGAGCCTGTGGGTGCTGCTTTCATGGGCGTCAAGGGCAAGCAGTGGTCTGTGCTGCAATAGTAAAACAGGCTCAGGGTCTAATCTGAAAGTTAGAAACCTAAAACGTCCCCAAATCTAAGAGGTTCTGAGTGCTGACATGACCCCCCACAGGTGGGAGGTTCTACATTTGACCTCATGTCATGAATGGGCCACGGGCAAAATTCGGGCACACTAAAAGTATTATATAAAATGATCTTCAGGGGATGGAGCACCCACATCAGGTCCAACCACCTGAAGCTCCAGTTCCGAGGTTCTGATGGCCTTTTCTAGCCTCTAAGGGCACCAGTACACACATGATGCACACACTGATGAGCAGGCGCACGCACGCGTGCGCACGCACACACACATACACACACATACACACACACACACACACACACACACACACAGAGTTTTCTTTCAAAGAAATCGTCACGGTAAGTGTATGCTAGGTATGAAGGAAACGTACATAAATTCCATGTCTACAGTCGTCTCTCATTCCTGTAGTAGCTCCTTGCCTATGCATGAACCTCAAATCTAAAATTAAAGAGTCTGAAATATGTCTGGTCCCAGGCTGTTCCGGTAAGCGGCAGGTATGACTACATGCATCGTGTTTTCGGTGTGTGAGGTGCCTTAGTATGTCGTATGGCTTAATCCCTTGACAGCATGGGGCTTGCTTCTGAGGAGAGGGAATAACCTAGTTTATTTGTCCACTCACAGAGGCTGAGGTTCAACCCAGTTCCATCGTAACATAACCTTCTGGTCTTTGTAAAATCGCCTTGCTTGACAAGATTACAATGACTCTCATCCCAGAACGTGACACGCATGTGGGTTTTTTCCTAATGTATCTGGCTCTCTCGTGCCATTCCTACTGAGTCAGACCACTGTCTGCTTTATCTCTACTCTTGTCAGGCTTGCTAGGGAAGACAGAAACAGCAGGGGTTTTTGGTTTTTGTTTTTTATTTTTAAGTGTTTAAGTTCTGGTGAGAAACTTTCCCACCCAGAGCCAGCCAAGGTCCCAAAATTAGCCAAGAAAACCTGTGAGCAAAGCCAGAATTAAATAGTGTATGTTGTTATCTTTACAGTCCTAAGTATATATACAATCCTAAGTCCATTTAAGGTTAGTCCACAGCAGCAAAGTTACCGCACACAAGGCGTAATGCCAGGGATGTGACCAATGGCAACAATCAGGAGACAAAATGAAAAGAGACTGGAAGGAAGTGAGCAGGTGGGCAACACTGTGTCCCTCACAATGACCACAGCAAAGGATTGTTACCTGTTTCTCATTGTGACGTGTGTGTATGCTCACTGGGTATCCATGATGAGATACTGTTCATGTCATGACCAGCTTTTCCCATTCAGTGTTGCTAGAGAAACACTTTACCTCCAGCGCGTGCACACACACACATACACACACACACACACACACACACACTCACACACTCACACACACACACTCACACACACAGCCGCCCAAGGGAGATTTCCCAGGCCCTACTTTGGCATTTCTTCTTGTGAATTCCTCTACTGCCAAATCCTGAGATCTGAAATTCTCTGAAGGCTCAGCTTCTTTTTTTTTTTCTTTTTTTTCTTTTTTTTTCTTTTTTTTCGGAGTGGGGACTGAACCCAGGGCCTTGCGCTTGCTAGGCAAGCGCTCTACCACTGAGCTAAATCCCCAAGCCGAAGGCTCAGCTTCTTGATGCTGTAATGATGGCAAACGTGGAACATTAATTCTCGGTCATGAAGCTTTGCTTCATGCACACAACTGGTAAAAATGTTGCAGGCTCTACGGTGTACATGAGACATACATGAATTTCATGTTGAGGCCTGGAACCCATTCCTAAAAAACCTCACGGGCCATGCAAATATAAAAAAAAAAAAATCTTGAAATCTTCAACATTTTGGTCTCAAGCATCCGGATAAGAGGATAAGAGCTATTGAGCCGCCAAGCGCCTAGTGCCCTGAGGCGTTAGCATCAGCATCGCAGATGACTCCTTGTCTAGGGGTTCCTCAGAGCCCCTTGTCTGGTAGTCCCTTAGGAAGTGGAGCTTCCTGGGTATTTTCTGGGATGTTGTTCTGCAAATAGGAAATAAGAGTCTTGACAGTTCCATGTTCTGCTTTTATATGGTGATTAAATGAGATGATGCCCAGCCTCCCTCTAAAAAATAAAAATCATATTCAAGTACCTGTTGTTTCTAAGAGCCACTGATCACCGGGGAAGGTGTTTTTAAAAAGCAACAAGAGCAGAACAGAAACACACACACACACACACACACCTTTTCCCAAAGGCCAATAGCCAAAACCAGGCTAGGTGTTACAGTTTTCCCCAAATACACCAGATGTCCAGAAGTTCTCTTCGAGCTTGGGGCTCCCACCCTGCTCCACATACCTACAGTTCAGCTAATTAAAGAGGGGACTTTCTATTCGTCAGTTTTGCCCACACTGAGAGACGGTGGCCTGCAGAGTCACAAGGACGCTGCTCAGGGTCATGGGCAGCAGAGACCAGCCTTGTGTGTGCTCGGAACACCTGGCCTGCCCTCCCTCAGAACTGGCTGTTTTACAGGTCATAGCCATTTTGAAAAGGCAGACTCACTGAACTGCTTATTCTGCACGAAAGCCCACATCTCTCTCCCCAGCAGCCCCAGAACATAGATGGGGAAGGAGGCCAGGGATATCTCCCATGCCTCAGGGATTTCTGGCTGCAGCTCCTGGTGGAATTAGCAGAAGTTATCTATTAATCCGAGAGGCATCCATCAACAGCCAGAGCCAGACTGTCTTTCTGAAAGAAATTCACTGACCCCTTGTTAACGTATCTAGGAAGTATCTAATCAGCTCTGAGCCAGCCAGCGAGGGGCAGGGTCAGCAGAAGCAGGCTGCTGGGAGGATCGGGTATCCAACATTGGCTGTCTGGTTTCTGAGCTGTCTGTTTTCTTTCCTCTTCCAGCAATCTTCCAGATTATACAGAGCATAAGGATGGGCATGTGAGAGGGCCAGGATGTTGTATGCTGCTGCCCTCCTGCTGGCAGGTAAAGAACCACTGAGGCCTTCAGCGGGTCTATAGGAAGCGAACAAGCCATGGGTGATAGAAAGGCGGTCCCCCGTTCCCTCCCACTCTGTGGTGGAGGTCAGACCAAATTGCCTTCTCACAGGACATCTCCGCGCATCTGTGTCCTCCAGCGGAAAGGACTCTGCTCTTCTGTTGACTGATCAGAAGTCACGTGGGGGGGTCCTGGCAGTGGCGCTGTCTGTCTGGTTCCCCCGGTTTCACTGTGGTGTGCATGTGGCCCTCTGAGCGACGACCACCCCTTTACATCCTGCCAATCGATCTCTTCTGTGTCAGGAATTGGTTTTACAAATAAATGTCTTCATTCAACCTTAATACCACGTTCGAGTTACAGAGCGAAACACAAACACCAGAGGGGCCGAAGAGGGACTGGATGGGGCCGGCTGGTGAAATGTGGGTTAGGCAATGGGGAAACCAGACCTGGGTTTACTGGGTCCCCACCCTGACTCCACATCATTGCCTGAATGCAGTTACAGGCAGCTCTGATGGCCTCACTTTTGTTACACACTTGACTCATTTTCTTTAAAAGGTGTGTTCATATATACTTGTGTATGTATGAATTTGGTTATGTATTTATCTCTTGTTTGGGTTTTGTTGTTCCTTTCTTCAGTCCAAAAAAGGTGCCTATAATGTGTGGTGCGGTCTGATTAGCTGTTATCTCTGTAGTCCGCCTAAAGGCAGCACAGACCCAGATGTCTCACGCCTCTTGGTGAAAACCACCCGGCCCCAGAGCCCAGTGGCTGACTACAGAGCCCCGAAGACCACAGAAGAGCACAGGTCTCTTCAGCACTCTGGGTGAGCAGCAGGCCCTCCTCTCCCTCCTAGCCTTCTCAGAGCCTCATAAAACTCAGTGTCACAGAAAGAAGCAACAGGCCTCAAGATCTCAGGCAGGGTTAAGGACAGCAGCATGCAGCTAACATTGAGCACGCTGTCGTTACTTAATCCCATCTTTGTATTGCCATCCTAGTTTTCATTTTTTCTAACATTATGAGAACGTTAAGGAGGGAAGTATTGGGCGTGGTTAGTAAGACTTCATTAAGTGGCACATTTCCAATCAGGGCGTTTGGATCACTAGTCTCTCGTGGATCTTTGGTGATGCTCTTGAACGCCGTCCATCCTCCCAGCGGTCCCCTCTCCCCTCCAGCCTCCTTCCTACCCCACCAAAAAGGTAACACAATTGTCCCCATGTTAGCGTCCCCATGCACAAATCAACACCTTGTGCTAGGGCCAGCAGCCCAGCTGCCCACCAAGAGCTAGAAGGAGGCTTCATGTCTCAGGCTGCCCACCCCAATCACCTCCTTTGACTCCCGTGGTATGTTTGTCTTTCTCTCAACTGCCTTGATTAAAAGCACACCCACCACACACCATGGAGTCTGTTCCTAGGCCGGGGCATTGTGGCTCAGTCTTGAAGGAACTCAAGTCCCCTCTCCTTAATGCAGACTTTACCATAAGGACACCTACCAGGCAAAGGGGACTGGTTATCCTCATTTCAATGGAAAACTGGGAGTTCTGCAAAAGTCAGCTCCAGGGGAGCCCAGCTTAACTCTGGGTGACAGAGACAGACAGTCTCTGCTCAGGGAAAACTGCCCTGGCCGACTTCTTCCCCAGCCGTCAACTCCACTCTTAGTTGGTTTCCCTCAGTTTCCAGGTTGCCTCCTGGAAATGCTCGTATGTAATGCTCACTCTGTGTGACTGATTCCATCAGTCCTCTGCAGAGACAAGTCCCGCCACCTGAGGACCACTGCTGATCCACACTGTGCAGCAGGGGAGGCAGTCTCGGGACACCCAGGAAGGCCAATCACTATCCCCACTTGCCTCGCAGACACTGACTTTCTTCTACTCTGCTTAACTTTGTAAACGCCAGTTGCATCTTTTACAACTGAATTTATAGGTCATAAATGGGCTTAGCCCACATCCTTAGAAACTTTGAACCACATGGGCAACTAAAACTCTCGATGGACACAGGTAAACTGAGCCCCATGGGTAGGGAAATTGGAATTTTACTTGTCAGGCTGATGAGCGTCTAAAGTGAGGTCTCCATTGAAGTCCATACTGCTGGAACCTAGCAACTTCTGGTGGTGGTGGTGGGGCTTAAAGTACATCAGGTAGTGCCAAGAAATTAGGGGCGTGTGAGCCTGTGGATCCAACAGCAACTTAAGAAGACCGAGGTAAAACAACTTGCTCAGAGGACAGTGAACAGGAAGCCGGTGTGTTTTTATGAGTAGAAAGAGCACACAGACCTTTTATTTTCAGATCAAGTGAGGCGGTGCTCATTTCAATATTGAGACAACAAGCTTGCAACAGCAGCAAGGAAAGCCGGTGGGCAGCCCACACCAGGCTGACTTCTCTCTCACATAAGGTACATGCAGGCTGGGGAGGGCTTTTCCCCACAAGGAGTGGCTCCGTATCCAGGGGTTGCTTTCTTGGCAACCAAAGTCACCTCAGCAACATGCAGGAGGCAGAGGGCAGCAGCAGATCTTGCCTGGGTCTCGAAGTGGCACCTTGACATCAGCTACCAAAAGGCCCAACTAGTCACATGACCCAATCTGCAAGGAACTCTGGCAACATTAAAGCACAGATGATTATGTGGCGGGCTCTGCTTCTGGAAACTCATGTGAGGTGCTCTCTGCGCACTGTGTAATCACAGGAGTCTTTCACTTGAGCTCTGCTTTCTGGATGCACCTTGCCTTGGGCACTTAATCTCACCGTGCACCCTTGGCTGCTGGAGTTGTTCTCTTGTGTACAGCTCTCAGATGGGAATGATAGCCTTGCTGTGTCCCCATGGAAGGCGATCATGTGATCATGTGATTTATCACCCAAGCCAGTACACACACACACACACACACACACACACACACACACACACACACACGTATTATGAATAATTGTAATGAGACACCAAAATGAGTAAATTGAGGCTGTTCCAGCCACATCAGGCTGTACCGACAGTCAGCCTAGCTTCGGCAAGCATGCAAATCGTCACCTCAGGACAGTGGGTTCAAACAGGTTTGGAAAACATGGCCAAGGTAGAAATAAGTAAGAAATTTATCAAACCCAAACTGCCAGGTTTCCCCATCCAGAGACAAAAGAGTGGGGTTCTTTTGTGTTTCTCCCTGCTCCACCCAAGAAAGAGACTGGTGCCTGAAGTTTAGCAAATATCCACAAACCACATAAGGGAAACAACTGAATTGCCCTTTGGTGAGTACATGACTTTAGCAAGGCTCAAGCCATACAGGACGGAATAGAATCATAGAACTAGCCCAGGACGAGTTTTGGTCCTCAGTTCTGGTCCATCACTTTGCTTTCGGGACATCAGTGTGCTCCTGAGTGTGTTTAAAGATGCTGTGACACTGCCAGGGCTGTTGTGGGAAGCAAATGGCACAAGGTGAGTTACAATGCTTTTTAAGAAGTGTTAAAACTGGGGTTGGGGATTTAGCTCAGTGGTAGAGCGCTTGCCTAGGAAGCGCAAGGCCCTGGGTTCGGTCCCCAGCTCCGGTCCCCAGCTCCGGTCCCCAGCTCCGGAAAAAAAAGAACCAAAAAAAAAAAAAGAGAGAGAGAAGTGTTAACACGGGCTGGGGATTTAGTGGTAGAGCGCTTACCTAGGAAGCGCAAGGCCCTGGGTTCGGTCCCCAGCTCCGAAAAAAGAACCAAAAAAAAAAAAAAAGAAGTGTTAACACTATACATGAATTATATCCATAGTTATTTACCTATAATTGCATGTACTCAGCTGATGATCTTATTATCATCTTATAATAATTGCTAGTCAAGATAGTCTCTGGGGACCTGTGCAGAGAACATTTTGCTTCACATTGAACATCTTGCCTAATCTTAGGACTCCTAGTAGCGTGGATGCCCAGGATGGAGGGAGTGAATGGTTTGACTCACTGGCCCCACGAATGCAGAAAGCGTTCCTACACACACATTGCTGCCAGTCCCACGTTTCCATGAATTGTTGTTCTTTGTAGTGATATATGAATGTGGAGTTTAGGCAAGTCCCCAAACTGAATCTAGTCTCAAGAATACCAAGGCATCTTGGAGAGGATCACTCACCCACCGTGTCTGCTTCCTCTCAGCCTGAGCTCCAGTCTGGGGACTTATCTTTCCCAGCAACTGTCACAAACATGCAAGGGTCAGCAAAGAACAGCGTTGCCTCTGTGAATCGGAGCCATTATGTGGACAGAGTCCCCAAACCTGATTTTCAGAGCATGTCTCTCCATCTTTCAGGCCCCCAGATTGGCCTGCATCCCTGATGCGGGGCTAGGGCCTGACCCTGGGGAAGTCATGCATCCTCAGTGAAGCCTGCACCCTTGTCTCTAGCACCAGGGCCACTCCCGGCAGGATGGTTTATTTGTGTTGGAAAAACTCCTGCTGCTTTCAACACTAGATTCTCCCCCAGGGACAGAGAGGGGAAAGTCGATGAGGTAATAGCCCAGCTTCAATTTCGCTGCCAGTTTCGGCACAAGGGCACAGGAGGAAGCAGGTACACAGCCTTCCCATGGCAGCTAGGCATCTGAGAACCAAGCAGCTGCAAATAGTCTGTGTATCTCCACAGCACGGGTGCAGCCCGGGCAGCATGGCCCGAGGGCCTCTTAATGCCTGGCTGCACACCCACACCCATTGCTACTCTGTATCTTACAGGGATACTTTTCTTGGCTTTCAGTTGCAAGCTATGCCTAGGCTGTGGCCTTTAACACCAGTGTCTTCTCAAGCTTCTTTATTCTTAGATCTGGCAGCCCAAGACACCCCCACCCCCAAGCTTACTAGAGCCTCCTTCCCAAAGGCAAATTGGCAGCACTCAGTGGTCACAGAAGATGGGTTTCCTTTAGTTTCTGCTATTGAAATAGAGCACGCTGAGGAGGGGCTGGGGCAAAGAGCAGACAGTTAGCTGGCTTTGTTCACACAATTGTTCATACAAAGGTTCAGGAGAAGTAGAACCCCTCCCATGCACAGAAAGGACAGAGACAGTGCAGAGGGGAGCAGGGTGCTGGGACCTGCCACCACAGCAGCCAGCCTGAGCAGGAATAAGCCTCTCCCTCCCGGACTTCACTCTTGTCCATCTCCATCTAAAACATAGACAGAAAATTGGAGTTTGAAACAGTAATGTTAAAATGTCGCAAACCAGCCCAGACTGGTGTGACTTCAAGGTCAGGTCACGTGGGTTCAGGAGTGAGGAATCATTGCAGGCCTTGGAGGGTCAAGGGCCTTTCTCTTTTATTCAATTGTACATATCTGCAAAGAAGCTTCTATCCCCTTACTCCCCCCCAAAGCCTCCCCCAATGAGGACAAGGCCCAGATGGCTTATGGCGACAGCAAAGAGCCAAGCTGAGGGACCTGGGGAGGGGGGACTGAACCACACTACCTCTTCAGCCTGATGTCTGTCTCACTGCCCTGTGCCTGTTGCCAGGCAGAGTCTTTAAACTCAAACTTGAGGGGGCTTCAAAAGCAGACTTCCTCTCTACCCCTCGCTGGCCCTCTTCTTTCCCCTCTGTGTGCGCGTGCGTCTCTACCTCAGTAATAAAACCCACTGACATAACTACTCTGCGTGCCAGAGATAGTTACCAGCACATCAGATCACTTAGCCTGAAAATCTGGAGGAGGTCCTTAGCTGGGTCCCTTACTGCCTCTGTCTGTGCACTCACACACATGCAGCATTCACACACACACACACACACACACACACACACACACACACACACACACACACACACACGATCTTATCCACACCAGTAAGCTGATCCCCTCCTGGGGAGAAGCTGTCTCAGAGCATGCAGAACTCCTTCCATAATGCACCTGGGGACCTGGGGAGCCAACAGGAGAGCTGAGAGGCCTCAGTCCTGAGCCCCGAGCTGCCAAACATCTGCAGAAAAGAAGGTGGCCCTGCTGCAGCTGTGGGTCTCACCAGGCACCCCTGGGCGGACGCTGTATTCCAGCAGGGGTTCATTCTTTCTCCTGCTCTAAGCAGGAGGGAGACAAGCAGAAGGGATCAGAGAAACAGAGGAAGATGCTGTCGTCTCTGGCAGCTGTCTTGGTGACAGCAGTGCTCACTTAAGTAGGGAGCCTGGATTCTGTCCTAGCTGTGCCGCTTCTGACCCCAGGATGTCTGGCAGGCTGTTTACTCTGTGGGTTTCTGTTTTTCCCACGGGGAAATAGATTACATCTATTTTTATTTTAGGAGCAGAAATGTCCTTTCCAACAAAATCAGAGGCACACACTGTATAGAAGTGTGCGACAACAGAAGGGGAGGAACACACACTTCCCTGCACACGCCTCGCCCTCTGCACCAGCCCTGCCCAGGTTTGCCCATCCGATGAGCCTCGTGTGGACCCCACCTTGCACCTTACACAACATCCAAGTGGGAGATGCAGTTGCAGGCCCCTTGCTGGCCAAGAAGCACAGCAGAGACGGAAGAGGGACCACCAGCAAAGAGCACAAGAAATTGGAGACAAGATGAATAGGAACAATGACCAAAGTGGACACTGATCAGGGACCTGAAATTGTTCTGCTTCTGGGTGTGGCGCCTGAGGAACCAAAAAGAGGGATCTGAAGAGATGGGTTCTTGGACAATTGAGTTCCTAGCAGCATTAGCCACAGCAGCCAAGGAGGGAGCTCCCAGGGGGAATAGCAGCCACGAGGTAAACAGACAACCAAAGTCAGCATACTCTTAAGCCGAGCATTCATTATTCAGCCTAAAGCAGGCAGAAGGTTCTGGAGCGTGCTGTAGCATGGAGGATCCTGGAAGACGTGGTGCTAGGTGAAGTAAGGCTACTCTAACTAATCTAACTCATGGAGACAGAAGGGAGGGTGGTGGCGACCGGCTCAAAAGAGGGGCTGGGAATTGACTGATAAAGTTTCAGTCAGGGATGGTGAAACCATTCAGAAAATGGACTGTGATGACAGTTTCATGGCTGTGGTAAAGACACTGTCACAGATCTATCCACTTCAGTGTGGTTCAGATGACAAATTTTGCCATGCGTATTTTGACCACAATTAAAAACAATAACTTTAAAGGCTGGACTGTAACTCATTGATAACTATATGAGGTCCTCAGTCGATCCCCATCTCTGAGAAGTGATGATAATAATTTGGAGGGTGGTGTTAGGGATTGGACCGAGGGTTGGCATTGCTATGCAGTCGCTTTACTACCGAGCCACATCCCTCAAATTAATCATTAAGAAAATCATCAAGTCAGGGCTGGAGAGATGCTTCAGTGGTTAAGATCACTCACTGTTCTTGCAGAGGACCCAGGTTCAGTTCATTCCCAGCACCCACATAATGACCCACAACTACTTGTAACTCCAATCCCAGTTACCTTTTGATGGCTCACAATAGTCCTTACCTGAAGTTCTAGGGGATCTAACATCCTCTTCCGACCTCCGTGGGCACCAGGCATACATGTGGTACACATACACACCCAGGCAAAAGACTTGTGAACATAAAATAAATCTTTCAAAAAAATTTAATGAAACAATCAGAGTCTGTGTGTAAGAACATCGCTCACTGTTTGGCATGAGCTGAGGGGAGGTGACGAGGGGCTGAGACGTCCACTCTTGTGTCACTGAGCTTTGCCTCCAGCTCTGGGAGAAAGTCACCTCTTCATCATCTTGGTGTCTTAGTTAGGGTTTCTACTGCTTCGATAAAACACCATGACCAAAAATGAAGTTGGAGGGGAAAGCATTTACTTGGCTTACACTTCCAGATCAGAGTTCGATCATTGGACAGAGTCAGGACAGGAACTCACACAGGGCAGGAACCTGGAGGCAGGAGCTGATGCAGAGGCCATGGTGGGGAGTTGCTTACTGGCTTGCTTCCCTCAACTTGCTCAGGATGCCTTTTTATAGAATTCAGAACTACCAGCCATGGATGGCACCACCCACCATGGGCTGAGCCCTACCTCCTTCATTGATCACAAATTGAGAAAATGCCTTCTAGCTGAGTCTCATGTAAGCATTTTCTCAACTGAGTCTCCTTCCTCTCTGATGCCACTGGCTTGATCAAGTTGACACACAAAAACAGCTAGCACACTGGGCTTCTACATATCACCGTCTTCAGATTCATTCCCCTTCATCTAAACTGCCACCTCCTCCTGTAGCCCCCCTCCCATCATGTGGGCACACCACTAAATGCACACACACACACACACACACACACACCCTGGGGGACTCACATGCTTAGCCTACCTTCTGTTTTGATGTGTACCTAGCTTATTTGATTCCTTTCTGTTTCTCCTGCTAGAGCATGAACCCAAGTCTGGTTTTCCCGCTGTCCGGTACTGCACTTGTATCTGGTTTATTGTAGGTAGGAGAACTAATCGTGGGTGATAAACTGGCAAATAAATGGTTGCTATGGCTTGCCAGGGCTCCATTAGAGACAAAGACTAAATCCACATCTGGTCAAAGGTCTATCCACCTAAGCTGGACTCTCTCCATTTCTCTCCCAAGAACCTTGTATAAAAGCAATATTTGACTAAACACGGAGTTTATAGATTTGATTCAAAATGGCAGCTAAGAAAATATACCTGTGGCTGTTTCCTGCCCTTTTACTTGGCAATTTAGATATCGAGAGAGTGACAGACAGGTAGGGAGTGTAAAGAGAAAATTAGAGTTTTTTACAGAACACACAGCTCAGCCATGAACCATACAGTTCTGTGTCAGTCGGGCCTGTAGACCAGGATGGAGATAGAAGTGTTGAAGGACCCTTGAGTTGTAAGTGGAGCTTAACTTAAGGCCCTGGCGATGCAAAGAGACAGGCCCATGTTCTCTGCTGGTCAAGCAAGGAACAAAACCAGGCACAGGCAAGGAGGAGCTACTTGTGACAGTGGGGCTCAGAGAGCAAGGCCCAGGCAAGCCTCCAAGATGAGCTGCCGTCTTCAGGCTTGCTCTGGAGCCCACTGAACCTGATGAACATGAGTTCTACAAACAACTCACATGGGCAGCTTGCTTTCTAAGGTCTAAAAGTAGATCATTCTTCAATCAGGCTAAACCTTTATAAAAAGAAAAGGCCAGCACTGAATAAAACCTATGAGATCCTTAGGACAGCAATTGCACCTGTGATTGCTTTTTGTTTTGTTTTTGGCAAAGACACCAAGTCTCATTAAACGCATCACCATTAAGATGCTACTAAGGATTCTGGGGTGGTGCATTCTCCGTGATGGAGGGAGTAACGAAGGACTCCACACCGGTGCGTTGTAAGCTGTGAAATCATTTAACATTCTGTAAGGAAAAGTTGAAAACTGAAGCGGAGCAAAACTAAGTTAAAAAAAAAAATTACACTGTGTCTCACATAGTAAAGGTAAGCCCTTTCTCCTAAGCTTCTCCACGTGTGTGTGTGTGTGTGTGTGTGTGTGTGTGTGTGTGTGTGTGTGTGTGTGTGTTTGGGTATACATGCCACATTGCAGTATGAATAATGTGTCTGACTGAGTCTTAGAATTTTTTGAAAGTTTCTAGTTCATTTTTCATATAGTACTGTTTCCTTATGCATCCGGCCAATGCTTAATCATTCTTTAATTCCCTAATTGACGGGATGCCTGTGGTGTAGAAGGCACGGAGCTAGGTCCTGGGGTGATAAAGCTGAATGCAAGCCAGTGTTCAGCAAGGAGGCTGGCAGAGGCCGGGTGGTTTACTGTGACTGTTTAACATGAGGAGAGCAAGAGAGGGTGGGAAAGCACACAGTGCGACCCCACCCCAGAATGTGATAACAGGAAAAGATTGGAGAGGGCAAGTAAAGGAAGCCACATTCAGAACCCAGCCTGTGTGGGTCCACCAGGCATCCAGCAGCCAGGAACCTGCCAGAAAGTGGCTAGAGAGAAAAATCTCTTCGTCCTCAGCTCGGCTCATAAGCCACGGTGCCTGAGCCCAGTGGAAGCAAATTGACACAGTCATGTAGTCTGCGTAGGCACAGGCTAGCAGGGATGACTAGAGGGTAGAGTGAACTCTGTTGCCTATAAAATCCCTGCCTCCCCCAAAACTTGCATTAGCTGGAGGCACAAAACCAAACAGCCACCTGCATACAACTCCTACCGGAAGAGAGATTCCTGGAAGGCCCTGGAGAAAGAAAAGAAGGGAGGAAGGAGGAAGGAAGGAAGGAAGGAAGGAAGGAAGGAAGGAAGGAAGGAAGGAAGGGAGTAAGTTTGTTTCTGGACCGTCAAGACCAGAGAAACCTAGAGGAGACCTGCATCTACTCTTTTGGAGAGCTATATTCCTGCTTCCCTTTCTCCATTATCCTGGTGGGATCTCAGAGTTCTCCATTGCAGGGTGGAGAGCCCCTGTGAGGGTGCCCTGTTCCCTGTTCACAGTTTCCAGAGTCCTCTCTGGGAATCTTCTTCTAATGTCCTCCCAATACAGGACCCTAAGAGAATGCAAAGTTATGATTGCTGTCTTCTGTCTCCCGGCTCTGGAGTAACACGCTGCACGGTCACCTGAGGGAAACTGAGGGCAGGATAGAGACGCTTTACACATGGGCTACTTTGTGTTTTGTGTTACCTTTCTGTTACAAGACCCAGACAACCACCTCAAAGAGAGAAGAGGCCTCTTAGGGCTCATGGTTTTGGAGTTTCTGTTGCATGATTGATTGGCACTAGTGCTTTGTGTCTGGAGTAAGGTGGATTGTGACTGGAGCGGGCAACAGAGCTAACCTGTCCACCTGATGGTCAGGAGGCCAGAGGACTAGGATCCTACAATCTCCTTCAAGGACACAGCTTCAGTAACATAAGGACCTCCCAGTAGACCCCAAAAGATTTCACCAATTCCCAATAGTTCACCCTGGGGACAAAGCCTCCGAGTTGAAACTATAGCTGGCATTTACTGTGTATGGGTTCATATGGTCTCCCTCTGAGTGAGTCTGAGTCTCTGTCCTAGCTCCCCACTGAGAGGAAAGTGTGGGTGCAGTAAGATGTGTGGGTGCAGTAAGATGGAGATGAAAAGGACTTGGCGGGTGTGTGTCCCACCTACAGCCTAAGATCCTTGTGAAAGGACAAAGGTCACTAGGCCAGGCTATAACGGTGGGCTTAGATCAGATCATGAAAGCCTTGGGCCAGGTGGTAGCCATACAGGTGAATATATGTTAAGAATTATACCTGGCGATGACATATGAACTTCAGAAAGTTTGGCCTGAGAGCTGTGTGAGCAAGGGATGGAGGGATACATGCCCTGGATGGAACAAAAGCTTGTGGGAGACACATGGGCACCAGAACTCAGCTGGGCATAGCATAGGACAGAGAACAGTGCCTGGATCTAAGATACATTGAATGAAGAGATCTAGAACACGTATCAAGGGTTGGCTTGGGAGAGAAGGTGTTTGGGACACACAGAGGGTCTTGTTCTCCTTGGTTCCCCCAAAGCATGCTCAGCTCCCCCATTTCTCTATGGAGCTCCATCTGAGCCAGCCCAAGGAGAGGCACCATGAATGTAGCAGGTAGGCTCTCAGGATTTCCTAACCAAGCCATTTCACAATCCTGACTCATTATCTAATTATCCCGCACCTTCCTGGAGATCAGTTCCAGGAACCCCTGCTCCCGTAGATAAGAGTCCACAGCTGCTTAAGTCTCTTACATAAAATGGCTTAGTGTTTTCTTATGATTCATTACGTCTTCTCACATGTGCTAAAGGATCTCTAGACTGCTTATCAAGCCCAACACAATGAAAATACTCCTCGGTTGTTGGACTTCTTCGTTTATGGGATTATGACCAAAAGAGTATTGTTTAGTATGGGTGCAATGCTTTGTCCAAATACATTCTGTTGTATTGGTTGATTGAATCTGTGTGTGAGGAAGCCATAGTAGGTGGGGGGGGGGGGGTAAATGCACAGATTTCTGTATTATAAATCTGTTCACGTGAGTATAGTCACAAGTGAATAACTAAAAAGATCTAAAAAGACTGCCTCTAATTCAGACTTCCATTATGAAGCACACGATGACTTCCTAAATCCCAGCACTGTGGTAATCCTTTGAATACAAGAAAGTAGTTGTTGAAGGTTCCAGAACAGAAATGGGAAGAGACAAGAAAAAAACATGGTCCCACCACTTCAAAGTGCATTCCATCTGGGAATGGAGGCAGAGAGACTCAGTAATAATCACTGCCCCTGGAATGTTTGTGAAGGCTGCCATGACTTCCTGACATTCTGAAAGTGGTTAGCCTGAGAGGCCCCACATAACCTTCACAGCTCAGGCTCTCTGAATTGTCACCATGTAACCTTCTTGCCTGTTATCTGCTTACTCTGTGGATGACTCATGACTAGTCAGTAGCCCAGTAACTTTGTAACCTTTTCCCTCCAGAATGTGTCTGAATGTCACAGATTTCTGCCTTCTTCAGCTTTCTCTTTTCAGGGCTCAACTTGTTTCCAACAATATCACCAGTTTTATGAGTCTTCTATGAAGCGGTAATAGCATTTCCTCATCTGCCCTTGGCAAGTTTTCAGTAAATGACCCTGAGCTCAGTGTTTTTCTCATCACTAAATTCCCATCTCGTCTTTTACCGCTCCAGAGGTTTTCTCCAGTGAGCCCTGCCTTAGTAGCTGCCTTTTTGGTTTCTCTTGGGTCCCCCATTTATTCAATCCAACTGGTCAGGCGGCTACTGTGTGGTGTGTCCTCTGTGAAGATGGCTGGGGAGATCTCCAGACAGCAAGCTCTCAGATCCACTCATCATACTCTGTCTTTATGGCAGGCAGGAAGACCTCTCTCTTCTGTGTCGAGCATTCTGGGTAAGAGGAAGCAGAGGCTGGAGAGATGGAGGACCCACAGTTTTAAAGGAGGTGAACCACACAGGATACTTTCACAGAGGGATGCTGCTCAGTCCACCTTGGACCACAGGAAGCTCCCTAAGGGCAAGGTTGGGTGAATTGAGCCCAGTCAGGATTAGGAAAGCAGAGGATTCATTGTCCCAGCAGGGGAACTTTCCTTCAGTTCTCCATGCTAGAGTATGAGGGCCTGTTTGAGGGGCTTTGGGAGAGAAAAGCCTGTGAGGATGAAGACTCTTGCAAGAGTGAGCCATTGACAAACTTTAAGCCAGAAGGGATAGCATTAAATGCATCTTATTTTCTTCTTTCTCTGACTATTTGGAAGCCACTGGCCTAGCAGCCATTGTGGGACTGGGTATGTACTTACGAGACTCATGCTCCCGTCTGTTATCATTTTATCCCCTTCCCCCAATGTCCTGCTTTAATGACTTGTGCTGTGCTCCGGATATCTCTGAGCCCCAGAATGTGTATGTATGTATGTGTATGTGTATGTGTATGTGTATGCGTATGCGTATGCGTATGCGTATGCGTATGTGTATGTGTATGTGTATATATGTGTTTATGTGTATGTGTATAGTGTAGTGTGTGTTCCATGGCATAATAGATGTACATTAGCATACTTATGCTCATAAACCCTAAGACACATTCAGAACCTTGTTTTGTGGAGGAAACCAAGGTTAACAGAAATCTACTAACTTGTCTTAGAGACATCTCATTCATATTGTAAACATGAGGGTAGCCAATAACTAGCACAGGCGTCCATTGTGGTTACAGAGCTTGGGACCACCCCTGAGCTCTAAGAACCAGTTAGGAACAGAACACAAAGCTCCCCAACTCCTGGACAGGCACCTTTGTTCCACCTACTACCCCCAGGCCTGAGTGCTTAGGCTCTGGGCCTGCCATGGATGGAATTGCCTCTGCTTACATCCTCAAACCCTCACTGCTACCTCAAGTCCAACCAAGTACTCAAAAACAGGTTTTCGAGCTAGATCCCAATGTAGCCAAAACTCAACATTACAGAGAGTTTAACGCAGGCTCAGGGGGAGCTGGTGGCCCTTCAAAGTCACCCAGCTAGTTACCAGAAAATTCCTCACTCGGCGGAAGTTGCCTCATCCCTTGAAAACATACCCTGTGGTGTTTAGAGTGTGGCTCCATTCACCTAAAAATGCAGAGAGCGCATTTCGCTTGTCTTGTTTCTAAAACTAAGTTCTTTCATATATTTAAATAGAAGAGGTGAGATTTTATTTGTAAGATTTTGAACTACAGTCTTTAGTCATCAGTTTGGCTTAGTGGTAAACCGGGAGGACATTCTTATTTTTATTTTATTGTTTTAAACGTGTTGTTGTTTACAGACAACCCAGCCTGGCCTCAAACTTGCTGTATATCTGAGAAAGGCCCGGAACTTCTGATCTTCCTACCATCTACTTCCTTCCCAAAACCTAGATTATAGTTCTGTGTCCTGTGGCGCTGGGGATCGAACCCTGGGCTTCATATATGCTAGGCAAACACTCCACCAATTGACTATATTCCAAGCCCCATGAGAGAACATTCTTACTAGCTCAGGGTCCCAACTGTCCCAGGCTTCTCCCTGGAGGCTGTCACCCCCTGGGACACTCCATTCATCATAACCTTCAAGCTTGAAGAATCCCAGTGAACAGCTAACCTTCCTTGAGCGTCTACACACAATCCCGTGTGACCTTCACCACAAACGTAAGCCATCTACCTTTTACAGTGGAGGAAACTGGCATGATGTAAGAAGGCAAATTTCCCAGACTTATAGGAACTTGCACAAGAATGGCCCTTTTGCCTGGCTCTAGGTTTCTTTCAGTGCGTCTCTTTCACCAGGACAGCAAAGTCTTTGAAGTTAAACCCTGACTCAGAATTGGTCTGAGCTCACTCCTGAGCTTCAGACCCCAATGCCAGCATCCACGGGCTCCCCCAGGGCTTTTCCATAACCATCTCAAACCCAAGTCTCATCCTCACCCTCATTCTCACCAGGCTTAGGTTGCCTGGTATAGCACAGTCATCCTTAGCCTTGCCTTTCTTACCTTATCCTTCCCTTCCTACCTACGTGCGTTATCCCTCAGGGCCGTTCCTTCCTTCCAGACAGACCACAGCCACACAGGGCTAACTTCCCAGTTTTCTGTGCTACAGTGTCAGGTATGGCTTCCTCCTGAGCCCCTTGTCCTCACCCCGTCTGGCCCACCATATTAACACAGGACTTCTAAAGGTGAATCTGAGCAAATGCTGTCTGTCTACATCAGCTCTCTTAGTGGCCCTCAGAGCTTGATGCCTGTCCTACTATTGGATTCCTGCAGCAATCAATTTTGGCCGCAAGACCCTGTTCGCAAACCTGGCAGTGTTATTTTGCAGGGCTCTGCTTTTACACTCTTCCTTCTGCGGAGCTCCGCCCTCCCTCCAGCTCCTCAGTATGGCTGCTGTGGCCTTCTTGCCTCCAGCTCTCCCCCACTGCATTCCACTACACTTGTTGTTTGCTTCCCTACCTTCTTCCTGGGAGCAGAAGCTCTCTGAGGGTGGTCAGAGCTACAGGGACTATAGTTACATAAAGAAGAGGGGTGTGTGTGTGTGTGTGTGTGTGTGTGTGTGTGTGTGTGGTGTGGTGTGTGGTGTGTGGTGTGTGGTGTAGTGTGTGTGTGTATGTGTGTGTGGTGTGTGTGTGTGTGTGTGGTGTGTGGTGTGTGGTGTGTGGTGTGTGGTGTGTGTGCGTGTGTGTGTGTGGTGTGTATGTGTGCTGTATGTGTGGTGTGTGGTATGGTGTGGTGTGTGGTGTGGTGTGGTGTGTGTGGTGTGTGTGTGGTGTGTGGTGTGGTGTGGTGTGTGTGTGTGCGTGTGTGTGTGTGGTGTGTGTGTGTATGTGTGTGTGGTGTGGTGTGTGTGTATGTGTGTGTGGTGTGTGTGTGGTGTGTGTGTGTTTGTGTGTGTTTGTGTGTGTGTTTGTGTATGTGTATGTGTGTGGTGTGTGTGTGGTGTGTGTGTGTGGTGTGTGGTGTGGTGTGGTGTGTGTGTGTGGTATGTGGTGTGTGTGTGTTTGTGTGTGTGTGTGTGGTGTGTGTTGTGTGTGTGTGTTGTGTGTGGTGTGTGTGTGCATATGTGTGGTGTGTGTGGTGTGGTGTGTGTGTGTGTGTGTGTGGTGTGTATGTATGTGTGTGTGGTTGTGGTGTGTTGTGTATTGTGTGTTGTGTGCTGTGTGTGTGGTGTAGTATGTGTGTGTGGTGTGTGGGCTGTGTGTAGACAGAGAGAGAGCACATGTGTATGTCCATGTGTGGTGTGTGTGTTGTTCTGTGTGTGTGTGTGTGTGTGTTTGTGTGTGTATATGTGTGTGGTGTGTGGGCTGTGTGTAGACAGAGAGAGAGAGCACATGTGTATATCCATATGTGGTGTGTGTGTGTGTGTGTGTGTGTGTGTGTGTGTGTGTGTGGTGTGGGCATGTGTAAAAACAGAGAGAGACACATGTGTATGTCTGTTCATGTGTGTGTATGTATATAAAGGCACATTCATATGTGTGTGGAGGTCAGAGTTCAACTTCAGCTATTGTTCCTCAGAAGCTGTCTTCCTTGCTTTTTGAGACAAGGAGACCTGGGGCTCACTAACTCAGCTAGGCTGGCTGGCCTCAGGAGTCCCTCTGTGTCTGCCTCCCCAGTGCTGGGGTTGTCTGTATGCACCACCATGCCCAGCTTGTTACATGGGTGCTGGGGATTGAACTCAGACCATCATGCTCGCTTGGACAAACTCCTTACCATCTGTGCCAACCCCTCAGCCCCTAAAAGAACTCTTTAAATACAGGTGAAGGAAGGATCACGTGGTCTTATGATTGTTCATTTCATGTGACAACTTGACTGATATCCAGGGAGCTGATGAAGTGTTATTCCTTGGTGTCTCTGAATAGCTTCTGGAAAGATCTCAGCATTTGACTGATAAAAACAACAGTACCATCCAGCACACAGAGGGTCTGAACAGAACAAAGAAATAGTGGAAACAAGCATTTCGCTCTGTCCTTGAGGGACATATCCACCCTCTCCCAACCTGGGGCTTGTGGTTCTTGTGCCTGGGAATTCAGTGGGAATCACCTGACCAACTTCCCTTGTTCTCTAGAGAGAAGATGGTGGAGAACTCTGGCATCCCTAATTGTGTGGCCAGTTTCCATTATGAGTCACCTCTTAGAAGTCGGTGTATTTTCTATTGGGTCTGTGTCTCTGAAGACTCTTAACACAGGCTTAAAAGCCCACTGATCTGTTCCATATATATCAGCCCAGTTCACTCCTGCAGAGCTCATGGCCTTGCCCACTGTGCCCATGGTAATCCCGTCCACCCTGCACCACCCCAAGCAGCATCCACTGAGCTGAGACATGGGCTCCTCCTCTCACAATCCATCCACTTTATCTAACGACTACTCTTACCCAAACTGAGGAAAACGGTTGGAATCTGCCTTTTGAAGCAGAGACGTCTTGAAGGTCCAAGGAGCCACAAACCATTTACTATCTCTGATGAAGATGCTTAGTAAATATTTGTGGAGCAAAGGATGAAGGTACTAAAATGTTTATACTTAAGATGCAAACAGTTTGTGGAAGCAGTTTCTGGTAAGAGCAAAGCACCACAAAGCACCACGTCAGGAATCCCAGATATCTGACGTTAGCAGACTCCTGAGGGGTAAGGTTTTATCAGTGGTGCCCCTGCACTCCTTGCCTGGAGTTGTCTGGACCCTGACAAACACTTCAAAGCCTGCCACCCTTGCCTCTCCCAGAGTGAAGGAGGTTGTCTTACTGTTCTACCGCTGTGAAGAGACACCATGGTCACAGCAGCTCTTATAAAAGAAAGCATTTAATTTGGGCCTGCTTACAGTTTCAGAGGACTAGTCCATTAACACCATGGCAGGGAACATGGCAGCACACCGGCAGACATGATGCTAGAGAAGTAGCTAGAGTTCTACAACCAGATCTGAGGGTGTCAGGAAGAGAAAGACACCGGCCTGGCTCAGGCTTTGGAAACCTCAAAGGCCATTCCCGTGACATTTCCTTCAATAAAGCCACACCGACAAGGCCACACCTCCTTTTCATTCCTTCTCAGGTAATGCCACTCCCTGATGACTAAGCAGTCAAGGACACTGGAATCATTCAAACCACCACAGGGTGGAGAGGAAGGTATTTGGGATGGGAAGGCTTAGTGGCCTGTAAGCCAGGAAAAGGTCCTCATTCATATATGAGACTGCCTTCTGGCCACAGTGGAAGCCTGGGTTGAGTGCTCCTGGCAAACAGGGAGTGGTGGCAGTCAGCATGGACTTGCCTAACACCCAAACGCTGTCACTCAATGCTGTCAATCAAGGAAGAATGTTGAAGAAGGGCATGGGGCCTCTCACACCCAGACCTTTCCTGCCCTTGTAGATCTTTCCTGTTCTCTCCTCCCTCCCCTCCCTCTCTCCCTCCCCTCTAGTCCCTTCTTCATTCCCTGCTTCCTTCCTTCCCACCTCCCTTCCCTCTTTTCTTCTTCTTTTCCATCTCCTTATTGCTCCTGTTCTTTTGTTTTGTTTTGTTTTGTTTTGTTTTGTTTTTTTCGGAGCTGGGGACCGAACCCAGGGCCTTGCGCTTCCTAGGTAAGCGCTCTACCACTGAGCTAAATCCCCAGCCCCACTCCTGTTCTTGAAACAGCCCAGACGACTGTGTCACACAGTGCCTGCTCCCTACAGGATCTTCAGAGGAGCTGGGGTGACGTTGCATGCGATCCTGGGAGGAGAGAGCCAGCGTTCACAGTGAAGGTGCTGCGGGCATTGGTCCTAACACACGTCCAGTTTTCTGATCTGCTCTGGTGTTCTGGTACTCTTTTGTAACCCAGTAGTAGCATTAGTTTTGTAGGTTTTGCAATTATATCATGAATGCCCTCTTTGGTTTTCTTTTTCACTTCATTGTTGTCAGCTTTTTGTTTTGTTTTGTTTGTTTGTTTGTTTGTTTGTTTGTTTAAGCACCCATTGGGAGCCTGGGAGATAGCTCAGTCAGTACAGCCATGAAGGCCATGGAGACCTGAATTTAATCCATAGAACCCAAAAGAAAATGCCAGGTGTCAGGGTGCACACTTAGAGTCCCACCACTGGGGAGGAAGAAACAGAAGGTCCCTGGGAATATCTGGCTTGTCAGCCTAGCTTCATCAGTGAGCCCCAGGTTCAATGAGAGACCCTGCCTCAAAAGCCAAGATGGACAGCTGCTGAGGTGGATACCTGAGTGTCTTAGTCCGGGTTCTATTGTGTGAAGAGACATCATGTCACGGCAACTCTTAGGAAGGGCAACATTTCATTGGGGCTGGCTTACAGCTTCCGAGGTCTAGTCCATTATCAGCATGGTGGGAACATGGCAGCGTGCAGGCAGGCAGGCATGGCACTAGAGGAGCCAAGAGCTCTACATCATGATCTGAAGGCAGCAGCAGGAGACTGTGTCGCAGTGGGCATAGCTTGAGCACAAGAGACCTCAAATCTCACCCCAAGAACACACTTCCTCCAACAAGGTCACATCTACCCAACAAGGCCACACCTCCTAATAGTGCCATCCCCTATAGCCGAGCATTCAAACGCACAAGTCCATGGGGTGCCATTCCCATTCAAACCACCACCCTGAGGTTGACCTCTCTGGTCACCACATCCATGTGAATATGCACTGCATGTGTGCACACACGTACACACACACACACACACACACACACACACACACACATACACACACTAATAAACATTTGGGGCACAGATATTTAAAATAATTCTTTTCTTCAGAAAACCATTGGCAGGCAGTTCCCCACAGAAGCACACAGAGATGTAAAATGTCGAGTCTAACCTGTAGAACTTCCCTGCAGACACTTCACTCAGACATACTGCAAAAAAAGAAAGAAAGGAAGAAAGAAAGAAAGAAAGAAAGAAAGAAAGAAAGAGAGAAAGAAAGAAAGGAAGAAAGAAAGAAGTCATGCGTCTACTCTACACACACCCTCACCAACTCTAGCTTAATTGCTCCTTTCCCTCATTTCCAACTCAGTGCACAGCCTAGGAGACAGGCAGGCAAACATCTGCTCGCTGATGGCAAACCAGGGTGTTCCTGAAGTTGTCTCACAGAGTTCTTGTCGACAAAGAGAAAGAAGCAAATTCTGAGTTGAGACCCACTTCAATCTCCAAGTCAGATGACGACTCAGCCTATCAGAGCTCCTGAGTCACTTTTCTGGAGGCAAATCCTGCACGGCCCCAGGCAGCAGGGGTGGCTCCTCTCCTTAGCCCTCTTCTCCATCTGAGGGCCAGTGTAACACTAAAGTGTGCCAACTTGGCTTCCCAACCATCTTCCTACCCTGCTTCCTGTTGCAGGCTCACAGGGTCCCCACCTCAAGTGTGCCTCTCCTTCACGACTACCAGTGACCTTCAAACTGACAACTGCTAAGGATGTTGAAAAATGGTCATCACCAACTCGGGAACTCAGTGGCTGCATCAATGTGGATGGGGAAAATATCTCGGTTTCATTCATCTTTGCCAGTGTCTCCTTCAGCAACATACATCCCAACAACCACATTGCAGTCGTCTCTGGGAGCAACGTAGCTATTTTCAGATCTGTTACAAGTTGTGTCAGGTGGTTGAAAATGTCATTAAACCCATTACTGCTTCAAAATTACAGTCCTTATTGAAACCTGCTCCTAGACCTTGTTATTGTGTTAATAAACAAGGATTCCTAGAACCATAGACCATTTCTTAAAATATTGTGCTAACTATTTCAGAACAAAAGTTCTCCTTTGAGTCCTCAATGTCATCTCTTTAGCTAGAAAATTCGAAGAAGTTCTGTGGGTTTCAAAGATGCCAGGGGGATCCATGTCACAAAAAGGAACAAGAGTCTTGGCTAAGAAACCTAAGTTTGGGGTTTTGTGCATGAAAGATTTCTGTTTTAGATCCCCAGAATTTTTTTAAAGTCTGGGTAGTGGCCCTGTGAACACTTTATTTCCCTTTTCCAGACCATCCATTCATTCAACCAACACTTAGTATCTTATCTACAAACTACCAAAGCATGGCGTACCAAGGCAACCTGTCCTGTGACAGCTGCTGACTGTCAGCTGAAAGGAAGGAGCCTCTGTTCTGAAAAATCAGGGAAAACTCAAGTTCAGCTAGCTGTTCATTGCTTTGAAATCCACGGGCACTCCCTCCCTAAGGTATAAATTCTATCAGAATAATTAATGAGCCCCCCCCCCCCAGAGTTCCCATCACTCTGTGACTCCCAACCCATTCTGTCAAAATCCTCCACATCCCTCAACAACCTACCCAGACATCCTTCCCAGAGGAAATTAATCCCTCCCCCTCCCCTCTCCTCTCCCTCCCCCACTGTCCCCTGCAGATTTTTGCTCTGTCACCTCCAATTTTCATTATTCACCAGAGTCTGGCTTGCCTCTGGGATCTTGAGCCTTCTGAGTCGTGCAGTGGGGGAGGAACAGCCCTCCTTCTACCCAGACCCTAGCTCATCTGCTGTGAGCTCCACTTCCTCCATTTCTTAGTAAATAGAATCTTCTCCATAGACAGATTTGCAGCTCCCAGGAGCAGAACGCTACACTTTCTCCAAGACCTCTCCCTCCTTTTTGCCTATGTTGTTTCCCACCCCATGGGAACATGATTTCAAGACCTTGCTCTCACACTCCCAAATCCTCCCCGACAGGTCATTTCCTTCCCAGACCAACTCTACCAAATCCCTCCTGGCTCATGTGTCTGCGCTTGTGCTCATGCTACCCCACCCCACCTCTGCCCTGCCACTGAAATGTTCCCTCCTGCTTAGTTCTCTGTCATCTTTCCACTTGTGGCCTTCTTTCAGAAGCTTTCTGTGACTCTCAACATCCAACACCCAGGAACAAAGGACCCCATCTCCCCTCCATGTCCCCTTGTCTCATAACTGACCACAACAGCTACCTCGTGTCAGTGACAAGTTGTTTGAAGGGGTACCAAGTCATACCCATATTTGTGACCAAGTACGTAAAAGCTATCCTGAGCTAACATAAGATTGTAGAGGAAGGAGCGAATGAGTGAGTGCCTCTCCTCTCCTCAATGCTTCTCTTTAGTCCATGGTAGTTTAGGGCTGGCTGCCTCGACACTGACTGTGATCATGTGAGCATGTGTAAATGATACCACCCCTCCGAGATTCCTTGTCCCTTTTCTGAAGGCAGAGGACAGGGTGGAGCTGTAGGCTGTTCAGTAGGTCTTCTACTCTTAGCCATGTGATCCTGTTGTGTGACTATGGGTGTCCCTGTGTGCTGTCCAGGAAGAGCCTTCCACACAAATCACACTCTCTGTTCGAGCCACCACCCAGCAACAGTTCCTGAATCCATGCTACACTGGCTCATCTAATCCCATCCCGATCTCTGCCCAGCCAGATGCTGATCCTAGAGCAGTTTCTAGGCCATTAGCTTTGGGAATATTACCTGCATGTAGAGGCTACAAGGAGGACCTCAGAGTATGGATTTGCTTTTGGGATCACAAGTCATTGCCTTCCGATATTTCCATCTGTGGATCTTGTAAGTCTCCTCTCTGCTCTCCCTAGGAGCCCTCCCGGCCTTGCCTTCTGAGCATCCGGCTAGACCTCGCCTTCTAACGTACACAGGACACGCTTTGTAGAGGGACGCTCATCTGTGCACCTGGAAGCCCATGTGTGTTTGTCCCAGCAACGTGTTCCTGCTGGCTCTGAGAAGTTGCTGGTTCCCCATCTGTGTTGTGGTTCTAGCATCTTCTTGCCCCTCCCACCAGCTATCAGTTTTTATATTTGTGATTCATAAATGTACAACATGTCTTCTACCTCTTCATTTTTCCCCACGTCTATTTCTTTTTCTTAGCTGGGTCCTTAAGACGCTGCTTTCTGCTGTCTCCTCTCACTCTCTTTGACCTCACCACGCCATTGACCATACCCTTCAGTTAGGCCTTTGCTTTAATGTATCTAAACTTATCATTTAACAAGCTACCCCCAAAATCCTTAAGGACACTTCCCATTGATCTCTCATGTTCACGCCCGTGCTTGCCACATGCTTCTCCTGGACTCTGGCTTGTCTCTCTTACAGATGAAAACCCCTCCTTAGTGTCCTTTGCTGGTCCCTCCTTCTGCCCCCTCAGAACTGGGTTCCATCAAAAGTCTTCTCCTCCTGGACTACACTTGTTCTGAGCCCCGTGTTATCCCAAAATATTTGCCACCACCTATTACTCGGAGAGCAGAGAAAGTAGCCCGATTCACAGAGGACCCTGAAGTTTGCAAGCCACAGTCAGCCCAACTGAAACCAGTTCAGAGAGAAGAGTCATATCCAGTGTGGAAATGGGGCTTCAGACTCTACTGAGGGAATGCAGTGAGTCCCATAGACTCACAGCTCAGCCCGGTTGTCTCTTGTCTATTGTAGATCTACCTAATGACGCCCACAGAAATGGGGGAAGTGGGGGATGATGAGGTGAAGGATTTGGATGAGGGGCACACAATGACAAGATTCTGAATTTTATGGCTGGAGTTCATTCTGATGGGCCCCAAGCTGGCTCCCAGGGCCAGGTGCATCCATGCTGTCTTAGGGTTTCCACTGCTGTGAACAGACACCATGACCACGGCAACTCTTATAAAGGACAACATTTAATTGGGTTTGATGATTGTCTGTGGATCTTCTACTCTTGCATCTATTTCCCCTCCCCCTTGGTGCCTTAGAGGACATTTCCACGGCTCCTGCTGGCCAGGTGAGTTAACAGCCTCATAAGAGCTTGAGGCAGGATCCTCCATATTACTATTTGTTGGAAGAAATGGATTTCCATGCTAGCCCCAAACTGCTTCCACACGACCTCTCTTCGTGGCATAAACGAAAGGAGTGGATAGAATGCCAGCTCCGGAACAACTACAGACCCTCTACTTGGCAAATGTAGCTGCCTATTTGGGGGAAGTTACTGAAAAGTGGCTAAGAGCTCCAGATTTTGGTACAGGACAAATGTGATTTGTGTCATCTATATTGTGTCCTTATAATTGACACAGTGACAAGTGACTTCTCTCTTCTGGTATGAAGAATAATATCCTGAAAATGCTTAGCACACAGTAAGGGCATACTATATGCAATAAGAAATGGACTCCACTTTCCTTTTCCTGGGAGGAGCCTGAGTCTCAAGCTGGGCCCTGGTTTAGCCATTCCAGATCTATAAAGGCAAGTGTCCAACCGTGCCCATCTCCAATTGCTTAGACCAATGCAGCAAGCAAACCAAAACCTTGATAGTCATGGCAACAAGATCTGTGCCTTTCTTCTTCTTTAAGAGGTCAAATCATATAAACCACTACATAAAAATTTGAAGGAGCTGTTATTAGGGCTGATGAGAAGCCTTGGTTAGGCAAAGGCCCTCGCTGTCAAGCCTACTGACCTGAGTAACAAGCTCCAGTCCTACACAGCAGGAGAGAACCACCCCCACAGTTGTGCTCCGACCACCACACGTAGGAATGGCATACACCCCACCTCAGATTAATTATTTATTTTTTTAATAAAAAAGATTGAGCTGTTATGATCTGACTTTAGAACACAATTTCAAATGTCTATCTGCAGCAGGTACGGGAATGAGTGGCGTGCAACAATGGCTGATGGTGGAGGCTGTTGTGGCTGAATTGTTGGGCCTGGTCCAAGGGAACAGTACTCCTGACTTGGCGGGGGCTGGGGCCTGTCAGAGGGAATTAGACTCAAGACAGGATGAATGCCACAAATTCACTTTAATGAAAGCATGTCTGAAAGCCAGATCTGGCCACCGATGTTGAGATGACCCAAGGACCAACAGGCTGACATCTGATTGCAGCTGATGCCCCACCAGTGGTATTTGGAAAACTGAATTACACATCATGACTTTAGCCAGCCAATTCTCGCTGCATAATATTTTTCTAAACTATTAGAAAAACAGTTCATCCCCACCACAGAGGGAGGCAAGTGTTTTGATAACTATGCCGAAGATCACTCTTCCCATGTGTTATTTTAGTTTCTTCCAAGTCAAACTCAAGATTTTAAGGGTCGGGCACATAGCTCAGTTGGTAGAGTGCTTGCCTATAATCTCAGCACTCGGCAGCAGAGGCAGAATGGTCAACTGTTCAAGGTCATCTTTATCTACTTAGTAAGTCTGAGGCCTGTCCGGGTATATGAGACCTGGTTTGTCTGTCTCTCTTATACACACAGAGAGAGGGGGGGCGAGGAGTGGGGGGGGCAAGCATGCAGAGTTTTATAGTTAAGTAAGTTTACAATATTGGGTTAGGACAATTAACAGCAGCCCTTTGGTGCCAGGTTAAACATGACTGGTAGACTGGTTCCTGGTCCTTCTCTATGGAAAGACATCTCTGGCACTTTGTTCTCTGAAGTTCCAGGTCTCTACCACTAGTTTCCTTGCTCAGGTTCCCCAGATGTAGAATGGTATTTAGGAGACCAAGCTTCTCAGGACCTAAAGAGCTATTCAGACAGACCACAACACACTCCCAGCTCCTGCGGAGTCCCGAAGCCTGAGGGTTGTTGAAAGGTTTTGCTGTGACAAGTCTGGATTGGCTTGTCTTCCTTGACAATGAACCCCCCCCCCCCCCCCGGGAAAACTAGTCGGCATCTCCTTTATGCCTTTGTCAGCGCACTGGGTCGGCCAGGGACTTCTGCACATGCCCAGTTTTCATTTTATTCCTTCTTCTTCTCTACCACCAGGGTAACAGGGACCATCCGAAGAACGTCATCTAAAACTGATTCTCAACTTTCCTAATGGTCTGACTCTTGAGCACAGTTCATGCTGTGGTGATCTCCAACCATGAAATTACCTAGCTGCTACTTCATAACCATAATTTTGCTAGTTATGAATCATAATGTAAACGTCTGATATGCAGTATTTGTAATATACAACCCTTGTGAGGATCGCTACCCGCAGGTTGAGAAGCACAGATCTAAAACAAAGGCACACCCTGGGAGTCACCACAGACCAGAGTTCTACAGAAATGAGTTTGCCACTTTGTAGTACAGATCTCAGGCTCCCAACAGTCGCCCACCCCCATGGCCCTCCCACTAGCAGTGCAACATAGTTTAGGGTGTTTGTCAGAAGCCATGGACTTTGGGATACTCATTTCCACATTAGCTACCTGTACTGGCTAGTTTTGTGTGTCAACTTGACACAAGCTGGAGTTATCACAGAAAAAGGAGCCTCATTGTGGAAGGCCTTCATGAGATACAGCTGTAAGACATTTTCTCAATTAGTGATCAAAGGGGGAGGACCCAGCCCATTGTGGGTGGTGCCGTCCCTGGTCTGGTGGTCTTGGGTTCTATAAGAAAGCAAGCTGAGAAAGCCAGAGGAAGCAAGCCAGTAAGTAACATCCCTCCATGGCCTCTGCATCAGCTCCTGCTTCCTGACCTGCCTGAGTTCCAGTCCTGACTTCCTTTGGTGATGAACAGCAATGTGGAAGTGTAAGCTGAATAAACCCTTTCCTCCTCAACTTGCTTTTTGGCCATGATGTTTGTGCAGGAATAGACACCCTGACTAAGACACTACACAAGCAGAAGATTCTAAAATGCTCTGTGGTGACCCATGCTTGCTTCTAGGGCTGCGCTTCCTGATTCAGGACAGATGCTTTGATCATTCTGTACCCAGGATGGCAAGGGTCTCATTTCATGGTCACTAGGTCTTTCATTTGCAGATGGGTAGAAATTCAGAGGATCATTGAAAATTATTTTCTTCTGGGCCAATTTGGCAGAATTCAAACCCTTCAGTGCTCGTTCACCTGTAAGGAAATCTAACTCTAAGGCAGGCACAAGAAAGGAGAAGACAATGGATCTAAGACAACCATCTTGTCCCAGTTTGCGCTGGGCGGTCCAGTAAGTGCTACCTTCTGGGAAGACCCCGGCCAAACAGTGTGGCTGTTTGCCACAGCAGGTCACCACAGCAGTCCTGCTTCTTAAGAAAGTGCTTAAGGAAAGCGCTTATGAAACAACGGAGAGGGGTTGGGGATTTAGCTCAGTGGTAGAGCACTTGCCTAGCAAGCACAAGGCCCTGGGTTCGGTCCCCAGCTCCTGGAAAAAAAAAGAAAAAAGAAAAAAAAAAAGAAAAAAAAAAGAAAAAAAAAAAGAAACAGAAACAACGGAGAACATCTTCATTGAAATATATAGAGAAATTGTGACAAAAACTTGTAGCACACACATGCACATGCACAATCTTGGTCCCTGGGTTAGTTAGAGAAGGTGGGGATAGGACCATCCTATCAAGAGTAATGGCTTCCCATTTAACAATAACTGTTTTTAAATTTTGAGAAATGTCATGTTCTATAGCACCAGATGACCTTGAACTCAAGATCTTCTTGCTTCAGTTGGAACTACAGGCATGCATCTCCACGGCCATTACCTAGAGCTCTTACAGATGTCTACCCATCACCCCCCTTACTCTCCCCAGGGGTCTATATATCTCTCTCTATACATACATATGTATATACATGTGTATATACATATATATATACACACACACACACACACACACACGTACAGAGATTGCTAGTATAGTATCTTTAGCAGGTTGAAGATACTTGTTGATAATCTCTGAAGAAGCTAACACAGTGACACAGTGTTTAAGACCCTGTGCCCACAGATCTCCACTAGAAAGGCTTTTCTAACTTGAGCTGAAGTTCAGGCAAGTTATGATTTCCTGAATGGGTTGGTGGGTCTGCGGAGGTCCTGTCCGGTCCAAAGATGGAGTAACCAGTTTCCACAGCACTCGGGCACCATCAGCTATACTTTCTCCCACACACTGAGCAGGAACCTCACCACACAATCTGCTCCCCGTTTCTGTTGGGGAGCAGTTGGTGCTCCATTTTCAGGCTATTTTCTCTGGGAGGAAATTTCATTTTCTGCAGGTTTCTGATCTTACTGTGGTTATTACCATCCGAATGGATCTGAGATGGACGTCTGAAGGCCATCACTGTGCAAGGCTTCGTCTTGTATTTCACACAGCCTGAGGGACAGCAGTGCCTTTATGGAAATCATTTTCATTTCTAATTATGGTTATAATTAACTTTTATACGTTTCTCCAGCAAATATAAACCTGACTTCTGGCATGCTGCATTCATCACTCTGTATGCAGACACCAAAAGCACAGCTCCTGAGATCTGAACAATCGTTAATTCCAAACAGAAAGCAGGCATCACTAGAATCACGTTGATCCCTCCATCATCTCACAGGCCCTGGGCTGAGGGTCTGTCCTGCTGGTGATTCATGAGCACCCGGCGCTCACACTAGATCTCCTTCCGCTTTAGAAGTCATTCCTGCTCTGTGGCTCGTGAAGTGTGACACCATCAACTCCACTGTGACCCACGGGCCAAGGAGGCCTAGTTAGGTTTGGAAGCCAGCAGTTAAGAGGTGCTTAGAAAATCAACTTAAGATATGTTCAAATAGCAGCCAGTAAACTGTTCTGAATTATGAAGGTGAGGAAAAAGGCCACAAAAACGTATCTTCTGATTTTAATAATTCATTACTATTTCATGTATCAAGACACCACGATTTTGAGGGACTTTCCTATTAGTAGAAATGTCTATTTGATTCATCAAGGGTGGAGACTTCAAATTCTCCACAATTACATGAAAAATGTAAGAGACGAAGTGGCCGCTGCTAGTTTTCTTTTTAAGAGACGCGTAATTACCATCTAGGCATCATCGGGTCAGTTATGTGGCTCTGAGGATGACAGACATTGTCAAGAGCTTGCTGCTCTCCAGTTATGTTTGTGACAACTGTCATCGGCTTACGGTACACGGCTTTACCCTCCCCCTAATAAACCTCACCCGCTGGTGGCCACTCTTCCCAGTGAGCCCTGATTCGTGCCCTGTTCCCCAACCCACCTCCCCCCAGCTCTATACTAAGAATTGAGGGATCCAGGACTTGGGGAAGTCTCAGAGGATGCGCAGGAAGGACCCAGCTCCCATTGGGCCCAAGGGCTGTTGCTGAGGACCTGGGGCAGACTACAAAGCTGAGCCCATCCTGTTCTCTCTCCTCTTAGTCCTTCAGGCTCCACCGCGTTTACACATCATCCAGAAGGGACTGAAGTGCCAGGTCCTACCTAGCTCAAGACCAATATATTCCTTCAACCCTCAGAAGAGTTTCTAAAAACACAGCTACTTTATGGGTCAATCATTCCACTGTAGAACAGATGATCTGTCCCATAACAACAGAGCTGTCAATGTGGAAATGAACCTGTCACTTCTTCCTTAGATCCTAACTGGGAATACACGTGAATCAGGCTCATTCTCTCTCAGTTCAGTTACTACACATGAATAAACTCTACATAAACCTTTCCAATTTTAAACAGGGGAAGTTGAAGATACTATCTCTTATCAGTCCAGAGGGGTGAGGTGACTTAGTCACAAGAGAACGAGCGCCTCCCCCTCCCCCAAGCAAAGCAATGTCCACTCTCCCTTCTTGAGGCAAACCACTGGTGTTCACTCCGAGACTTTACTAGGCAAACTGCTGTTGATTTTATGAGGAGCAGCTGTGGAAATGACAATTGTATTAATGGTGCCACGTGGAAACACGTATGTATCAACATTTGATATGCTTTATTGAAAGGTGACAAGTAGAACAGGTAAATACAGTGGGTTCTGTGTGGGGAACATGCGCAGGACTATACAGGTGAGCTGCAGAAACCCCTACTGGGAAATCCACTTCCTCAGCGACTGACTGACGTTTCTCCATCTATTCATTCACTAGCTCAACTGACATCAGTCAACAGGGGGTTTACTTTGCAAGACTCAGCAGCTAGATTCCGGGTGACACAAAGTGACTAACTGTGCCAAATTCTTAAAATTTCTTCAGGTGTGGTTTTTGTCACGAAGCAGTTTTTAAGTAGATCTCTCTAGGAAGGACAATCCACACCTTTTCAGACAGCCAATGGAACATCTAAACTTCAATCTGTACAACCTAACAGTAGTTACGGTCCTCTATTGTACAAATTCGTTACACTACATACACAAATATACAACAAGCAAAACAACCTTCATAATAAGATAGCCTAGGTCCCAGCTACCTGTCACCGTTGTGTCACTAACAGTTTTGTGTCTTCTGATGTTTCAGAAAAGAGGGACAGTACTGTCCTGTTTTATAAGCTTTGGTGACAGTTGTCGGTTTTGTAAAAGGACTGCATCCCCCCCTTTGCAGTCTCGTTTCTGGCCTCTCAAATTCTTTGAAGGGAAGGAGAGGAGAACACAAAATCCAGGAGCAGCCCACCTTCTGAGCCCCATGCAGGCGAGCCCCAGAGCTTGGGAGTAGAGTGGGCGGCTGGGGAGGGTTGAAAAGGCACAGAGCTCCTCCTCAGCGTCAATCAAACCATTCCTCAGACATCTGCCACGTTGCACAGGGTACATCCATGCTCACTCTCTGTTTAACCTTTAATTCACTCAACTAGTATATTTCTTCAAGCCAAAAGCATATGAGTGCTTAATACTGGGGAGAAAGCGAGAACAGCATGTGTGAGTCTCACGTCTCTTTCGCAGACAGCAATGAAATGGGTGACTGGAGGCGGCTTCTCACTAGCACATCTCTTCGGTCTGTTCAGTTCAGACAGCAGCAGCCAGTTCTGTTGGGGCATAGCAGGCTATGCGGTTGATCCTGAGCCCTGGGACGCTGGCTGTGCAGGGGGCTGTGTGGTCCCCTGTGGCTGCGTGGTAGCCGGAGGGGAGCCAGTCTGCAGCTGGGCCTGAAACTGGGCGAGCTGCTCCGGACTGGCCAGTGTCTTCAACAGATTGTTCTCCTGCTCCAGTTGGGAGTTTTTCTCTATTAGTTCTTTGATCTGCTCCTTCAGAACCTCCACTTCCTCTCTAACTGCATACATCAAATGGCTTTTCACCAGATCCTGAAAACAAGAGGGAAAGAAACGTTTAGGCTTACTAGGTCCTGGACTCACTCTGGCTTTTCTGAAGGCCTTTCTCAGCTCTCCCTAGCCAATTAATTACGCATTCTACCTCCAAAGAGCACACTTGTGGAAATCTGCCCATTATCACAACCTCGGAATACTCAAGTTTAATGTATACGTGATCAAGCTCTCCAAAAGTCTCTAGACTTTCTTTGCAGGCATTAACCAATGATGTCTACAGTCCAGCTTCCAATTCAAGATGGCAAACCACACCGGGGCTCCGTTCAGGCCCAGTGTTCTCATCAAGGCCCGAGGCCCAGTGGCCGCTTCCCCGCCCCCAGGCCCTCCCGGCGCAGGAGCGTCTCCTCCCCCCCTCCCTCCCTCCCTCGGCACCGGCTGCAGCCAGTTCCTACAGAGCGTGTTGCCGCATTTTCTTCCCTCCACCTCTACTCCCCCCGCCCCCCATGATTAAGCTGACATCACAGAAACCTGGGCAGACGTCGTAGCCAATGGGAGCCCGAGTTATTTATAGCTCTGAATTAAAGGTTCAGAGTTTGCCTAGCAACAGTGGGCAGAGAATCCCGTGAGAAGAGCCACAGGCGCTGCTCCAATAACAAAGAACGACCAAGGCGGAAATAAAAAATAGGAGAAATCCAGGCACAGGCCGAGAAAGATAAAACTTTTCTCTCATTCCCCTCCTTTGTGGGGCTTCAGCAGCACGGGAGAGGTTCTGGTCTGGTCTAGAGACGCCTTCCCCAGCTCCCCTCGGTGGGGTCACCCTCCTTCCCAGCTCCCCAGAAAAATCTCAGGGTTCCTAGTAAAGCCACAGTGCTGAAGGTGCTCCCAAGACGAGCAAGGAGGAAGCTGGGCCACTGCCTTCTTATCCCGACATTAAGTGAAATGGGTCCAGGGCAGGGCCCGCTCAGAACCTGGGGCCCTTCTCCTTCTGTGGCAGTCCTGGGGATACCTGGAGGTACGTGGCTTCTCTCTACGGCGGCACGGCACCGCACGGCACGAGAGAGCGAGCTAACGGGGGCATTTCTGACTGTTATGGAGAGCAACCAGCACCGACTGGCTAAGGGATGCACTAGTCCCTTCCCAAGACATCTTGGTTTTTGTGCTGTGCCCACATTGAGTACAAGTAATTTTAAATCAGTACATACCATAGCTTGCTCTATTTTGTTGTCGATAGCTACCACACTTGCACCAGAGCTGGAAGAGAGAAAAAAAAAATCATCGATAAATGGAATCGATCTTTAACATCCAGGATAAGGACAGATCTCTGAATTCGAATGGCGTTACTAGCATCACATTTTGAGCATTCTTTAACGTTACAAAAATGCATCAAATACTCCAGAAAATACCAGCCACTCTCGACTATCCAGGCATTTTCCTATTTTAGGGAGCCACAAAGGACTAAATTACATAATGGAAGAAAGCCTGTTCTCGAGCCAGATCTATGAAAATAAGGATCTTCTGGCCATTTCAAAAAGCAACATCTATGCCACAGTAACCCTAGGCATGGACAAAGGAATTCGCATGGCTATCTTATACCTGCATTACCGCAAGTCAATTTACTCCGAATCAATCTAAACCAACTATCCCAGCTGACATTTACCTATTGTCAAGTCTCACGGAAGCGTTTTCAGTTCCCAGCAAAGACGACAAGAAAGAAATTGAAAAATGTCTCAGTTGGTAAACTCCTAGATCCATCGCCACTGGTCTACACCATTGGGATTTCATGCAATTGCAGCCAAATAAAAAAACAGCCTCGTGGAAAAAAAGAGAGGGAAGGAGCGAGCTCCAGCAGCCTGGTTCAAACTAGATAAAGCCTCCTAGCTGTCTGCAGCCGGGGCGTGAAAACGGCAGTGCTGGCTGGAGTGGCCTGGCGTCTGCAGCAGCTCAATCCGACTCGGCTGCCGGCTCCACTCCTCTAGAGGAGGCCGCCCGGCCCCAGCGCCACATATAGGCGGGGAGGCGCCGCGCCGATTGGCCGCGCCATAGGCCCGCCCCGCGCTCCGGGCTGCGGTCCCTCCTGGTGCCCGCGGCGGCGGGGAGGGGAGGGGACAGAGGGGGTTGGGCGCCAACTCCTCCGAGGCTTGCGTCAGGGTCCCTGAAAGCACACGGTGCCCGCACGCTTACATCTAAGGGAGTCAGACCCCGTCTCCAAAGCGGCCAAGGCCCCGCGGCGGCGCTGAACCCGGCAAGCTTGCTCTTTGCAACCAGATCCAGCCGAGCTACTGGGCATGCCCAGTCCCACCACTAAGACTCTGGAACGCCAGCGTCTCGATTTCAATTACTGGGTTCTTACAAGAAGCACAAACGGGAGGCTACGGGGGCTGTGTTATGTGCAAGGATAATAGTCCTGCTGCATGAATCCTTTTTTCATGCTAATGAAATTAATAGAAATATTACAGTTGGTTTTTGGGGGTGGGTGGGAGATAGCTCCACATAAAGTTTATCGGTTATGTGCAGAAAACAATATTGTATTTTTCTCTGCTAGGCAAATAAGAGTCAAAGGAATCTCTACAAGATGCAGGGGACCTTCCTCAAATGGCCCCAGAGTTGTAAGCCTTAAAATCTCATTACCCTAACTGCACCAGTAATTATGTCTTCTTCCATTTATAGCTAGAAAAGTCAATCTACAGGTTCAATCCCAAACAGATCTATTTTCAGCTCATCCCTAAGGTCGAGGGTTTTTGAACTGAGATCGCAATTCCGCCAAGACGCAATTCTCAGTCTTCTTAAATCGGAGGAACTGAAAGACCATCAAGGACGTTTTCCAAAAGAGCATACAATTCCTTATATGTAGCCTTTGCTCACTTGCAGTGTGGCCAGAACCAGTAAAAATGTGGAGAGAATCTGATGGCGGTTAAAAAGGTTCACCAGTCAAGAAATGCTGCAGGCCAGTCACTACACCTCACCAAATGGTCAGTCAGCAGATTAATGACATCAAATCATGGTCCTTAGATAAGGGGGTAAGATTGCTTAACCCGGGGCAAAGTTACCTCTAATAATTTAAATATCTGTGACGATGCTTCAAGGAAGATTATACTTTAACATACTATAAAACCAAGACCAGAAGTTTGATTATTACATGTTACATACGGTCTGCAGGATGGCTGAGGAAAATTTAACCTCTACAATACTGCCCTCTGGTGGCCAAAGACTATAAAAACAGAAAAGGAATCCCAACAGCGTGGGACCTCTCCACAGGCAAGCGGTATTCAAATAAATAACTCCAAACTCAAATTTGACTATGGTTCATAAATACTCACTCTACACCCATGTGAAGAGTGAACTCCTTTCTCCCTCAAGATGAGGCTTCTCCTTCAAGGAACATCCTTTCCTAGAGTCTCAGGCAATCTTTGAAGTTGACGCAAGGATAGAGGGGGCATTTGGTTTCAGAAGCCATAATTCAGTTAAACACCAAAGACATTGAATACAGCACAGAAAGAGGAGTGCAACTTTCTTCTGTGTTAAAAATGGGAGTTGCCTCAAAACAATATTCCATTTACAGTTTCGTGTTAGGCTTTGCTTCTGAGTAAAAACGTTAGTATATTGGTAGTTTACGATGTGTCTTGTTTGAAGACGGCGACACTTTCAGCGAGGGGAACACAGACTGAACAATTCTAATAACTCATGAAACGGATGCAGTTCCTATGTCTGTGAACGCTAAGTGGAGTTAGGTTCCTTACAGTTCCTGCACTTTTTAAGTCAATATAACTATCCGTCTATCTTTTTAACTGGACAGCAACCCCAGAGGAAAGAACATCACAGAAAGGTATGCTGCAATGGTAAACAAGCTAGACATGGAAACAAAACTCACTCAGGCCTTGTGAAGAAACGAGGTTACGATCCCAGCTGGAATTTTAAAAGATCACATGATTTTATTCATGTTGTTCTTGAACATAAGTAAAAGGGCTAAATTGGTTCTGTTCTCTATCATCTTTAGCTGAATGACAACCGCTGTATTAGCAACAGAAGCAAATACGGACAACCAGTCTGTCTAATCGACATCCCTACTGGAGAACTGGCTGGACCGAAGGATGCGGAGACAAGGGAGCCTCTTACTCCAATGTGCTGGACGCCCTTAAAGCTGGCTTTTATAAGAAAGGGGGAACATACAGCTTGAAAGCCAAGGCAATGGAAACAGAGGAGACCTCCTTGGGCTATAACCGATGGGCCAGAGTGTCCGAGAATTTCCCTTACAGGGTTTTCTATTTACAGACAAGTATCTGTGAGTCTAGTGCCATGTCGGAGACCACGAGAGGTCCGCTGAGATCGTAAAGAAATGCAACAGCCCTTCAGGAGAGACTCCCAAAGGCGTGGGCCATAAAAGTCAGCTTCGTCAGGTCTCCACACACACACAGGAAAAGCTACAGACATTTGATTTGCTATTGTGGTCTGCTTGTGAGCCTTTGAATGGGTTCTACTTCAACACCTCTTGGTGGGGAACGAAGGGGCGGCAAACAGGCAGGATCTGCGAGGGTCTAAGGTTGGGCTTAGCCCACACTGCCTAGGCAGAGATCCACATACACAGTGCAGTCTCTTTCCCCATCTAGACTCCCTGTGAACCTACAGGGACTGTTAAGGAAGCAGGCAAGAGATGCACCTGGTACAACTGCTCTTGTCTAGGCCTCTCCCCCGGCCACCTCACTTTCCCAGGTTCCTAGGAAGCAGAAGAAGAATACTGAGTTTAACAAAACCACAGATTTTGTGGCCAAGGAAGATGTGATAAGCACAGAGTCAGAACTAGAGACGGGAACAGAGACAAAAATACTACTAAGCCATTAAACATAAAATCTTATGGCTACCACATGGATGGAACCACAAAGTCCAGAGAGTCAAAGGCAAATCCCACATGGTCTCACATCTAAAGAAGTTGATCTCACTGAAGTAGAGGGCAGAACAGTGGTTACCAAGGTCATCGACGATGATGGATGAAGAGGTTCGTGAAGGGACTCTGCTCAGAGGATACAATCCCAGAGAGGAAGAGGAAGTCAAGTGACCCACTGACTAGCACAGCAGCTTCAGTGAGTGGGGATTCGACTGCACCCTCTGAAGGGTGGATGCAGAGCCCTTTCCTGACAACCCAGAGCATGGGAATTTGTGCATTTGTTAGCAAGCCACGTAAAAACTAGCCCGCATACATTTCCATGAACAGAGAAATAAGCAAAAACGGTTAAAAGTCACCACGCTAGCAATGAATAGCCTAGTAAGAGCACCAGTGGAAGGGGAAGCCCTTGGTCCTGCTAAGACTGAACCCCCAGTGAACGTGATTGTTGGGGGCAGGGCGGTAATGGGGGGAGGATGGGGAGGGGAACACCCATAAAGAAGGGGAGGGGGAGGGGTTAGTGGGATGTTGGCCCGGAAACTGGGAAAGGGAATAACATTCAAAATGTAAATAAGAAATACTCGTTAATAAAAAAAAAAAAGTCACCACGCACAACTTTACCTGTCAGTCTAAAGCAGTATCACGATATACAGAAATACAGTAAAGCTTCACAGATACACAACAGACAACGGTTTAGCAATGGCTCCTCTGTACACCGCCAGAGGCAGAAATAAACGCCATACAGAGGTGAGCAAGGGGTTACACGCAGCCTCCCTTTGGTTAGAAGAAAAGGTTGCAAAGCCTCCCCAATGAAAAGAACACGGACAGGAGAAAAAGATGCTGGAAAGCCAAGGTGCAAACAGGATGTGACCCGAAGACACCTGCAGCGAGAAGGAAATTACCAGATGATCATCTAAAGCGGGAGTCTCCGGGTGAACGGAGATGGCCGAACACCTACAACAGTAAAACAAAAACCAAAGGAATCATCAAAGTGCACCATCACGAAACGCAAGAACACAGGGATGGAGAGGCAGATCCAAAGCACACAGATGGAAAGGGCAAGTTGCAAACAGGACAGGACAGGACAGGACAGGACAGGACAGGACAGGGCAGGGCAGGACAGGACAGGACAGAACAGCAGCAGCAGCTCTACAGCCGCTAAAAGACCATAGAGACAAGGTCTTCACAGTTCTGAAGGAAAGGGGCCACATCCACTCGAGTTCTCTCTTGGCCAAATTATCTCTTCAGTGCAAAGTTAGAATAATAACATTTAGATATTTTGTACAACATGCTGGAGACTGAAATCAAAAGAAACAGTGGGCAGGGACACCACAGCCAGAGGTCAGACCCTGGGAAAGGCAACTGCCAGCCCAGAGAGGCTGCCTGGAAGGCTCACATGGCAGCTGCTTGGTGCTGTGGTGGCCGAATGGTGGAGGAGACTCCAGGAGCAAGAGTAGAGAGAATAAGCCAGACTTGCAGGGCCTAGGCAGCTGCTGCAATGGAGGTACGTGACAGTCCTGCTGGAATCAGTCTACATACTGAAAGGTAGCACACACCTCCCCCAGTCTATGTGGGCATCATTTTAGAGATTAAAAAACCAAAGCCAAAACCATGAAATTTACTGAGAGGGTGGTAGGAAGGATATCTGTAGTGTGTTTAGCTTAAAGGAGCTAAACTGCATCTATATTTATCACAACTTAATCACAATGCTCAAAACTGAAAAATCAA